>NW_012118699.1:140532-182686 GCF_000951035.1 Colobus angolensis palliatus
CATTGCACAAGTATACATATGTAACAAACCTGCACGTTATGCACATGTACCCTAGAACTTAAAGTATAATAAAAAAAAAATAAAATAAAATAAAAAAAAAAAAGAAACTTGTTCTAATTCCATGGAGAATGGAATCTGAATAAAATCCACCTAAAAGTGTCCAAAGGCCCCTGAGCCTGGGTTCCTCGGCAAGTCCCACCTTCACAGATTTTCCAGGATTTTGTTTTTAACTAATTTACACATGAGCAGGACATAACCTCAGGTGTCTTAAAATTTCCTGCATGTGTTGATTTAAGTCTGTATTCAATTCAGCTCTACCATGTAGGAGAGTTTAACAGAGAAATTGAATTAGTATTCATTTGAAATTATCTGACACAGATCATCCGAGTCAAGTAGACAACTAAGAGTTTTCCATTTTTTTAACTTAAATTTGGTCGGGAAATGTTGATATTTGAAAAAGACATTTTTGAATCTCTCAGGAAATTTACCTCCGATGGTTCAGATAAGATCATACACTAGGTTAAGATGACAGGTTTGGTGCAATGAACTGGAACAACACTCACTTTAGCTTTCATGTTATCTCTTTTTCTGCACTGACTTCCACCTTTACATTAGTCAAGAATATGGGATGGAAGAGTGCTTCTAAGTGGTGCTTGACTTGCACATTTTTATGGATTTTCCAGAAGACGTGGGGAACCACTTTGCAAAGCGTCTCAAAGCCATGTCCTGCTCCAAAAACATGTGAACTCATTTCCTGATTGTGTCTTAACTGACACCCTCTAATCAGTGCATCTGGGCCAACTTCAAATGAGGTGAGAAAATTTGTCCTAAAGTAAAACTAACATTGTAGTAGGAATTCCTGTTTGAAAACCTTTAGTTTTATTATTGGGTAGGATCCATCAAGATATAACATTAGTTGAAGTTTCTCAACAGGAGTTTAATAAATGTAAAGAATGTACAGAAGTGTTTCCTAATTAAAATAAAACAAAACAGTTACCTAGGTTGTGAATGCAGCCTTGGTAATCTGCTATGTCCATGCCCATCACTCTGTGCACCACAAACTAATTTTGACCTCACATCACTCGCTTGATATGGGAATTCAAATGTCACAGGTGGGAAAATCAGAATAAAGCACATTTTATGAACTGTCATGGCTGTAGTTTTTGTCAATCAGGTAACTCATGTCAGCAAGAAAATAGGCACAACAATAACACGTATTCAAATCAAGGGAGAGTCTGACCTCTGCCCTCTCTCCTACAAGTGCAAGGCGGTGCCACATCCAAATTATTTTTCAAGCTCTAGGGTATAAAACGCTTTTGGGCTGTGGAAGCTAACAGCTCTCCCCTCAGGCAGGGCTGAGGTATCTGGAGGAAGGCAGATTTGTGTTCATGAAGAACATGACATTATTTTGTCTGCTTCTGTGCCTGGTGACAGCTCCCCAGGGTGACTGTCTCAGAAGTCAGATGTGGGTCTGCGGGGTGAGTGTAGGTACACGTGACTGACAGGGACTGAATCTCCATGTACTCACATGCCCTGTCCCAGGAGCAGCTGCAGGAGTCAGCCCTGGACCTGAAGAGCCCACACTGACCCTGTACCTCACCTACACTGTCTCTGGCCGCTCCATCAAAACCAGTCCTTCCTACTGGATCTGGATCTGCCAGATCCCAGGGATGAGCTGCATTGGATAGAAAACGCTGGTAGTGGTTGTGGGAATACATTTGGCTTGTGGAAAATGGCAGCATCTCTTTATTTTACAAGGCGAAATAATGCTATATTGT
Source organism: Colobus angolensis palliatus (assembly GCF_000951035.1). Classification (NCBI taxonomy): domain Eukaryota; kingdom Metazoa; phylum Chordata; class Mammalia; order Primates; family Cercopithecidae; genus Colobus; species Colobus angolensis. Next base: position 142,311 of record NW_012118699.1, read on the forward strand.
GTACATATACCACATTGACGTTATCCATTTGTCCATTGGTAGACACTTAGTTTCCACATCGTGGCTGCTGGGAATAGTGCTGCAATAAGCATAGGAGTGCCGGTATCTTCACCAGGTGGTAATTTCATCCCCTTTGGGTACAGTTCCACAATCTGGATCCCTGGTCATTTGATATTTCTGTTTTAATTTGTTTGGAGCCTCCATACTCCTTTGCATAATGGTGGGAATACAAAATGCCATAGCTATTATGAAAAAGCATTCTTGTTTTGAGGTATAACCCAAAAACAAATAATGTTTTCTCATAGTTTTTCATATGAGGCTCTAATAAATCTTGTGGAAGTTTTCCCATCTTGGCTAAATATAAGTTTTCCCATCTTGGGCAAGGATGAGTGTGCCCCCAATTTTCTTTGAGGCAGAAGACTGGCAGAAGGTGAGATGGAGGCTGTTGGCAGTATTCAGGAGATTCATTAATAAAGAGTAATGACAGGAGAAAATGGAGGAAAATAGAGAGAGACATGGAGAGAAAGAAAGGGAGAATATGGGCCGGGCGCGGTGGCTCAAGCCTGTAATCCCAGCACTTTGGGAGGCCGAGACGGGTGGATCACGAGGTCAGGAGATCGAGACCATCCTGGCTAACCCGGTGAAACCCCGTCTCTACTAAAAAATACAAAAAGAAAAAACGAGCCGGGCGAGGTGGCGGGCGCCTGTAGTCCCAGCTACTCGGGAGGCTGAGGCAGGAGAATGGTGTAAACCCGGGAGGCGGAGCTTGCAGTGAGCTGAGATCGCGCCGCTGGACTCCAGCCTGGGTGACAGAACGAGACTCCGTCTCAAAAAAACAAAAAAACAAAAAAAAAGAAAAGGAGAATATGAATCTCATAAGAGGAAAATCTGCTGAATATCAGCGTACGGTTTTCAATCACAGACATATCTGTGTGAGAGAGGAACCATGAAGTCAAGTGAAGAGTGGAGAACATGTTCAGTCCAAAAATCAGCATATTCTCAGAGGCACCCACTGCTCCACCACATGGGTGAGAAATGTTTGAAACCAGTGAAGTGTGAGTTCACAGTAAGTTATTAAGTTATCATGTTTCCATGAAATTTCATTAATATGCCAAGGACTTCTATAGATCACTTATGCGCAAATATACACTGTGTGGTTTTTTTTTTACATTTATGCAAGTATAGAGAAAAAGAATCTGTTGAGAAAACTTATTCAGGTTACAGAGATCTGTTAAATCTGAGATCCAATAGAATATTTTCTTTGAGTGAATTCTAGGCTACCAAGTGAATAGGTCAAAATTCCCTCTGTATAAATGTATTGATTGCTCCTTGAGTTGTCAAACATAAACCCAAGGATTGACACACTGAAATTTCACTGCTGTGTTGGTAATGTTTCTGGTAAGATTCTTCCAATACTTTGAGAATAGCTTTCCTGTTTCTCTGCTACAGGAAACTAATTTTCACAAGATCTGAGGACACCACATTTTGGGTGCTTTAGTTGAAGAGACTGCCTTCGTGGGAGTAGGCAGTTTTCTTCTAACAATGAGCTCACTTCTGCAAACCATTCAGTTTATTGCTGTATTGCCAAGAATCATGAAGTTTTTAAACTCCAATGCACTGGAAATCATGTGCCTTCAATTAAATATTAATTGGCACTGACATGAATTGACCATCTTGAATATGTGCCCTATGTTATGTGCCCAGCATGTTAGTGGACTGAGAATCCTCTGTAAGTTATATCCTCTGTTTGTAGCACTGAGCAGGTTGACAATGCTCAGAGTCATCCGTGAAAGAGAGTTCCGAGGTTCATGGGGTTCTTGGAGACATTCAGGTGAGTTGAGGGGAGAAACAGGATTGGGGGCTGCCAGCCATTTCAACAACACTGGGAATCATTACCATCTGTGGATAAAAGTCTACATCATTCAAAACAACTGTTGGGAAAAAGGCTTACGGGGTGCCTGTATCAACTGGCCATAAAAATATGAGACGATAAGTTGTGGAAAGCCACAGGAGGCCTCTGAAGAGGAAAACCTGCTTATTGCCATCACATTCCCATGACCAGAGTGTGACCTGCTCTCTTATCCATAAACACTGTGCTCAAAAACAAGACACTCCTTTAAAACATTAAAATCTGGCCAGCCTTGCCAGCTCCTAGTTAAGCCCACTCCCAGCAGCTGCTCTCCAATAACTTAAAAAAATCAGTAGTTAAATATATGCTGGTTGAGCACCACCTCCTTTTCACCGTTTCACCCCTAAACGTCTGCTCCTTAGATCTAAGTAATTATACCCGATAAATAGTGTAGAGACCAAAGTTCAGTGTCTTTGCAGCCTCAAAATTACACTGGCCCCCTGACCCCCAACCTTTTTACACTCTTAACTTGTCTCTTCTCATTTCTTCATCGCCACCAGACTTCAAGTACCCTATGGGTGGTGTTGAGGCTGGTCCCCAACAAACACAGTGCACGACAGGCTGACAGGAAGAAATTCAACCCCACAGTGGCTCCATATCAGCTCCTTACTATACTTGGTAGGGAAGCTTTTTGAGGGAAGAAATGTCCACTTTAGTGAGTCAGTGGTGTTGCTCTCAGCTCCAATAAACAGTGTATTGGACCAAGGTTTCTCCTAGATCAATTTGATGACTACATGCAGCTGCTGCCCCAACGTGTTTGACCAAGCATGTGGCAATTTAGATGAGCCTGGTTGTGTAATGTAAATCTGAACTAAATAAACACAAATGGCATATCTGACCTAGAACCTCCAGGTTCTTTGCATGAATACTGACGTAGATCCTCTCATGGCTAAGTTATCAAAAGACCTAGTCTCTGAGAAATACACACAGAAATTTCTCTATATAGACCATCCAGGAGAAAGACATCTGTGGAACCTTATCTATATGAAGGAAGTTGGTCCCTCTCCATTACAGACCCCTCCCAGCAGCCTTCCTTTACCATGAAAATGGGTCAAATTAGCCAATAGGGTAATAATCCTACAATTACCAGACTAGCCAGAAAAGGGAAAGCCTCAGTTCCATTTCTGGAGACTCTGTGTATAGGTCACAGCCCAGAGGAAAAAAAAGACGACTGAATTATTAAGATTCAACTGAAAGAACATACGTACTTCCAGGATGCACACTTTACTTTCTCCGCAGTATAGTTAATCTGGGTTAAAGATGAAAGTGTGACAATGCGCAGGCTCTATCTGCGGAGGAGAACATAGGGAAAGTGAAAGACAATGGCACCAGGGGGCACTCAGAACCACCAGGGGGCAACCGGGACACCAGTGGGGTGCTGAGAACCACCAGGACATGAGTGGGCGCTCAGAACCACCAAGGGGCGCTCAGAACATCAGGATTCTCCTTTAGCCTTTGGTGATTCCTGGCCTGGGCAAGCAAAAGTCTTCCCCAGGATTTCTCACCGTTAATTGCTGGTAAATCCATGATTTCTTACCTACAATACATTAATTTACATGAGGGATTTTTTTTTTTTTTTTCCCTAGACAGAGTCGTCTTCTGTCACCAGGCTGGAGTGCAGTGGCGCCATCTCGGCTCACTGCAACCTCCTCCTCCCAGGTTCAAGTGATTCTCCTCACTCAGCCTCCTGAGTAGCTGGGAATACAGGCACGCACCACCAAGCCCAGCTAATTTTTGTATTTTTAGTAAAGACGAGGTTTCACCATGTTAGCCAGGATAGTCTCAATCTTGACCTTGTGATCTGACCACCTCGACCTCCCAAAGTTCTGGGACTACAGACGTGAGCCACTACAGTCTAGCCAGAACAGGGATTTAATTCTACCTTTTTTTTATCTTTTTTTTTTTTTTTTTTTTTTTTTTTTTTTTTTAGACCTAGTCTCTCTCTTCTCGTCCAGGCTGGAGTGCAGTGGCACGATCTTGGCTCAATGCAACGTCCACCTCCAGGGTTCAAGCAATTCTCCTGCCTCAGCCTCCAGAGTAGCTGGGATTACAGACACTTGCCACCACGCCTGGCTAATTTTTGTACTTTTTCTAGTGACAGGGTTTCGCCATGTTGACCAGGCTGGTCTCGAGCTTCAGACCTCAGATGATCCACCTGCCTCATCCTCCCAAAGTACTGGGATTACAGGTGTGAGCCACCGCACCTGGCCTAATTCAGCTTTTAATGCTGCATATTTTCTGAGTAATACTAACAATGATCTCTCAGGACAATTTTTAAAATTGGTTATTTATATATTTTATTTATTAAAAATAATACTATTATTAAAAGATTAAAAATTTAAAATCGCGCCTGTAATCCCAGCACTTTGGGAAGCTGAGGCAGGCAGATAATTTGAGTTCAGGAGTTTTAGAAGAGCCTGGCAACATAGTGAGATCCTTTCTATACAAAAAAGAAAAAAAAATAGCTGACTGTGATGCTGCCTGTGCTCCCAGGTCCTTGGAAGGCTAAGGTGGGAGGATCCCTTAAGCCTGGGAAGCTGAGACTGCAGTGAGCTGTGATTGTCACACTGCACTCCAGCCTGGTTGGCCGAGGGAGACCCTGTCTTAAAAAAATGTGTATTCTCAATACAAACGGTTTCCATGAATAGAGTTTTGTGTTTTTGTGCTGTGATTGTCAAGCAATTGTATTTGTTTTCTAACTTTAACTCAGCATATGCTTGGTGTTTGGTTTATTTTTCTTTCATCTGCTGTTTGTAGAAATTAAATAGCACTTTAAAGGCTCTTGTTCTCCACTTTGGTTGGCTTCTGGTGTCCTGTTTTTCAGACTATTTCTCCAACTTCCCTTTTTCGTTGAAAGTCTTTTATCTTCCTCAGTCTCCATACAGGGAAAAGAATGTCCCCTTGCTTTCTGATCTCCAAGTCTGGTGAACAGTTCCTTTCTCTTCATAATCACTGAAGCCAACCAAGTTTAGGAGGATAACGGTTCTCCTTACAGTGTACTCATCTACCTGCAGACTCTCTGCCCTCCTCACCATTTTCTAGGGTCCTGCAGACATCACCCCCATCCCATCTCCTCCCTTCCCTAAGTGCCACAGAGTGGGGTCTGCAGTTACTGCTGCCCTCTGTGTGCTCAGGCCTGCGGCTCACTAGTGTTTTGATGATGAAGTCCAAATCCCCGTGTGTTTGCACCCTCTCAGACCACGCTCTAGGAAGCTGCCGTTGTGAGTGACTCCTGGAAAGCATGGGCTTGGTTCAGTTTCGTATTGCTGGATGTTCTCTGTTATAAAAGGTATATTGGCAAATAAAGACTAGAGTTTGTATTGAATATTCATTCCAAAAATGTTTTTGTTCAAAAGTTTTCAAATAAAAACATTTTATTCTGCCTAGTTTGAAAACCACCATCTAAATTCAACAAATAATGTAATACAATTTTAAAAGTGATGTTTGTCTTATTAGTCATTCAATTTATTAATAATAAACTGATATTTAAAGTACATACCATTGCACATTTAAGTGATATACTTGACAAGAATGGCATTGACATTCAGTGTTACCAAAACATGTATTTAAATATATTTGTCTTTTTAATATTGGAATAGGCAGACATACATGTAGAAAAGCATTATTTTGTACTACAGCCTCAAACTGCAAACAAAATTTAAATTCAATTAAATAATAAGAATAATATGAAAGAAATGGATGTGTTGTTTTGGTGTTTAGGTATACATTCACTTTGGCATGGGCACATGTATGTGTCTTTGCTGGGCTGTTGTGTATGTATATGTGTTTGTATGACCATGGAGTTTTCAAATACATCATTAAGTTTCATAGTTATATTAATCTTGGCCAGGCACGGTGGCTCAGGCATGTAATTCCAGCACTTTGGGAGGCTTAGGTAGGCAGATCTTCTGAGGTCAAGGGTTCAAGACCAGCCTGGCCAACATAGCAAACACCCATCTCTATAAAAATAGAAAAATCAGGCAGGCATTGTGGCATGTGCCTTTACTCCCAGTGCGACAGGGAAATGTGGGATCAGAAATCCCATGCAGAGTCCCTACTGGGGCACCACCTAGTGGAGCTGTAAGAAGAAAGTCACTGTCTTCCAGAACTCAGGACTCAGAATGGCAGATCCACTGATAGCCTGGAAAAGCCACAGACACTCAATGCCAGCCAGTGAAAGCAACCAGGAGGGAGACTGTGCCCTGCAAAGCCACAGGGACAGAACTGTCCAAGACCATGGGAACCCACCTGTGCATCAGCTAACCTGGATTCAGAGAAGATTATTGTAGAACGTTAAGATTTGACTGCCCAGTTGGATCTCAGAGTTGCCTGGGGCCTGTAGTTTTGGCCAATTTCTCCCATTTGGAATGGCTGTATTTACACAACGCCTGTACCCCCATTGTATCTAGGGATTAACTGACTTGGTTTTGATTTTACAGACTCATAGATGGAAGGGACTTGTGTCCTCTCAGATGAGACCTTGGACTGTGGACTTTTGAGTCAAGGCTCAAATGAGTTAAGACTTTGGGGGCTGTTGGAAAGTCATGAACAGCTTTGAAATGTAAGGACATAATATATGAGAGGTGCTAGGGGTGGAATCACGTGGTTTGGCTGTGTCCCTGCTCAAATCTCATCTTGAATTGTATATCCCACAATTCCGAGTTATCATGGGAGGAACCCAGTGGGAGATGATTGAATCATGGAGGCAGTCCTTTCTTGTGCTGTTCTTGTGATACTGGTTGAGTCTCAGGAGATCCGATGGTTTTTAAAATGGGAGTTTCCCTGCACAAGCCCTCTCTTTGCCTGCTGCTATCCCCATGTAAGGTATGACTTGCTCCTTCTTGCCTTGCACCATGATTTTGAGGCCTCCCAAGCCATGTGAACCTGTAAGTCCAATGAACTTTTCCTCTATAAATTACACAGTCTCAGGTATGTCTTATTAGCAGCGTGAAAACAAACTAACAAATGAAATATCAGTCTCTTAAAATATGTTGTCAGGTCTGCATTGACACAGCAGATTCTAATATGGGAGGTAAAATAAGTAATGCATGGACCTTCAGATGTTAAGTCACAGGGTTACTAGGGCTGTGCCCTAAGGAAGTGGACCAGAGGTCATATGCACTAGTGGCCATACCTTTGGGCAAGAGTGTTCATGGGTTTCTGAAAGTTTTGATAATTTTAACTTTAAAATTGAATTTATTATTTATTTCTTCTTCAATATTTCCAGAAGATTGTTGGCAGTAAGGACAATGTAGTATTGGAGTGATACTCATGAATTAGAGAGTCATTTTGTAATTATTCTACTGAGATTTGCATGAGTCAATTGAAGTTCATAGGTCACAAGTTGAAATATCAAAGTAAAGAAGTGTTCATTAACTGTAATGGCTGGAGTTTTTGACAAGGCAGTGCTTCAATTCAGCTAGAAAAAAAAGACAACAATAAAACTTTCAAATACAGGGGAGTCTGACCTCAGTCTCTCTCTCTCTTATAAAGAAAAAGCTGTGCCACATCAAGATTTTTCTTCAAGCTCTCAGATAGAATCAACATTGGGCATGCAAAAACTAATCACTTTCTCCTTAGTAAAGGCTAAGGTCTTAGACGAATGCAGAGTTGTGTTCATAAAGAAGACAACATTGTTATGTCTTCTCCTTTATCAGGTGACTGTGCCCAAGTTGTGTATTTCAGATGTCAGACATGGCCTATAGGGATGGTTGTGGCTGCATGTGACTGACAGGGATTTAGTCTCTATATCTTTAAGTGCCCTGTCCTAGGAGTACCTACAGGAGTCAGCCCTAGACTGGAAGTGCCCTCATTGACCATCTGCCTCACCTATGCAGTCTCTGGTCAGTTCAAGTAAGTTATACCCCTGGAACATCTTTTGTCAAAAGTACTCCAACGAGTGTGTATGACCTATGGTTCACATCCTCAAGGAAACAGCCATGATCCTCCTATGACTTGGTGTCTAGAAGACTCATGCACTTCTAATTTTACCTCCAATGTAAGACTCTACTTTATCACACGCAGACACAGCAGAATATTTTCAGACATTGATGTGTTATGCTGAAAACTTCAGCAGTACACAAAAGTTGCCTTCCCATCATAGCCAGTGGTTACTACTGAATAAGGCTCTGTCGTCCCCTAGAGACGAGCTATAATGGGTAGTGTGCACTGTTAGTGGTTATGGCAATCGATCCCTCTTGTGGCAAACGTCAGCATCTTTTTCTTTTATAACATTAAATCGTATTCTATTGTGCATGTATATCACATTGTCTTTATCCATTTGTCTACCAGCTGACATTCAGATTGTTTCCACATCTTGGCCGTTTTTAACAGTGTTTCAATAAACATAGGATGTGATGCAGGTATCTTTACAAGGTGGTAATTTCATCTCCTTTGCTTGTACTCCCAGAAACAGGATTACTGGTCATATAATATTTCTGGTTTTAATTATTTTAGGAGCCTTTATACTGCTTGCCACAATTGTGGAAATGTAGAATGGTATAGCCATTGTGAAAAACAATTTCAGTTTTGAGGTATGATCCATAAACAAATAATGTTTGATTATGGCTCCCAATGAGAGTTTCTACTAGATATAGTGGAAGTTCAGGAAGATTCCTCACCTCAAAGCAGGGATGGATGATGAATTTGCCTCTTATTTCCTAAAAGCAAAAGATTGGTAGCATGGATGATGGAGGTTGTTGGCAGGTTTCAGGATGATCTCATAAGAGGAGAATCTGTTAAAATCTGATAAAAATCTGAAAAACTGTTGGGTTTTCAGTCCTATACATACCTACACTCAATAAGAAACAATGAAGTTAAGTGAGGATCCAGAACGTGTTCACTTGAAACAACAGCACATTCTCAAAGGCACCAATTGCTACATGGCAAGGGGGATGAACTTTTGAAACCAGTAAAGTGTGAGTGCACAGTAAGTGATAAAGTTATCACGTTTACAAGAAGTTTGTTTAACGTGCCAAGGGTTTGTACAGATTAATCATACACAAATAAACACAATGTATTTTTGCATACATAGATGTCTAGAGAAAAATCCTCTTAGGGAAACTTCTTCAGGTTACACAAATTGGTGTAAGTTGTAGATCTCATAGGGAAGTGTCTCTTTATGAATACTGGTCTGTTTTACAAGTCGGGAAATATTATACCTGTTGGAGTAGGCTTCCAATTGTGTAGATTTCTTAATTGCTTCTTGAGTTGTAACAAATGAACAAAAAATTGATGAACTGAAGTTTCATGGCTGTGTTGATAAAATTTTCTTATAAACTTTCTTTCAATTATTTGAGAAAAGTTTTCCTGATTTTCTTTTTGTCCAATAGATAAATTTTCACAAGATCTCAGGAAACCACCTCTCGGCGCTTTAGTTTAAAGGAGTCGCTTCCTAGGTAAAGAAGCTCCTGTCTAACAATGATGAGATCATTTATTCTGCAAAACATCAGGTTTGAGACCTCCTTGCCAAGAATCATGAAAATTTTAACTCCAATTTACTGAAAATCATGAATCTCAAACTTAATATTGATTAGCATTGACAAAAATGATGACTCTCCTGTTACCCACATCCATGGAGATAGATTATTTGTTATATTACTCACCAAAGTAATGTCAAATATCCAAGTTGCAATACTGCACACACTAAAATATGTTCATGCGATTCAACGGAGAAGAAATTCTTTCAGAGATAGATGGATCTGAATTGGTAAATATGTGGGTAAGGACTCTGGGCTTGAGTATCACTGTCCAGCCATGTTTCAAAGGTGTGAACCATCAGGGAAGAACCAGAGCTCCTTGTACTCTCAGAGGGAAGGGCTCACAGAGGTCCTCTCTGGTTCATGGGAAAGGTAATTGCAATAATCTTCATGATCATCATGAGACTATCCGGCAGTGCTGACCTGTTATTGAATTTTTGTCTAAAGTTGTCACTGCAATCCTCAATCTACACATTTTACATAGAATTGTTTAGAGCTCAGGTCACATCATCAAGGTCACACATTGAGAAGGATGGAGACATGCCCCACTATCTTCTCAAAAGGTCTCAGACAGAATCCCACATTTCAAAAGGTCACAGAAGGACAGTTGTCAGGTGCTTTTTTAAAATGACCCACTTCCTGGGACAGGAGCTTCCCTCTAACCATGACGGATGTTTGAAACTACAATAAAACATTGGAAGGATCCAGGATTCACTGTCATTATTGCATTCAGATGCTGTTCCAGTATGTCTGAAGTGGTAAATGAGAATTTAGATGACCTGGGTGTGTGGTTGGTTTTATATCAATTTTTAAAGGTAGAATAACATTGACCCTATTCCAAAATCTGTCCCTGATCCATGATCACACTCATGTCCCAGACCAGCTCCGTCAGCACATCTCCCTGCCTGGAAGAAGAGGACTCTGGGCTTGGTGAGGGGAGGCCCCAGGAAGAGACCTGAGTTCTCAGAGGGCACAGCCAGCGTTCTCCTCTCAGGGTGAGCCCCAAAGACCGGGGCCTCCCTCATCCCTTTTCACTGCTCCATACAAAGGCACCACCCACATGCAAATCCTCACTTAGGCACCACAGGAAACCACCACGCATTTCCTTAAATTCAGGGTCCTGTTCACACAGGAAATGTTCTCTGAGAGTCATGGACATCCTGTGTAAGAACATGAAACACCTGTGGTTCTTCCTCCTCCTGGTGGCGGCTCCCAGATGTGAGTGTCTCGGGGATGCAGGTATGACGATATGGGAGGCTGTCTCTGATCCCAGGGCTCACTGTGGGTCTCTCTGTTCACAGGGGTCCTGTCCCAGGTGCAGCTGCAGGAGTCGGGCCCAGGACTGGTGAAGCCTTCGGAGACCCTGTCCCTCACCTGCGCTGTCTCTGGTGGCTCCATCAGCAGTTACTGGTGGGGCTGGATCCGCCAGTCCCCAGGGAAAGGGCTGGAGTGGATTGGGCATATCCATTATAGTGGGAGCAAATACCTTAACCCGTCCCTCAAGAGCCGAGTCACCCTGTCAGTAGACACGTCCAAGAACCAGTTCTCCCTGAAGCTGAGCTCTGTGACCGCCGCGGACACGGCCGTGTATTACTGTGCGAGAGACACAGTGAGGGGAGGCGAGTGTGAGCCCAGACACAAACCTCCCTGCAGGGAGGCGGAGGGGGCGGGCGCAGGTGCCGCTCAGGACCAGCAGGGGGCGCGCGGGGACCACAGAGCAGGAGGCCGGGTCAGGAGCAGGGTCAGGAGCCAGGGCACGGTGGGCGGGGCTTCCGCATTTGCTCAGTGCTCTCCCTCCCCGCCAGCACGTCAGCTTTCCGTAGGGCTCCTCTTTCTTTATTATCTGTGGTTCCACTTCTACACATCCTTGTGCCAGGAAAGAAACGAGGAAGGCAATTTTCCTCTTACAATCGAAGTTTCACCAATTACTAGGAACTTTCCTACAAGTTCCTGCATGGCCCATTACACCTTTTTGATTAATATCTATATATACTAATGCTTCTCCCCATCTCTTGATTTGTGTCATCAATTTAATTGTGCCCTTTCTGAAAGTAATATGCTGAAATCCTAAAACCAATGGATCTATATTGGAATTTTAATTATATAATTAAGGTTAAATGTGGTCATAAGTGAGACCCTAATGCAATAGATCTGTTGTCTTTATAAGAAAAGGAAGAGATACCAGAGACCTCTCACTTTTCACGTGCACACAGAGAAGAAGCCACGTGGAGACATAGTGCCCTAGAAGGTGGGCCTCTGCAAGTCAGGAAGAAGCTGCACCAAGAACCAACCCTGCCAGCACCTTGATCTTCGATATTCAGACTGCAGAATTTTAAGAAAATCAATATTTGCTGTTTAAGCCACTCACTCCTGTTGTCTTCTTGTGAAGACGCAGACAGACTAATACCACACAATTCTATTAGCTTTGTCTCCTGGAGGGAGAAGCAGCCCCCTGAGGCTGGGCATATCTCTCAGATTTTCACATGAATTAGGCAAAAACGGTAGCTCTCATATAAAAACTGTCATGTCCCTGTTAGGACAAGGTCTTTTAAACAAGCTCTAGGGCTTTGTCACAAAAGTTGTCTTTTATCCTTTATTAGGATATAACTAATGGACAATGAGTACCAGCTGGATGGAAACTGACCACTGACCATCTTCTGCTGTCTCGTTATTATCTCACAGAAAACCACAGCAACATCACTCTATGTCTTCAACTTTCTAAATGTGCACTGAATCTATTGCTAAATGAGGAGCTACATGGGATCTGTGTTTTGTTACCTTCTTCCCAGTCTTCCCCAATTACCAAGGGCAGAAGATACTTTCAGTGAAATTTGGTTGTCAATGCCCCCAACACCACATCACTTTTTAAGGTCCAGGAACTTTATTTGGGGGATAGTGAAATACACTTTTAAATGGAAAGCCCTAAAGCACATACAACAGCTGAAGGAATGGCCACTGTGCACCTGAAGGCTGATGAGGCAGATGCCATTCATTTAATTCATTGTTCACTTTCAGAATATCTTTGTAGTGGTATTAGAATTGTTAACTTGTACCCCTGTTGGAAGTATGTTTTTGGACTAGAGTCCAGTGTTTAAGTGCAGTTTCTTCATACTTTAGGTTGACAGAACACCCTCACTTCCAAAGTTATCTAGGTGAGAAATTTTATGTGCCACCTTTTTCAGTGAGGTTACTTCCAATCTACTGTGTACATTTTATTGACATTCTGTAAAAGACAAAACTGTAAATCACATAAATATATGAGGACTTTCTAGATATTTAGAAGGAGGATATGCATTAGGAGAAACAGGCACTGTTTACAAACTGAAATTTGTTATAATCTGCAGTAGTGAACGCATGACACAATTCATTAAGTCTCACAATTTTATGATGCAAAGTGTGAATCTAAATGTATACAACTTACAAAATTATTTAGCACATTATGAACCCCAGGATAAAATGCAGATTGTATAAAAGTAAAATATTGAATAACTACGCAGTGTGGGGAAGGAATTGCATGAGATGCAGGCAACAAAGAATGAAGTAATTTTCCCATTTGCATGTAAGGGGTTTCCATTCACAAGAGAGCTTTCATTTTTCTTTATTTATGTATTTTATTTAATTAATTAATTATTTATTTTTGAGACGTAGTCTCACTCTGTTGCCAGGCTGGAGTGCAGTGGCACAGTCTTGGCTCACTGCAACCTCCGACCCCCTGATTCGAGTGATTCTCCTACCTCAGCCTCCAGAGTAGCTGGGTTTACAGGCACATGCCACCATGCCCAGTTAATTTTTGTTTTATTAGTACAGAAGTGGTTTCACCATGTTGGCCAGGTTGGTCTCGATCTCCTGACCTCATGGTTTGCCTGACTCAGCTTTCCAAAGTGCTAGGATTACAGGAGTGAGCCACCACGCCTGGCCAAGACCTTTCTTTAATCAGGTGCATGTGTAACCAAGTTTCCCTCCTGACAAGGAAGTAATACAGAGGATTCGAATCTTTCCTTAACTGAGAAAGAGTTCCCTTAAACTCCAGCTCAGTCCAGGCACACACTGTCTGTGAATGCGCATTTACCATCAGACAATGCACACACCTATCTCTATGTGGGACTTTCCCTCAGAAAATCAAATGCATCCTCATGTGGACTCTTCCCTCAGACGAGCACACCTGTTTTTATATGAACTCTTCCCTCAGATAAGCGCATGTGTCCCTGCACTTACTTTTTCCCAAACAAGCACATGTATCTGAAACTGAACAGCTTTGTGCCAAAATGAGCTCACGATAGAGATAATTATGGGCTCTAGTTCTCACAATTAGTACATCTGTCTTTTGAAAATTCTAACTGAATACTGTGCTTTATTGTAGAGGACAGTGGTTTACAGCTGTAATTGCACAGCCTACAGGCAGATGTCCATTTCCTCTGGGCAAGGTTTATTTTTATTTGTTTACTGTACTTATTTGTTGATAAACATTGATACTACAAAGATACACTAACAGGGTCCACATAAGAGTAATGGGCAGATCAACAATAAACATCCAGTCCCAGGAATCCTTTGACCCTGCCCTCCCTGGAATCCAGAGATATAGATAGATGAGCCCTGCTGAGCAGAACACAAATATCCCCAGGGAGAAAGACATGGACATGAGGCCACTCCCCTGCTAATAAAAGGAAGCTCTTCCCCTGTTCTCCTGGAGGTCCTGGTGAGGAGTCATCCCACACCTGTGCCCTTTCTCAGTATCCACACCATGGGGTCTGTACTGATCTGGGCTTCTCTTGTCATCACTCTCAATATTCAGGTTCCCCGTGGATCAGGCTCAGCTGTGGCTGCTCCATGTGGGGCTGTTCTCAGTCTGTTGCCTCTGTGTGTGCAGAAGTCCTCCTTGGAGTTAACTAGTGGAGTCAGACAGAGACATACTACAGACCAAGAATTCTCAGACTGTTCTGCAAAGCCTCTGGATTCCCTGAAAACAGAACAAGTTTGGTCCAGCAGGATTCACGACAAGGGTTGGTGTGGGTGATAACAAAAGTAATTCATGTGGAAGTTCTCAATGGGACTCTCCTTGAGTTCAAAGAAGATTAACAGTCCTCAGAGACACTGTTCAGAAGATTCTCTTTTGAGATAATTAACCTGAGAGCCCAGGACAAGTCCGTGTATTACTGTGAGGGGCACAGTGAGGGGACATCTGTCTGAGCTCAGACACAAAACTCCCTGCAGGGAGACAGGAGGGGACTGCATGGTAGATGCTGCTGAGAATCACCGCGGGGTGTTCTGGATACCAGTGGGTGCCCAGAATCACCAGAGAGTGCTCAGAAACACCAGGGGGCGCTCAGGACACCAGGGGGCTCAGAACCAATAGGGGGCGCTCAGGACAACAGGGGGCGCTCAGAACCACCAGGGGGCGCTCAGGACACCAGGGGGCTCAGAACCAATAGGGGGCGCTCAGGACCACCAGGGTTCACAAGACACCAGGGTGCACTCGGGACCCCAGGGGGCACTCAGAACCACCAGAGGCAATCAGGACACCGGGGCAATTTGGAACCACCAGGGGATGCTCAGGATCCCAGCGGGTGCTCAGAACCACCAGGGGGTACTCAGGAAACCAGAGGTGCTCAGAACCACTAGGGGGATCCCAGGACCACCAGGGCTCTCAAGGTAGCAGGGTGCACTCAGGACACTAGGGGGCGTTCAGAACCACCAGGCGGCAAACAGGACACCAGGGGGAATTCGGAACCACCAGTGGGTGCCCAGAACCACCAGGGAGTGCTCAGGACATGAGAGGCCCTCAGGACCACCACCAGGGGGCGCTCAGGACCACCAGGAAGTGCTCAGGACACCAGGGGGCGATCAGAACACCAGGGGGCACTCAGGACAACAGGGGGCGATCAGAACACCAGGGGGCACTCAGGACAACAGGGGCCTCTCAGGACAGCAGGGTGAGCTCAGTAAGCCAGGGTTTGCTCAGGACCACCAGGGGGCACTGAGGACACCACTGCTCCCTGAGGAGGCAGTTCCACATCAGATCCCTGGTTCCAGGCAGGGAGGGTGGTTTCTTTTGGTTCTTGCTACTAACCCTTTGGGAATTTTCCTGCTTCCTTTGTGGTTTCAAGAATCATTGGCAGATTCTTCTCAGGTGTAAAGCTCTGCTTTCTTATATTATGTAATGTTTTGGCTTTGGATGCTACCAGAATTACATTGTACTCTGAGAGGACTCATTCTTGGTTTGTGCAATAGTGAAAGCTCCAATGTTAGAGGTGGCTTTGAAAGCTATGTTAGGAGTGGCAGAGGGCAGTTTACAGGAAAATGTCATTACTATAGAAGGCTCCTAACTTCTTTGCACATTTGCATAAACAATTGTAGTTTATGACTTAAAAACTGCATGCTTTCTTGGCCCTTTTTCTTAAATAGTTCCATTCTAAGTCCAGTAATCTAATTAAGCTGTGTTTTCAAGACCACCATTCAAGTTAATTCTGTTTAATGAAACACTTTTTAAAGAAAATGTACATCTATCTTTTTTAGAGTTGGCTTTAAATTTTACATTACTTTACCTTTTTTTTTTCTTCTTTTTGTTTTTGAGATGGAGTCTTGCTCTATCGCCAGGCTGGAGTGGAGCAGTCCCCTAAAGTCTTAACTCAATCCAGCACTGACTCAAAAGTCCAAGACCAGAGTCTCGTCAGAGACAAGGTAAGTCCCTTCCACCTATGAGCCCATAAAATCAAAAGTAAGTTAGTTACCTCCTAGATACAATTTAAGTATAGATATTGAGAAAAACACCCATTCCAAATGCGAGAAAATGGCTGAAATAAGGGGCTACAGGCCCCATGCAATATCAAAATCCAATAGGGCAGTCATTAAACCTTAAAGTTCCAAAAGAATCTCATTTGACTCCATGTCTCACTTCCAGGTCAGGCTAATGGAAGAGGTGGACTCTCATGGTTTCTGACAGTTCTGCCACCATGATTTTGTAAGGTACAGCCCCAGTCTCAGTTGCTTTCATGGACTGGTGTTGAGTGTCTTCAGCTTTTCCAGACTCAGAGTGGAAGCTGTCAGTTGATCTCCCATTCTGGGTTTGGGAGGACAGGGCCCTCTTCTCTCAGCTCCACTAGGCAGAGGCCCAGTGAGGACTCTGTATGGTGGCTTCAGCCCCACATTTCTCTTCAGCACTACCCTAACAGGGATTTTCTGTGAGGGCTACACCACCCCCCACCCAGCAAACTTCTGCCTGGACATAAAGATATTTCCATGCATTTTCTGAGATCTAGGTGGAGGTTCCCAAATCTCTATTCTTAACTTCTGTGCAACCATAGGCTCAACATGACAGGGAAGCTGCCAAGGTTTTGGAGTTGCACCATCTGAAGCAGTGGCCTAAGCTGTGCTTTGGCCCCTTTTAGCTACACCTGGAGCTGAAGTAGCTGGGACTAAAGGCACCATTTCCCAAAACTGCACAGAGCAGGAAAGCCCTGGACCAGGCACATAAAACCATTATTTTCCTTTTGGGGCTCTTGGCCTGTGATTGGAGGTACTGCCGTGAAGACCTCTGACATGTCCTGAAGACATTTTTCCCCATTTTCTTGGTGAGTGGCATTTGGCTTCTTGTTACTTATGCAAATTTCTGCAGCATGCTTGAGTTTTTACCCAGAAAATTGGTTTTCCTTTTCTATTACATCGCCAGCTGAAAATATTCCATACCTTTATGCTCTTCTTTGTCCTGAACGCTTTGCTGGTTAGAAATTTCTTCTGTCAGATACTCTACATCACCTCTCTCAAGTTCAAAATTCCACAGATCTCTAGGGCAGAGGCAAAATGCTGCCAGTCTTCGTGCTAAAGCATAGCATGAGTCACCTTTGCTCCAGTTCTCAAAAACTTCCTAATCTCCATCTGAGACCCCCTCATCCTGGATTTTATTGTCCATATTACTATCAGCAATTTGTCCAAGGTCATTCAACAAGTCTCTAGGAAATTACAAACTTTTCAGTATCATCCTGTCTTCTTCTGAGCCCTGCCAACTGTTGTAACCTCTATCTCTTACCTAGTTCCAATGTTGCTTCTATATTTTGGGGCATCTCTATAGCAGTGCCTTACTCTCTGTGGTACCAAAAGAGTGTATTTTTTTCTTCTCATACTGCTATGAAGAAATACCCAAGACTGGGTAACTTACAAAGAAAAGAGGTTTAACTGACACACAGTTCTACATGGAAGGCATAGAAACAGAGATTCAAAATAAACTTATATGTAAATGAATAAAACTCCTCAACTAAAAATGTACTGTTCACATAGATT
The DNA here is from genome assembly GCF_000951035.1 of Colobus angolensis palliatus. Lineage (NCBI taxonomy): Eukaryota > Metazoa > Chordata > Mammalia > Primates > Cercopithecidae > Colobus > Colobus angolensis. The sequence goes on from NW_012118699.1 coordinate 159,972, forward strand.
TTTTGAAGTCCCAATTCTATGATGCTTACAAAAGACTCACATCATCTGAAAATCTACACATGGACTAAAAGTGAATGGGTGGGAAAAAGATATGCTACAAAAACAGAAACCAACAGTGAGCACTTACATCAGACAAAACAAATTTCGAGTCAAATGCTATAAAGAGAGACCAAAATGGACATTATATAACAAAAAATGATCAATGGAGCAAGAATAGATAACAATTGTAAATATATGTATGTGTGTGTATATATATATATATACACACACCCACACATGAGAACTCAAATATATAAGGCAAATATGTTACATAGTAAGGGACAGATTCTAACTTTATACAATTATAGTTGGTTTTTTTTTTTTTTTTTTTTTTTGAGACAGAGTCTCGCTCTGTCGCCCAGGCTGGAGTGCAGTGGCCGGATCTCAGCTCACTGCAAGCTCCGCCTCCCGGGTTCACGCCATTCTCCTGCCTCAGCCTCCTGAGTAGCTGGGACTACAGGCGCCCACCACCTCGCCCGGCTAGTTTTTTGTATTTTTTTAGTAGAGACAGGGTTTCACGGTGTTAGCCAGGATGGTCTCGATCTCCTGACCTCGTGATCCGCCCGTCTCGGCCTCCCAAAGTGCTGGGATTACAGGCTTGAGCCACCGCGCCCGGCCTATAGTTGGATAATTTAATACATTACTCAGCATTGGATAGATTATCTAGCCAATAATTAACAGATAAACATTGGATTTAAACTGCACTATATTCCACATGGACCTGACATTTACAGAACATTGAGCCAAACAACTTCAGAGCACATATTCTTTTCTTCAGCACATGCAATATTCTTCAGGACTGACCATATATTAATACAGTACATGTGTCAAAATTTTTATGTAAAATGATACCAACTGTTTATCAGATTAAAGATGAAATCAAAGTAAACATCAGTAACTGGAGGAAATTCTTTTTCTTATTTTTTTGAGATGGACTCTTGCTCTGTTGCCCAGGCTGGAGTGCAGTGGCACAAACTTGGCTCACTGCAACTTCCAAGTTCAAAAGGTTTTCCTGCCTCAGCCTCCCAATTAGCTGAAATTACAGGTGCTTGCCACCATGCCCACCTGATATTTGTACTCTTAGTAGCAACAAGGTTTCACCATATTGGCCAGGCTGGTCTTGAACTGCTGACCTAAAGTCATCCCAGTCTTGGCCTCCAAAAGTGCTGGGATTACAGGCGTGAGCCACTGCCCAGCCTAGAGAAAATTTCAAAACTATATAAACACAAAAATTAAACAAAATATGCTTACATGGCCAATGAGTGAAAGAAGACATTAAGAAGAAACTATAAAAATGCATGAAACAAATAAAATAGAAACACAACATACCAAATCCTGTGGCACTTATCCAAACCAGTATTATGAGGCAAATTTATAGCAATAAACTCCCACATCAAAGAAGCAGAAATATTTTAAATAACCATCATAACAATGCATCTCAGAGAACTTTAAGAACAAGAAAAGGCTAAACTCAAATTATTTTAAAAAACAACAAAGAACAGATTAGACATAAACAGAATTAAGGCTAAAAATACAAGAAAAGATTAAAATAGCAAAAAAGATAAGCAAAGTTGAAAGTCATTAGTAGCTGGACTAACAAAAAAAGAATATATATACGGAGAGAGAGAGAGAGAGAGAGAGCTATGATCCAAATAAATAAAATAGAAGCAGAAGATGCCTCAACTGATATCCCAAAACAAAATAAATTATGAAGTACTATAATAAACAAGTCTATGTGATAAATTTGAAAACTGAGAGGAATTGGATAAATTCATGGCCACATACTACCTAACAAGATTAAAAAAGAAGGAATAGAATGCCTGAACATACCAATAAAAAGAAATCAGATGGACTTAGGTAAAAGACCTACATCCTGTTGAACATGAATTTAAAAATCTAAAAATACTAGCACACCAAACAGCATTTCAAATAATAATAATCATAATGCACCATGACCAAGTGGGATTCAACCCAGCGATTCAATTACACTTCAACATACACAAGTCAAAAAACATGATATATCACATCTATAGAATGAAGGATATAAACCATATTTCTATATTAATAGACGCAGAAGATGAAAATTCAACATCTCTTCATGGAAAACAACTCTCAATTATGCACAGAAATAAAGAACAACACAATAAAGGCCGCATGACAAGTCCATAGCTAATATCATACTTAACAGAAAATAATTCTTTTCTTTTGAAAACTGGAAAAGACAAGGATGCAAACTCTCAGCACTTATTCAACACAGTACTGAAAGTACTCAAGAAAAAAGGACATCCTCCCACGGAAATGCAAGAAAACAAAACAGACGTGGACACCCATAGACAGAACTCATTAGACCTGGTGAAGAATAGATAAAAATCTCTTTCAAAGCCTCCAGTGTTCCCAGCTAAACATGAATTTTGGTGATAAGGAGGGGAAGGGAGACCTGACTTAAGAGAGGAGAAACCCTAAGACAGCAGAAAGCAAATCTACACAGAACAATCACAGGGCAGATGCCAGAGTGGACTGAAACAGGAGCTGCATTCTATTGGGTACCTAGTGGAGACCCTTTGACATTACTTGTGAGGTAATTCTAGAGATGATTAATTTCTTCAGTATTTCTTTGCCTGGGAAAGTATTTATCTATCTTTCATTTCATAAGAAGTGTTTTATCAGTTATATGTTCTTGGGTGGCTGTTTTTTTTTCCCCCAGAAATTTAAGTACAGTTATGCTCTGCATAACAAAGTTTCTGGCAGTAACAGATGGCACAAACAACGGTGGTTCCACAATAATACGCTCCCTTATTTATCTATACATTTTTTATGTTTAGATAAGCAAATACTACTGTGTTACCATGGCCTACAGTATTTACTATAGTTGTTTTGGGATCACTGGGGTGTTGCTTTTTCTGGCTGGAACCCTCTGTGGCCAGTGGCGACTTTGCCTAAGTTTGTGTCCTACATCTGGAAAGAATGAGGTAGGCAGCCTTGTGGAGGGTGAGCAAGACAAAGACTAGCTTCATGAAGCATTAGAGCCTCTCACAGGAGACCCACAGTGACTTAGCTCCTCTCTGTAGGCGAGTTGACCCATTGAGTGTTCAGCTCTCAGCAGACAGGGTAGCTCCTCTCCGCATCTGGTCTTCCTGTTGTCTCTCCATCCTCTGTCCTGCTCCGGCTGAGCCCAGGGGTTTCTACGGAACTCGGAGGGGAGGAAGTGCGTGCCCACTGGTCCACAGGTGGTCATGGGTGGGGCGTAGAAGGCACCACAAGTCCTGACTCTGGTCTGCGGATCTGGGAGCCCAGGCCCCAGCCTTCAGGCCCTTCCTAGGGACCCGCCCCTGTGCCCAGGAGTCTTCCTGCCTCCTGCTGCAGTTCAAGGCCCATGGGGCTCCCCCCGACTTTCTTCCAAGATCACAGCAGGTGCCAACAGCAGGAAGAAGCCAGGAAGTGGGAGCAGACACTTGGGAACATGCAAGAGCGGAGAGCTTTTCCTGGGGACCCCAAGACTGCAGGGGCGCCTGAGGCTGCAGCCCCCGGTTTGCAGGGGCAGGGCTTCTACCTGCTCCATGGAGGGAGATGCCCGTGTCTTCAGCCACGGTTTGGGTGACTGCAGCAGCACCCAGGAGCGCAGGGCTCCTGCCTGTTCCCCGACCTCCGAGAGCACAAAGAGTCCGAGTCTACTGCCCTGACTGGGGCAGCTGGAGCCACACCTGAGATCAGGGCTGCTGCCTGCTCCTGGCTCCCACCGGCTCCGTGGAGCATCAGCTCCCTCTGCCCCTTCTTGCAGCCTGGGCAGGGGCTCCTGATCCTCGCTGGGCCCTGGTCAGTGCCCAGGGCAGGGGTGACATCTCCACAAGCCCTTCCCATTGCCCCGGTGCTCAGGGAGGCCTGGCAGAGCTGATCACTACCCCGGCCAGCAGTCGGGAGTGGCAGCCTCCGTGGTCACCCTGCCATGAGGCAGACCCCTGGGAATGCGGCCTGGGCAGCCGTCCAGAGCCTGCCGAAGCCCAGGAACCCCCGCACCCTTGGCGGGGTGGGCACAGTGGCTGCTGCATGGATTTGCAACGTGGTGCCATTTCTTTTTCCCTCACTGGAACCCCGAAGTTTGACACGGGGGTTCCTTTCTGCCTTGCTGCGCAGCTCCCCTTCCCCTGGGGTAGAGCCCCCCATTTCTCCAGGTGTTCCCTCCCACAGCTCGTGTTCTCCATGGTGTCTTCACCTTCCAGATCTGCTGCCCTGCCCTGCCCTGCCCTGCAGACTAAGGCTCTGATTCCCTAAGAGAGGGGAGCTGCTTCCTGGTAGAACTGTGGTGGGGGTCTGTCTTCCCACCTCATTTCCTGAGGGGTTAAACCAGGGCCTTTAGGGTACTGGTTTTGGTGGTTTGCCCCGTTGAGTAATTTCTTGGTTCTGTGGTGGGCGTAAGAGACTTGGCTCTGGAAGCATTTCAGAAGTGTAGGCTCAGATACACCCCAGACAAACATTTTGGGAAGGGAAGATTTTTTGTCACTATTCTCATTATAAGGGAAAGGCATTCAAAAGAATAAAAAAATTCTTCAGTATGTGTTCCCTGAGAATTTCACACTAAAAACATGCTTACCACCCTCAACTCAAAGCACTTCAATGTATATTAGTATATTTTATCTTGTACTAGCCTGCATTTCATTTGGTGAACTCTGCCTCAGTTCAGCTCACACCCTAGCTTTGATTCTCCCTACAAGAACTTGTCTCTCTCTAGATTTCAGGTTTGTTGATTGTCTTAAAATTTCAATGATCCGAAGTATTAAAAACAATTTGCGAAAGTCCATTTTCTCTGTTTAACAGTTATTGTTGATTTTATTGTTACTGTAAAAAAAAGAAATTCTCATCCATGTACATTTCAAATCTGAATAACAAAATTTTTAGTAACACCAAAAATAATAAAAGAATCCAAATATTGATCAGCTGCCTAATAGAAAAACAAATTATGGTAACTTTGTTTACTGGAATGCTACCCATCATTCATAATAAAGGAAAGACCAATATACACAATAAGAAGATTAAATTATCAAGTATTTAAATTGGGTGAAATAAGCCAAACAAATAAGAGTATATATGATTCTATTTTTTTAAATTCTGGAAAATGAAAACTGATGTAAAGTAATATAAAGAAGATTAGTAGTTGCCTGGGAATATGTTGGCAGAAGGGAAGGAGAAAGGACAAGGAAATAGAAATAGGAAGTAGAAGGACAGAATTTCACTTGTCCACCTTCTTTATCATGGTAATAGTTATGTAATGATTATCAATTTTACATTGTAATGATTTACAATTTATGTAATGATTATCAATTTTGCACTTTAAATATGTAAAGTTTATAAACTGTCAGTCGAATATTATAAAATGTATTATATGGAGACAAGTTGAAAATTAGACAATGTAGGAGTGACAGAAAGATAGATACCAGTATTTTAAATGTCAGAGATACCTGAAAATTTATCTGCCTGAACCCTAGTTCTCTCCGTAGTTTAAGGTAAACAGGAGAGTGCAGCAAAATCACACATATTCTGATTAGGCAGGGGCTTCTGCAAACCACACTAGGCATGTCCAGCTCCGTCCTGGAGTTGGCTAAGGGGGGAGTCAGGGCCAGTGGTGAGAAGCGCAGGCCCAGATACCAGAATTCACTCATTCCAGACATGATCTCTTAGGTACATACGGAGCCCATCCATGTGTGGGTTTACTTGACATCTGTAAATAGAGAACATTGACTCCTACGGAACATAATTTACACTCATAGGTAAATCTGAAATAAGGTGATCAGTGCAAAGTTTTACCACAGCACAGTTTCATATCAAGCACACTTCCTCAAATCCCATTGTTGTCACCCATCTTCCTCAGGACACTTTCACCTGCTCTGGGTCCTGCTCTCTCTTCAGGTGTCTGACCCCAGAGCTTGCTATATAGTAGGAGTTATGCAAATAGGGCCCTCCCCCTGCTGATGAAAACCAGCCAAACCCTGACCCTGCAGATGTGGGAGAGGAGCCCCAGCCCCGGGAATCCCAGGTGCTTCTGCTTGCTGATCAGAACTGCACAGAGAACTCACCATGGAGTTGGGGCTGAGCTGGATTTTCCTTGTTGCTATTTTGGAAGGTGATTGATGGAAAACTAGAGACATGGAGTGTGAATGGACATGAGTGAGATAAGCAATGGATGTGTGTGGCAGTTTCTGACCAGGGTATCTCTGTGTTTGCAGGTGTCCAGTGTGAGGTGCAGCTGGTGGAGTCTGGGGGAGGCTTGGTACAGCCTGCAGGGTCCCTGAGACTCTCCTGTGCAGCCTCTGGATTCACCTTCAGTAGCTACTGGATGCACTGGGTCCGCCAGGCTCCAGGGAAGGGGCTGGAGTGGGTCTCATATATTAATAGTGATGGGAGTAGCACAAGCTATACAGACTCCGTGAAGGGCCGATTCACCATCTCCAGAGACAATGCCAAGAACTCACTGTATCTGCAAATGAACAGTTTGAGAGCTGAAGACACGGCTGTGTATTACTGTGCGAGAGACACAGTGAGGGGAAGTCAGCGTGAGCCCAGACACAAACCTCCCTGCAGGGCATCTGAGACCACGAGGGGGTGTCCTGGGCCCTGTGAACTGGGCTGTTCTCTGTGGCAGGGGCTGGTGGTGCTAAAGGCTGACTTTCTCTCAACATCTGGGGCTGCCTCATCATCGAGTTTCCTCAGAGAACCTTTCAGATTTACAATTCTGTACTCACACTTAATGTCTCTGAATGTGACACTATTTTCCCTGATGTTTCTTTGCTTTTGTGACAAGAGAACACATTCTCACCACCACGGAAGCCTGAGTGTCGCTTTGGGTGCAGAACTGACCCTCCCTGGTCACGAGAATCAGAGTCCCGAGGAAGCCCAGGGGAACCTGGGAAGTGTTTTCCAATCAGACTCAGGGCAGATGTCTCCATGGGAACCTCTGATTGGAACAGGCTTTTGGATTCAGACTGGGGCCAAGAGGGAGGTTCATCCATCCAGGGCCAGGATCCTTAGAATCCTGACAGTTTTCACAGTAATCCCATCATCCTTTAAAACTGAACATTTGACTCAGAACTCATCCCTTTGGCCCTTTCTCTGCTAATCAATTTTCCTTTTCTCTAGGCTTCATTCTTACACTTCCCTTTTCTCCTTTTTTCTTAAAATGGAGGGTGTGCTTCCTGTGGTCTAAACCGCAGGCCTCAGATACATTACCTGGAACTCAGGTGTGGCTCAGGCTGTGGCTCCTGAGGACCTGGCAGGCTGAGGGGTCTTTCTCATTCCTGGTTGCCTGGACGCCCCTGCTGTGCTCTGTGCATGGACGCATTTGGGAAACGCAAGTGGACACTCCTAGTTGTTTCCTCAAATGGGACACTGATGTCGAGATGATCTTGTGCTTCTCAGCCTGTCACAGAGCTCCCCCTCACCTGTGATTTTTTGGGAGAGCTGAGGATGACTTTGTTATGCTGCGAGCTCTGCGTGACAGCAATTGTGAGGTCTGGCTAGGCACAGCCAGAGCCAGTGGAGCCGGCCATCAGGAAAGACAAGCTGGAATTCCTGGGAAGTCCTACATCTGCCGTCCACCATAGAGTTCCATCGTCTCCTCTTCTGCTAGGATTAAATCAAACCGAATAAGTTCGTCTAGGACAATCTTCCTGACCTAGAGGAAAGTGATGACAGGCTTTAATAACACCTGTATTATACCATCAGAGCAACACCTATATTAGTGTTTGATTGAATAACTGAGACTATGTCCCAGTCAAGGTGACACACAAAATAGATTATTACCATGATTAATATTTTATATTGATTATTTTAATACTAATATTAATGCAATATTAATTTAATATTAATTAATAGTTTATATTTGACAATAGAATCAGACTCATGTTATAAATAATTTTGCTAAAATATGTGTATTATTATTCATCTTCTGAGCAGAAATCTCCAGTAGCTGATGAAGTTTGCATGCATTGGTCAAAGGAGGGCATCCACCCTTTTGAGGGAAAATGCATGGAGGATAAACGAGCCTGGGAAAGCTGATGGCATGTGATGGAAGCCTGTCCCTGAGTGAAGGAGAGAGGGAGGGAGAATTGGTTAGAACTTTCTTACATTTATGTGCTGTGCAAAGAAAGTCCAGATTATCACTGAGTTTTGCGCAAGTCAAAGTTGCCCCTCAGGAAACCCGCAGGACTCCCAGCGATGGCTCTGCCTCAGATGAGTGCAGAGCTCACTCTATTCCTAAGAATGCAGCACACGATATGGGATTCAGCATGAGCCACATCACGGACGTCAGAGAGCAGCAGCTGGGTGCGTGATCCAAGTGCATTGTTCTGCCTGTAGGTGGAGGGAGGAAGGCGCATTCTCAGAGCCAACATGCGGTGGATTTTTATACAGAATACACGTTTTCACACGATTGACTGGAAGGCATATGAAAAAATGTGCAGTCCACAAGCAATTGTAATTTTCAAATTTATCGCAATTGCATTATGTCTTCATTCTGCATGATGTCCTGGAACAGAGTTGCATTTTTCATGGGTATTGTTTCATGGATTGAGAACATGAATTTCACACCTGCATGTTTTACCCATGTGCAGCGACCTTGAGTAGAGCATGTCTGGACCTTATCTACACTACCTCTCATGTCCCAAGGGAAAGAGTGGAGACTTGACTGACTGCAAACTTTGTGGTAGAAGCTGCTCCTGCACACTCCTGCACACCTCAGAGCCTGCAGAGACCCCAAATGAAGTTTTATTGAGCTAGGTGTCTTCCTGTGTGGGAGAATTATGGGCTGCCCTACTCCTGGTGATTGCCTGTCAGCTCTAAAGACAGGTTCACAATGAGGTCACCTGGTAGCCTTTCTCACTGCAGCTCCATTATATAAATTACCACCATCAGATTCCAGGTAATAACACAAGTTCTATTTTTGTGACCTCATTTTCTTAACTTTTTTGTTCTTAAGTTTGGTTATAGAAAATGTTACCACGTAGTTTTCTGATTCAAATCTGATAATTTGCTGAACTAATCAGGTTTTTTTTTTTTTAAATGTGCTCAGTATTTGGAAAATATAAATGAACAGCCATGTATGGTTCACTGAGTGGGCATAGTCAGTTAAGTACATTAGCAAAAAACATGATTGCTGAATTATATAGTCAAACTACAATTAGATTTGCAGAAAATTGCCTCCAGTAACGTCTGAGAAGGGAGGACCACCCAGCCGCTCCCGTCTCTGGGCTTTGAGGAGGCTCACTACACAGGCGAGGTCACATGGGTGAGATCCAAGATGCAGCTCCCAGCCATTGCTGTGCTATTTTCCAGGAACCAGACATACAACTTGGCATCTCAGAAGCAGATCCCCAAGACTTCCTTTATCTGGGCTTCATGGGCAGCACAGGACCAGCAGGAGATGCTCAGAACTCACCCAAGGCAGAGCCTCAGTGAAGAGCAGGTGCAGAGAGGAACTAGCCAGGGAGCCTCTAACCACCATCTAGGGTTGTCTTATTTTCCTTCACAGCATGGAGCCCTCAGAGACCACCCACTATGTTGTTTATAACTCAGGTCCCCCTATCTTGAAGCAAAACAGACATAAATATGACTCTGCAGTTAGCTCCTTGAACCTGGGTCAATTTTTTCTGAGAATGCCAACTTAATCGTCGATATCATGGGCATTATGTCAAAATCAAGATGGATATTTAGTCACCAGGAAGACAGTTTGTCTCATGGTAGAAATACTTATTCAATTAAAAATGACTTTTTATGGAAAAGGTCTCTAAGTGAGGACTGGTCAAATAATAAAGTATTAGTGAAGTATCAGAAAAATAATGGCACCATTATCTTGGCATCCAATTAATCTATAAAGCTTATCGATATTCATGTTGTAAGCGGTTTAGGACAAGTTATGGCAGTATTTAGGCTATAAAGAGGCAGTACTTTACTTCTTAGATAGGAATGTCCTTTTTTATCATACTTTGAGTTCTGGGGTACATGCGCAGAATGTGCAGGTCTGTTACATAGGTATACATGTGCTATGGTGGTTTGCTGCACCCATCAACCTGTCATGGACATTAGGTATTTCTCCTAATGCTATCCCTCCCCCAGTCCCCCACCCCCAAACAGGCCCCAGTGTGTGATGTTCCCCTCCCTGTGTCCATGTGTTCTCATTCTTTAACTCCGACTTATGAGTGAGAACATGCAGTGCTTGGTTTTCTGTTCTTGTGTTAATTTGCTGAGAATGATGGTTTCCAGCTTCATCAATGTCCCTGCAAAGGGCATGAACAGGAAATTCCTTCTAAATGAACTGTATTTTGACAAACATTGTCCAGTGACTCTTCCTACATGAGGTTTCTACATGATCTGTTTTTCTTTCCCAAAAACAAATCACTCAAGTTTCTCATTATCTCCTGAGTGAGAAATACTTTCCCCAAACACAACCTGAGTCTAAGTAGACACCTTCGTGAATGAGCCTTCACTCTCAGACAGGCACACAGTGTCCCCATGTGGACTCTTCTCTCAGACAGGCAGACAGATCCCCATATGGTTAAGATCATTTACTGGGACTCTGCCCCACGGGGATCTCTGTTATCACTGGGGCAGGTTAACATCTCAATCCTCATCCGCACTGTGACCTTTGATGTCTGTGGCCTGCCACACCCTCCGTCTGTCCCTCAGTGTCCTGAATGGTGAAGCAGCCCACCCGAGGGATGGAGGAAGATCCCAGATTTTCCTGGGAAGGAGAGAGAATGCCAGTCACAGAGATGGAAATCCCTCACATCCCTCCTGGGTCAGGTTCTGGGCAGGGTCTCTGAAGACACTCCTGGGTCAGCGTCCTAAGATGTCTCCCTCTATTTCCATAGGAAGAACCCAGAGGAAGACAAATAAGTTTTTCTATTAGGGCATCGTAGAACTTGTGCTTTCTTGTGTGGCAGATATAGATATTCTGAATATTTTTAAAATTAGGTATAACATTAAGTCTATCATATATGTAAATACATAAACTTCATAATGTATGTCTACAGGAATGTCTCCTGGAATTTAGAACTGAACATATATACGTATTTTTTTTCCAAGATAAATCTTGGTGAACATTATAAAACTGACTCTAATATTTATGTTCAAGATGATCATTTCCAAAAAGGTTTAACCACAGAGACCAGACGTATCTTTCCACCAGAAATTACTGTAAAACACAGTGAAATTTCTTAAACATGATTTTAAGACGTGTGACATCAATTAACACAGACAGTGATTGCCGGGAGGGGGAAAATGTACAAAACGAGCCCTCTGGTGAATGCACACGCTGATACTTTCTAAAGAGAGTTTCCGGGCCACAGTGCTGCAGTGGAACCAGGTAGATTTGAAGCTGAGGAAAAGGAGCTGAGATCCCAGACAGGCCAGGAAGTGCGGAGACCACAGAATAGACAGTGGGTAGGAGAACACTGTTCAGAGGGTGAGCCCCGCAGATGGCAGGAGAGAGACCCAGGCTTGGTAGAGTGCGGGTCAGTGTGAGGGAACCAGGGCGAGACCCAGGCTTGGTAGAGTGCGGGTCAGTGTGAGGGAACCAGGGCGAGACCCAGGCTTGGTAGAGTGCGGGTCAGTGTGAGGGAACCAGGGCGAGACCCAGGCTTGGTAGAGTGCGGGTCAGTGTGAGGGAACCAGGGCAAGTTGTACACGAGAACACACCCCACTACCGGGGGCTTTCCTTAAAACCTAAAATTACCCTAAATTTTAAACGTATTCACTTACAAATTTAAAATATACTGAAAGACACCATGTTAAAGAAAGATAAAGGGAAGGTGGATTTACAATATTAAAATATAAAAAGTGCATTTCTGGATAAATAATACTGATGGGGGGGGGACACGTTTGCTCCATCAGGGCAAATGATTTAAGAGAAGAACATTCAAAATGCTTACAGCCCTAATGAGGAAGCTTCAATCATGAATATGAATAGAGTTATCTCATTACCAGAGTGAGGTCATGAGAAACTTCAAGCTTTCCAAAGAGACAACCTAATCTGGTAAAAATTATAGAAACCCAACCTGTAATATCATGAAAATTACCCTAAGAACACACAGTAAATGCAATCCATTGATTGACATAATGTGCTACTATTGACTGAATGGTTATGACCCCCATAAGGCATATGTTGGAATCTCAACTCCAATGTGATGGTAGCAGGAGGTGGGGTCTTTGGTCTCCTTTGAAAGGTGTTGAGGCTCCATCTCATGAGTGGAATTAGTGCACTGATAAAATACCCCAGAGAGCTCCCTCTTTCCTTCCACCAGGTGTGGTCATGGTAGGAAGGTGGCCATCTAAAAATAAAGAATTGGGACTTCACCAGATACGAATCTCTAAGGCATCTTGATCTTGAACTTTTCAGCCTTGAAAATTAGGACAAATACATTTCTGTTACTTCTGGGCCACCCAGTCCATGGTATTCTCTCACAGCAGTTCAAAGAGTCTCAGCAAGCGCAGTGAGGACACAGAATACTTGAGACAAGAGAATTACCCTCTTCTTTACATCTCAGGATGACAGAAGCTTGACCCTGGGCTGGACTGACAAGAAGGTGGTGCTTCCCTCTCCCTCAGATCTCAGTTGGCGTCATGGTGTCAGGTCTTTATGGTGGAGACTAAATTCCAGTCTGTGATTTGATGGATGCCTTTCTCCTCCCAGCCTCACTCATGAGACATAGTTTCCATGTCATGTGTTACAGGCCAAGAACAGGTAGGCCCTGATTATTCTCACCCCAGCTCACTTGTAGGGCGGAGGTTCTGGGGAGCTTCCTGAGAGAAGCACAATAAGATCATAGGAGTCCACCACTCCCATGCCCAGTTTTCTGTACTTAAAGCAGGAATGTCCCTCTGAGATACCTGAACCCTTTCTTCTGCACCAATGTAGAGACTGGCATGTTTTTCTAGTGATAGAGGCAGGGCATAAAAACAGTGAAACGAATTTCTCTCTAAACCACGCGACTTGATTTGCAGTTGAATGAGAATAATTTCAACCCTAAAGTTCATCTAAAATGTTAGCGGTTTTCATGGTAAGTAATTAATAGAAATCTGACAGCTCCAGGAGAGCACTATAGAAATCAATAGTCCACTCATTTTAACAGAGAGAATAAGAAAACCTATAATTTAAGAATTACCAGCTGGGCACTGTGGCACTGCCTGCAGTTCAATTACCTTGGGAGTTTGAGGTGAGAGGATCATTTGAGCCCAGGGTTTCAAGTCCAGCCTGAAAACATAGCTAGACTCCATCTCTTGAATAAAATCAATAACATTTTGGGGTCAGAACAATCCTTAAAAATGGTCCCTAGAAAGAAGCCCAAATTTAATTGCACCAGATTGTTGAACGATTTATGTTACAAAACAGTGTCATCATGTCAGAAATGAGCACAGTGTAACATCCAGGTGTTATGTGAAGAGACACAAACAATCAAGTAGAACAATCAGGTAATTCGGCTGTCAAAGGCAACACTGCCAAATGACAGCATTTCCATGGAAACTGCGTGTACATCCAGGACTGCACCTGTGAATGATGACATTATACCCTTCACAGAGGAAAGAGACATCACTCAAACAGACAAGCCAAGGGACTTCAGAAATATATGAGGGGAAATACAGTGTGCAAATATGTAAAGATAAAATTAGATGATGACTGCTAAATGAATATCAAGGCACAATCACATAATATGAAATTATATTTTCCTGAATGATAGGCTCACTACCAATCTCCCCCAGGACACCCTCATCTACTCTGTGCACAGCCCTCTCCTGAGGCGTCACACCCCTGAGCTTGCCATATAGTAGGAGACATGCAAATAAGACCCCCCTGTTGGCTGATGAAAAGCAGCCCAGCCCTGACCCTGCAGCTCTGGGAGAGGAGACCCAGCCTTGGGATTCCCAGCTGTCTCCACTTGGTGATCGGCACTGAACACAGGAGACTCACCATGGAGTTTGTCCTGAGCTGGGTTTTCCTTGTTGCTATTTTAAAAGGTGATTCATGGAGAAATAGAGATGTTGAGTGTGAGGGGACATGAGTGAGAGAAACAGTGGCTATGTGTGGCAGTTTCTGATCAGGATGTCTCTGTGTTTGCAGGTGTCCAGTGTGAGGTGCAGCTGGTGGAGTCTGGGGGAGGCCTGGTCCAGCCTGACGGGTCCCTGAGACTCTCCTGTGCAGCCTCTGGATTCACCTTCAGTAGTTCTGCTATGCACTGGGTCCGCCAGGCTTCTGGGAAAGGACTGGAGTGGGTTGGACGTATTAGAAGCAAATCTAACAATTACGCGACAGGCTACGCTGCGTCGGTGAAAGGCAGGTTCACCATCTCCAGAGATGATTCAAAGAACACACTGTACCTGCAAATGAACAGCCTGAAAACCGAGGACACGGCCGTGTATTACTGCGCTAGAGACACAGTGAGGCGAGGTCAGTGCGAGCCCAGACACAAACCTCCCTGCGGGGGCGCGCGGGGCCACCAGGGGGCGCTCGGGACCCACTGAGGACGGGGCCGGTCCCAGGAGCAGGTGCAGGGAGAGGTTTCCTTTGTCCTCAACTGGAGAAGTCAGGTTTGTTTTCAGAACCCTGGAGTCTTACAGGTTGTTATATTTTTATATTGTTATTAGTATGTATTTATTATCATTGATATTTAAGTTTTAATAATTTTAAACCTTTTATGTAGCGCTATTTTTAAAAACTATTTACTTTCATTTGCAGTTATTCTTCCAGAGTTTCATTAACATCTATTGCTGTCAGCAACTACATAGCTATGAGAGCATAAATTTACACCTGTAGGCATAGGTCTACATACCACAAACCTGTGCATAAATGTATAGTGATTTATATTTAACATTATAATAAAATAATTTTTAAAATATGTCCTAAATGATCAAACTTATTGACGAACCTAATGTAAGTTATTGGAGTAATGCATAATTGATTTCAAAAATTTTATATTGTTTATATTAATTAATATCTATTTCTTTACTTAAACATAGTATATTGGTCATTTCAAAATAGCTAAGATAAATTTCAAATGGCCTTGACGCAAAAATGAAAATATTTTGAGTTGATTAATATGCTAGTTATATTTAATTATTCCATATTGTATTAATATATCACAACATTGCTTTGTACCTCATAAATATATACAACCATAATTTATCAATTTTCAAGACAATTATTTAATCCGTCCTAGGTCATGATGTTTTTTCGCCTATCCAGGTCTGATTGGATTGTCCTGAGAAACCCATCCACACGCCTGCCTCCTGCAGGCTTCTGAGACCGGCTCCATGAAAGCACCCCGTGTGAGTCCGCACGACCCGGAACCTCCCTCTCCTTGGATTAGGCCATCTCCTCGGAATCACAGGGCTATTCCTTATCCTCACTCCCTTGTTGTACCAAACAAGCAACATCACATTTTAACTCATCACGCTTTGTTTTAATTCCCCCCCAAAAAAACAAGGTAATAATTTTAGCAATACACATCACAAGCTTCTATGAATAAGTCCTTTCCCACGTCCTAAGGTTTCTTTTGAGGACTTTACATGTATCACACAGTTTAAATTTCTTTATGAAATGAGATACTAACATCTCCATATTAGAGATTGGTTTTCTAAGTCGTTTCTGAAAATTAATTTTTCCAAGGGCCCATACAGATTCTATTAGAAATCCAGGATAAAATTTGAAATTTCAGCAGTAGTATCTGGAGAAACAATGAGACTATATTGAACTTAGTACATGTGCTCTCAAATATCCTTATGCATCCATACAAGTAAATTAGAATTCAAAATGTCTCTTTTTGCTGTTGCTAGGATCCTATGCATAGAAAATTCTGTAGACTCTGCCAAAAGAATCCTAGAATTGATAAACAACTTTAGTATTGTTTCAGGATACAGAATAAATATACAAAAATCAGTAGATTTTTTGTACACCAACGACATCCAGACAGAGAGAAAAATAAATGGCACAATTCCACTTACAACATCTACAACCAAAAGAAATACCTAGGAATACAGCTGACCACGGAGGCGAAAGATCTTTACAAGGAGAACCACAAAATACTGCAGAAAGAAATCAGAGAGGAAACAAATACATTGAAAAAAATTCCATGTTCATGGTATGAAAGAAATAATATGCAAAAATGGCAATATTATCCTTCAGTTTTTACAGATTCAATGTTATTACTATCAAAATACCGGTTTTATTCTTCAAGAAATATAAGAAAAGTATTCTAAAATTTTTATGTAACCAAAAAAGAACCAAAAGAGCCAAAGTAATCCTCAGCCAAAAGAACAGTGCCAGAGACATCACATTATTTGACTTTAAACTCTGCTATAAAGCCACACTAACAAAAACTGTTTGCTACTGGTACAAGAATAAACACATAGACCCATGAAATAGAATAGAAAACTCAGAAATAAAGCTGCACACGTACAACCATCTGTTTTTTGACAACACTGAAAAAAATAAACAGCAATGGGGAAAGGACAACCCAGTCAATAAATGGTGCTGGGATAACCTGCTAGCCATGTGCAGAAGACAGGAACTTGACTCCTAACTATCACCATATGAAAAGGAAAATTAACTCAAAATGGATTATAGCTTTAACTAAGACTTCAAACTACAAAAAACTAGGAAGACCACCTAGGAATACTCTTCTCTGCATTGGCCTTGGCAAATAATTACTGGCTCTAAGACTTGTCTCTACACTACTATATCAGAGTGTTTTTCACATAATTTAACAAAATGTTGACCCCGTGAATTCTCTACTTTTTCTATCATGTTTTGGTATTATATCTAAAATTTCTGAAGTTTAAAGGGAGCAAGAATTTTTCTCATGTGCCAAAGCTGATGCCATAATCCACAGATGCAGGTTAAACTCCCACTCTTTGAATGAAGAAATATCAACAAAATTTTGTATAATTATACTCTTTTAGATAAACATTCTTCTTCTCTCATATATTTTATTTATTCATTTATTAATAACAGTATGTTTTTATAAATATTTAATACTTTAGTCAAAATCTAATTCCATGTTATTTATTATATTATTCAAATTTTTCTAGCTCTTTGGAAATTGGCAGCTTCTTCAAGTTGCCTCCTTCATCTTTTTGAAATATCCCATTTTGTGTGTGTTTTTTGCCTTTTTCAGTTTTTAATAATTATGTGGGGTACATTTTTGTTACATAAATATATTTCATAGTGATGAAGTCTGAGTTTTTAAAGTAAGCTCATCAGATATAGTACCTTGGAACCATTAAGTGATTATCTATGTCATTCTCAACTATTATGAGCCTCCCATGTCTATTATTCTACTCTCTGTGCCTGTGTGTACCCATTATTTAGCTGCTACTGATAAGTGAGAAAAAGACATATTTGGCTTTCTGTTTATGAGTTGTTAGACTTAAGACAATGACCCCCAGTTCCATCCATATTGCTGCTGGAGATATAATTTCATGCTTTTTATGATGACATTATTTTTCATCATGTATGTATTCCACATTCTCCTTATCCAATTATCCATTACTAGGCACTTAGGTTAACTCTATATCTTTGTTATTGTAAATAGCGGTGCAATGAACATGTGAGTGCAGGCATTTTTTGACACGATTTATTTTCTGGGGTATATATCACGGAGTGGGATTGCTGTTCGAATAGATCTATTTTTAGTTGAGAAGCCTTTACAATTTTTTTCCTTTTTAAGCTTTTAAATAATTATGTGGGGTACAGTTTTAAATAATTAAGTGGGGCACATTAGTACATAGGTTGCACAAATTTACATTATCAACAATCGTATGTAAATGTGTTTTCTCTGAATTCTCATCCATATCTATAATTTTTTGACTTCATAATAATAGGCACTTTGACTGATGTAAAGTTGTTTTCATTTATCTGATTATTAGTGTTGTTCAGCTTTTTATTTCCATGTGCTTTTTGGCCATTTGAATATCTTCTTCACAAAATGTCTGTTGATGTCTTTTGCCCACATTTTAATGGTGTAATTTATTTATTTGTTGTTGTTGCTGAGTTGTTTGCATTCTTGTTAGATTCTAGATGTTAGTTCTTTATTGCACAATAATGGAATAAATCTAAAAATCAATTGCAAAAAAGAAACTGTTGAAACTATAAAAATATGAAGCAATTAACATCACAATTTTGACCAATTGTTGGCTCACCAATAAAATTAAGATATTAATTTTTAAAAATACAAAGAAAAATGAAGACACAGCATACCAAACCCTCTGAGATATAGCAAGAGCAACACTAAGAGAGAAGCTTATAGTAGTAAATGTCTACTAAAAAACAGAAAGATTGCAAACTAGCAATCTATTGATTTACTTCAAGGAACTAGGGCAATAAATTAGAACAAACCAACCCCAGAGCTAGAAGAAGAAAATAAGTAAAGATCATAGCAGAATTGAAAAAGATTGAAACAAAAAAGCAAAACATAAGGAATCAACAAAACAAAATGTGATTATTTTAAAAGATGAACACAATTGATAGAGCACTAACGAGGTCAACCAAAAATAAAAGAAGATTCTAGTAAGCACAAGCAGAAATGATAAAGCTGGTATTACAACTGACTCCACAGAAATACAAAAGATTATCAAAACATACTGAATACCTCTATGGTCACAAACTAGAAAATCTAGAGGAAATCAGTAAGTTTCTGGAAATATTCAACCTCCCCAAATTGAACCAGAAAGGAAAAGAAATCCTAAATAGACCAATAGGAGTAATAAGCTTGAATCAGAAATTGAAAATCTCCCAACCCCAAAAGCCCAGAACCAGATAAATTCAAGGTCTAATTTTACCAGATGTACCATTCTTACTGGAAATATTCCAAAAGATTAAAGAGAAGAGATTCTTTCCCGGCTTGGGCTAAAAAACTCATATCACCTGATACCAAAATCAGGCAAGGATACAACTACAAAAACAAAAAGCTACAGGGAAATGTCCCTAATGAACATAGATTCAAAATGGTAAACAAAATACTAGCTAACTGAAAACAACAGCACAATAAAAAGATAATACATCATGACCAATTGGGTTTTATTCCAGGAATGCAAAGCTTGTCTCAAATAGACACATCAATAAATATGATTCAACATATAACATAATTAAAAACAGAAAACATAAGACTGTATCAATGGATGCAAAAAAGTCATTCAATAAAATGCAACATCCCTTCGTGAAAAATTCCTCAACAAATTTAGCATCAGAGAAACCTACCTCAAAATCATAAAAGCCACATACAAAAACCAACAAAAATTCTTAAAGAAATCAATAGAACAGGGATCTTCTTAAATTTTGTAAAAACCTCTGAAACTGATTTATTCAATATGCTGGACTTGGAAGTGAATAAATGAATGACTTTAACTGGAAAAAAAGCCACATACAGCAAAACAACATCATACAGAATGAGAAAAAGTTGCAAAAATATTCCTGAAGAACGTGAACAAGAATGCACACTTTTACCACTGCTATTCGACATGTTACTGAAAGTCCCAACCAGAATAATCAGAAAAGAAAAAGGAAATGTACGTTTCAAGTTTCACGCTAAGGAATCGAGGAGTGGAGTACCCAGAGACTCATTTTTTTATCTATGAATAACATCCAAATCCCTGGCATATCCCATGGAACACAGGACTTACAGGTGATAGAGGCTCTTTATTTCGGGTTAAATGGAGTTGATAGGTGGAGGGTGTTACGTAAAAATTACTACATAAGCTGCATGCTTTGTGTCAAATGGTTGTAGCTTTCTTGTCCAGCCTGCTGTTTCTGAGCCACACTGTAGGAAAGTCCTCAGTAAACTCTATGTCGTGTTCACTGATCTGGGTTTATTTCCTTGGCCTGTTGTACATGATGCTCATTCTATAGGAGTCAATATTGGTCTGGCCTGACACCCAGTGAACCTGGAAAAACGTCAAAAATATCACATGATCACCCAGAGAATGGAATCTGAAAAGAGGAGCCCCCTGCAGAAACCCTGTGCAGGCTGTTAATTTCTATGTGGGGCCCAACAGCTGCTATCCATGATGGATGGAGCCCAGTGCGTGAGTATGGGGATCCTGCCAAAATACCAAAAGTCCTGGAAGAAGCACTTCAGTACGTGCATCTTGCAAAGTGAAAGTCTGATGCCCAAGCTGTTGCATTTTCAGGTGGCTGGTTCCTCCTGACTCCACTCTGAGCAGCCACTGAGACAGACCTCACGGTGTAGGCTACGGTGTGTCAGTCATAAGAAGAGCGACTCCTAGAAAAACATGCCAGACCAGCTCAGACTAATCAGAGACCTTTCTGTTCTGCCTGTGGAAGCTGAATGGAGATTTGGGGACCGCGGCTTGTTGAGCAGCACATTTGAAGGATTTCTGACCATACGTGAATTAGTTAGGGCTATGATGACTAAATTGTCATGGGACCCTAAGACCCAGTTCCCATGAAGAGCTCTACGGGGAGGAGGATGAAGACTGGGATAAGTCCATGGGGGTCCCTGTCCTCTCTACACATCTGCTGGCTACCACCAAGGTAAAAATGGGCCAAACGCACCAGCAGAGACTAGCTCCCGAGACGTTTCCCCACCTGAAATAAGGAAGCACACCACGATGTGGGATTCCACCACTGCAGAATTGCTGACACTTAGAAATGCACTCAGACAGAAGTAGAGAGAGTTGATCACAGGATGGCTTCTTCATCTCTGAGGCATGGGGGAGGAGGGCATTATACTCCCAGAACTCAACATTAGTAAACTGACATCCATCACAAACCATCTGGGCCTGAGGCAGCACCTTGATAGTGTCAGTGATGGAGATTGGACCATCCCCCTTCTTAGCTCTAGGGGGTTGCAGGCTGCAGGGGACCCTGGTGAAATGAGGGAGATGTCCAGTTTACTTGTGTGTTCTCACATTGCTAGAAAGAAATACCTGAAACTGAGCAATTCATGTAGAAAATAGGTTTAATTTACTCATGATTCTGCTAGCTGCACAGGAAACATGGTGATAAATCTGTTCAGCTTCTGGAGAGGCCTCAGGAAATTTACAATGATAGTGAAAGGCAAAAGGGGAGCAACCATTTTATATGGTGAGAGCAGAAGCAAAGAAAGAGTGAGGGTGGAGCTGCTACACACTGTTAAACAACCAAAGCTCATGCGAACTCATTTACTATCACAGCAAGGGGATGGTGCTAACCATTAATTATAAATCCACCCCCATGCTACAACCACCAGGCCCCACCTCAAAAGTTAGGGAAGCAAAATCACATAAAGTTGTTATGACAGGCATGTCCCACATTGCCCTGGAGCTGTCTCAGGGGAGCAGTCTCCTCCAGTGTTTGGAGGCACAGGCACAGACAATAGGGCTAACTCTGGCCAGATGTGTGATATTGGACACGTTGCACAACTGCTCTGTTCTGTATGTAATTTATCTTCTTTAAAGTGTAACACTGACACTTCAATTAATATATTCTGCAAATATGTAAAAGTAAAATAAGATGATGATTGTTAAATGATTATCAAGGCACAGTCACATAATCTGAATTTATACTTTCCTGAGAGATAGGATTAGTGCCCATGTTTTCCAGGACACTCTCATCCGCTCTGGACACTGCCCTCTCCTCTCAGGCGTCCCATCCCAGAGCTTGCTATATAGTAGGAGCCATGCAAATAGGGTCGTTCCTCTGCTGATGAAAACCACCCAGCCCTGACCCTGCAGCTCTGAGAGCAGAGCCCAGCCCCCGAATTCTCAGGTGTTTTCATTTGGTGATCAGCGCCAAACACAGAAGACTCACCATGGAGTTTGTCCTGAGCTGGGTTTTCCTTGCTGCTATTTTAAAAGGTGATTTATGGAGAACTAGAGATGTTGAGTGTGAGTGGACATGAGTGAGAGAAACAGTGGATTTGTGTGGCAGTTTCTGACCAGGGTGTCTCTGTGTTTGCAGGTGTCCAGTGTGAGGTGCAGCTGGTGGAGTCTGGGGGAGGCTTGGTCCAGCCTGAGGGGTCCCTGAGACTCTCCTGTGCAGCCTCTGGATTCACCTTCAGTGACTACTACATGCACTGGGTCCGCCAGGCTCCAGGGAAGGGGCTGGAGTGGGTTGCCCTTATTAAAAACAAAGCTAACAGTTACACGACAGAATACGCCGCGTCTGTGAAAGGCAGATTCACCATCTCCAGAGACGATTCAAAGAACACACTGTACCTGCAAATGAGCAGCCTGAAAACCGTGGACACGGCCGTGTATTACTGTGCTATACACACAGTGAGGCGAGGTCAGTGCGAGCCCAGACACAAACCTCCCTGCAGGGGCGCGCGGGGCCACCAGGGGGCGCTCGGGACCCACTGAGGACGGGGCCGGTCCCAGGAGCAGGTGCAGGGGGAGGTTTCCTTTCTGAGCTGCTGGAGGC
Source organism: Colobus angolensis palliatus (assembly GCF_000951035.1). NCBI lineage: Eukaryota > Metazoa > Chordata > Mammalia > Primates > Cercopithecidae > Colobus > Colobus angolensis. The sequence continues at coordinate 182,407 of NW_012118699.1, forward strand.
GGGTTTGTTTTTTCAGGACTCTGGAGCCGTATAAGGTTGTAATATTTTATTATGATTATTTGTCTTTTTTTATTGATATTTGTGTTTTAGTAATTTTTACATTTATATGTAGGGGTATTTTTTTTGTTTGGTAGTTTGCTTTCATATTTTACGAAATACATTTTACATATCTATACACATATTTTATACATATGTATTAAATATATTTCTATTTTTATATTTTACAGAACATTCCATCTTAGTGGATATAATACTGTCCTATCCTTTCTAAACAGCTCCA
>NW_012118699.1:182736-240469 GCF_000951035.1 Colobus angolensis palliatus
ACACCCAATATTTGGTAGTTTGCTTTTGTATTTTACGAAATACATTTTACATATCTATACACGTATTTTATACATATGTATTAAATATATTTCTATTTTTATATTTTACAGAACATTCCATCTTAGTGGATATAATACTGTCCTATCCTTTCTAAACAGCTCCATAATATGTACCATAGTTTATCTTACCTTATTGCTGAATATTCAGGTGGTTTTCAATTTTCTCCAGGGTATAAAACTAGGGTTACAAAATATATATCTAGAGTATTGTGAATGATAATCTCAAATGACTTTCCAAAGTATTGGTATATGTTCTGAGCAGCAGCGTAAAGGAGCCTATATTTTTGCCAATGCGTGGTAGTATTGGATAGTAAGATGGTATCTCATTGATATCTCAATGTGCATTTCCTTAAATGCTGATGAAATTGAGATTCTTATCCTATGTATATTCAACATTCACATTGTCTCTGCTGTGAAATGCTTGTTCATGTTTTCTACCCATTTTTCTACTGAGCTGTCTTTTTTTGTTGAGTTGCAGAACTCTTTATGTAGTCTGAATACTAAGCCTTTGTCAACTATAAGTGTTACAATGTCTTCTTCCATATTTTGGCATCTTTTCACTTCTTCATAGTATCTTTTGATAATCAGAAGCTCTTTAATTTAACATAATCAAATGTATTAATCTTTTCCTTTATGGCTAGTACATTTGAGGTCATATTAAAGAAATGTTTTCCTACTTTGAGGTCAGAAAGATATTTTCTCATATTTTCTTCTAGAATTTCTGTAGTTTTGCCTTTAACATTTAAGTTCAGAATCTATTTGGATTTGATTTTTTATATGGATATGTCCAACTAGATAATCAGTTGTTCCAGAACTAACAAAAGTTCTTCCTTTCTCTATCAATCAAAACACTTCAATTCATATGAAATGCAAATGATTCACTCATTAGGTTGTTAAATTTTGATAGCACATCAAATGTTTGTAAAATTTGGGGTCAATAGTTATTGTTGGCAGAAGAGTAAATTAGCATAATTTTAGTGGTGAAGAATTTGGCAATTTATCAGAATTACAAATGACCCATTTCTGCTTCTAGGAATTTAGCCTATAGATGCAATCTCAAATATGCCCAGAGGCTTATTTACAAATATATTCATTTTAGTGTTGTTTGAGCATTCACTGATGTAGGGGTATTTTTTTAAAATACTTAACTTCAAGAAATAATTATTCCTAATAATTTGCACTTATTCTTCTAAAGTTTTGTTAACATTGATTGATATCAGCAACTACACAGCTATGCGACATGAATTTACACCTGTAAACATATGTGTAAATACATGAAACTATGCATACATATGTAGTCATTTATATCTAACATTATATTTAACATTATAAAATAATTAAATTAAATTAATTGAATTAAATTAAAATAATTAAACTTAACGATGAACTAAATATAAATTAGAGTAATCCATAATTGATTTCAATCATTCTCTATGGTTTACATAAATCGATGTCTATTTGTAAGCTTAAATATTGTGTATTGGTCATTTTAAAACAGCCAAGAACAAATTTCAAATGTTCTTGTCACCAAAAAATGATAAGTATTTGAGGACTTGAGGTGATATATATGTCAATTAGCTCAATTCGATTATTCCATATTGCATTTATAAGTCATAACATAGCTTTGTACCCCACCAATATATGGGGAACAACGAAAATTTCTCAATTTCCAATGAAATTTTAATTATATATTTTTTAATCTGATGTCTCTCCTTGGATTAGGCCATCTCATCAGGATTACAGGGCTGTTCAGTTTTCTCAACATACTGTTGTAACAGATAAGCACAAAACAATTTCTTTATGCTTTGCTTTAGTTTTTCAAGACAACATAATAATTTTAACAATAAACATATTACAACTTACTGTACATGAGATGCTTCTTATTCCTCAAGGTTTCTATCCAGAACTTTATATGTATTACATATTTTCAATTTTTTTCTGACATGGAATGCCAACACCTCTCTATTACAGATTATTCTTTTAATTTATCCCTTAAAAATAATTTTCCCAAGTCCCACTCAAAACCATGGTATCATTAGAACTTTGAGGTATAAGAGTTGGACCAGCATTGAGAATACATTCAGTTTAGTTCATGTGCTCTCAAATATCCTTTTTTCTTTAAAAGTTGTTCTCAGTTGTAATACTACACAAAATGTTAACAATTTATATGAATGACACAGGTTAAATATTGTATAAATCATTAAATGACATACGATTGGAAAAAACTACATGTCCTATCAGTCTTGACTATTTTTTCTTCTCTATGAAATGTATGCTAATTAATTGTTAAGTTTCTGGTGTTATCTTTTCTTATTTCTGGGATTTAATTTTAGGAGGTATACTGAAATACATTTTATTAATTCATATAATAATGTTCATATTTTGGATAGGGCTTCAGTATTTATTGTATTATTTACTGAATTTTAAACTATTCTACATTTTTTATTTTTTTGTTTTTAATGAGATAAAATTTACATATAAGAAAAAATGCATACATCTGAAATGTTTCACTAGAGAGTTTCTGGCAAATGTGAATACCCTTGTCCCGAACACCTGAGGCAGCCTGAAGAGCAAGTCCATCCCCCCAACATGTGTCTTTTTCCTGCCTGCAGTCAACACCTACATGGGGAAATGTTTTGATTTCTGACACTATAGACCCATTTTTTTCTGTGTTCCCAACAAAAAGAAAACATTTCAGATGATGGATATATTAATTATCCTTATCTGACCCCTACACACTGTTTCAAAACATTGCTATGTTTTGAATATTTACAATCATTATTTGTCTATTAAAATTATATTAGAAAACACAAACTTCATTGGAAGTAACATAAATGGAGGCTTTGGAATAGACCTGGAGATAACGGGAGGGTATGGAATACATTACAGGCCTAGCATTCAATGGCAAGAGGAGCTCCCATTGGCTTTTTGTATTTGTAGCACTGAGTAAATCTAACATTTATCAAAGCTTCCCTCTACAATAGAGACCTGAGGTCTAGGGAGGTCTTGCAGATAGTCAGATATGCAGAGGGAAGAAGCAGGAGTAGAGGGTTGCTGGCCCATTTAACAATAGTGGAATGATAATTATGCATGTAGAGAAGCCAACACTGATTTAAATAAGTTGCATCACTGAATGCCATGAAAAAAAAAATCCAAGGGAAATCTTTAAATAAAATTGATAGTGAAACTATTTTGGGTGAAGAAATGTTCACTGAAGTTAAGTGGGCCATTAAAGCTGTTAAGAACTACAGTAACCACTGGATTGGATTCAGCTATGTCTGAATTCAGGGTGATTATTACTGGCTCAGGCAGGGGTCAGAAATCAAGATGGATAGGTGGTACCAAGCCGAAAATAACAGGGGCCAGAAAGATTCACAGCCTAATTTTTTCAGATGTACAAAGAAGTGTTGCTACCAATCCTAGTGTAACTATTTCCCAAAAATGAGGATAAAGGACTCCTCCCTAAGTTATTCTGTGAGATCAGCATTATTCTGATAACAAAACCTAGCAGAGACTTAATTTAAAAAGAAAACTTTAGGCCAGTATACCTGATGCAAAAATGCTCAATGAAATACTCACGAACTGAACACAGCAGCACATCAAAAAGCCTAATCTACCAACACTTTGTTCCTGGGATGCAAGGTTGGTTCAATATATGCAAATCAGTAAATGTGATTCATCATATAAACAGAATGAAAAGCAAAAACCATGTTAACCGTAGACACAGAAAATGTTTTGAATAAACTTTAACATTCTTTCATATTAAAAACCATCAACTAGACATGAAGGAACACACCTCAAAATAATAAGGGCCATCTATGACAAACTCACAGCCAACATTACACTGACTGGGCAAAAGCTGGAAGCATTTTCCCCTGAAAACTGGAACAAGAAAAGGACACCCAGGCCGGGCGCGGTGGCTCAAGCCTGTAATCCCAGCACTTTGGGAGGCCGAGATGGGCAGATCACGAGGTCAGGAGATCGAGACCATCCTGGCTAACATGGTGAAACCCCGTCTCTACTAAAAAATGCAAAAAACTAGCTGGGCGAGGTGGCGGGCGCCTGTGGTCCCAGCTGCTTGGGAGGCTGAGGCAGGAGAATGGCGTAAACCCGGGAGAAGGAGCTTGCAGTGAGCTGAGATCCGGCCACTGCACTCCAGCCCGGGCGACAGAGCGAGACTCCGTCTCCAAAAAAAAAATTAAAAATAAAATAAAAAATAAAAATAAAAAAAGAAAAGGACACCCACTCTAACCACTCCTGTTCATCATTGTCATGGAAGTCCCAGCCAGAGCATGCAGACAAGAGAAAGAAAGAAAAAGCATCAAATCAGGAAGAGAGGGTGTCAAACTATCCCTGCAGATGAAATGATCATATTCCTGAGTCTGTAGTTTGGTGATTAACATTAATTTAGAAAAATTGCCAGTCATCATTGTTTAAATATTTCTTCTTAGCCTTTCTCTATTTTTTTCTATTTCCCATTATGTGTGTGTTATACCTCTGCAACTGTCCCACAGTTTTTGGGTAAGCTGTTCTGGTTTTATATATAAGTGTGTGTGTGTGTATGTGTGTCTCTGTGTGTCTGTGTGTCTCCGTGTGTGTATATTTGTATTTGTATGTTTACTGTTCTAACAACATAATTTTTCTTTTTGCTTTTCAGCTTGGGTAATTTCTATTGAGATAGTTTTAAGTTCAGATTTTTGTCCGCAGCTATGCCCTACCAACACATAAGCCCATTGGAAGTATTACGTAATTCTGTTACAAAATTCTTGATATCTACTTTTTTTCTTTATTAGAATTTGCATCATTCTACTTGCATGACACAGCTGTTCCTGCATGCTGTCTGCTTAATTCGTTACAGCCCTTAGTATATTAATCATGGTGGTCTGAAATTCTTTGTTTGGTAATTACAACATAAAAGACATAGCTGAGTCTCATTTTAAAGCTTGTTCTGCCTTGTCACACTATGATATATTTCCTTTGGTATATATCATGATTTTCATAGGGAGAAATTATGTATCAGGTGAAAGAAACTGCTGTGAAGAGGCCTTTAGTGATATCATTGTAAGTTGTGGAAAAAACTTGTTTCATAATCCTCTGGCCATGCCTTAATCTAGCAAACTTAGGCCTTTGAAAATAAATCCTTACATGAGCGTGAAAAGATAAGCCATAGATTTGGAGAACTTTCTCACAAATCAAATATTTGGAAAAGGACTTTTATCATGAATAATAAAAATTATCTTACAATTGAACAACGACAAAACCACACAATTTAATTTTAAATAGGCAAAGACCTGAATAGAAAGAAGCCTCATCTGAAAGTAAATATAAAAAGTGATCAGCATGATTTTCAGGTATTTGTATGTTTAATATTCAAAAAATATTACTGTCCTGTTACAATGGGTAAAATACATAATATAGACAGTACCAAATGGTGATGAGGAAGTTGGAAAACAGGAACGTTCACTCCTTGCTGGTGGAAAGGGGATGCTGAAGTGGCACATACACAACTACAGTTAATAATTTATTGTATATTTCAGAATAACTAGAAGACAAGATTTAGAATGTTGTTAACACAAAGAAATAATCAGTGATTGAGCTGAAGGATATACCAGGTATCCAGATTTGATCACTGCAAATAATATACTTTTATCAAAATATCATGCATATCCCTTAAAGGTTTTGAACCATTATGTATCTATATAAATTAAACATTTTTAAAAAACAGTGCAGGGGAACGTATCCAGCTAATTGCAGATTCCCATTAGATGGGATGTTCTGCATAATCTGTAAACTAATCAGAACCTGTGGGTTTGTAAAGGACTTTAGAAATCAACTGGACTACTTGTTTCTAAAGTCTCCCAACTTTAATTAATTTCCTAGTGGGTGGCGATTTTGAACACAGAAGAAATGTTAACAGTTGTTTCTGGTAAGTTTTTTTCTAGTCTCGGGAGAAAAGGTTTGCAGGGAGGAATCTGCGACAATCTTTTAAGTCTCAACTTCAATGTGATTATCTCAGTAAATATTTTCTGATACCCCTGAGTAGGAGAAGTCTCATATATTTCCTATGAATTAAAAGTAGAATTCTAAGTGCCCAGCTGACTCAATGGAACCTTCCTCTTCAACAAGGAGTTCCATGGACACTTGAAAACCTAGTTTAGCCGTGTTAGAAATAGAAGATCAGAAATGCCTCATTATACATTCCTCCCTTTGGAATTTAAGCACAAGTAACCAACACTTTCATTAAAACAGACCTTAAGCCTCAGAAAACAGATTCCGTGCAGCAGTAAAATACCAAATTCTAACCTGACTCAAGAATAGCATCACATCACAGAGAGCAGGCCTTGAAAGGAATTAAAATCTTTTACCCTAAAACATATTTCTTTGACATATTTTAAAATCGCCCTGCACAGTTATAATTTTGCAAGAGAAATTTACATTCTGTAGATAATCTGCTTCCCTTTCAAGGTGTTTGCGTTATACTGAGGAGATTAGCTGAGAGTCTAGTATCTTTTAAATTTCTTAATAGAAAATATTTGCTGTCTATTGCCTCTAAGGTTGGTCACATAAGAGACTTCATCTACCTAAAAAGAATTTTGTTCTCAAAAACCCGTTATCTTAACCCAGACAATTTTTTTTTTTTTGTTCTGCTTTCAGGTCTTTTGATAAAAATTTAAGTCTTTCAATCAATTGCCAATCAGAAAATCATTTAATTCACCTGTAAGCTGTAATCTCCTCCCCACATTGCCTCACTTCTAGCGGTTTTGTCTTTATGGACCAAGTCAACATATATCTCACATGTATCGATTGATGTTATTAAATTTAACCTGAAATCAAGCCACTTTGGGCACATGTTCTCAAGATCTTGTGGGGCTATGTCACAGGGCATGGGCCTCACATTTGGCTCAGAATACATCTCTCTAAATATTTTGCAAACTTGCTTTTCATTAATAGTTCTAATAGAGCCTACTCTGTGGTCTTTGTTACATCCACAAGCATGATATTAATAAACTTTAGTTATTAAAATAAGCACATGTTGGCAATTTCTTATGAAGTTACACAGAGACCTTCTGTGGGATCAAGTGTAAATGTTTCAAAGTATTTCTGCAGTTATTTCAAAATTTACGTTCCACAGATACTGCTATCGGATTCCTTACGTCAGCTAATTATTTGCCTTACGATTTTTGCATTTTTGTAGATGATCACAATTTGTTTTATGTTTTTTTTTTTTTTTGGTAGATGATCATGCCCTATCTTTTCTATGCCTTTATTGTAGAAAATTGTCTGAAACTACTCAGGGCTACATTTGAAAATCCTTACTGCAGTGGCTGCTGGAATTGCAGTGGGTTTCCTCTGCAGCTAGCAGACACCCAGATTCCTTCAGTGAAGACTTAATTTTGTTTCCTGCTTGGCTTTGGGCCTTAGTCTTGTGTCATCCGGAAAGACTCTGTCTTTCAGGTCCCCCAGGTCATCCCAGAGCCACAAGGACCTGACAGTTGTCAATGTGGTGGGAGGGGTTGCACTGAACGGACACTCTCTGTGCTTCTGGGGGAGCCACACTCCAGGCAGACATCACAGTCCCGACTCGGTGTGTCCTTCCAAGTATCCCTGCCCCTCCTGCAGGTGTGATGCTGATCCATGCATCTTCCTCCCGTTCCTGGGTAGAGGGTCTTCTCTTTTTTTCCCATGTCTTCTTCCAGCAGCCACTATGTCTTCCCACTGATGTCTTCAGCTTCCTCTTTTCTGCCCTTCCCAGCAGGATGCGGCTGTTTTTCCAGAGGGGAGAGAGAGGAGGTGGGAGATGAGGCTGTTATTCCTGAGAGAATGGACAGAGCTTTGGAACTATTCCTCCTTCTATCCCAGTTTCTATGAGTTCCTCCAGTGCCTGTAACACTGAGGTGTTAGTGGCTTTGCCCCAGTATGTTAATTATTTGGTAAGGTCCTGGTGGCAGGGGAGGTGGGTCTGGACGCATTTCAGCCACAGCTGCTGTTCCGCTTTCCCACACAGAAACATCTTCGGAGGGAGAGGATGGAGATTTTTGTGATGTGTCCTCAATCCTGGCAGAAAAGGTTTCAATAGCAATAGGAATCACTCAGTTGTATGTCCTCTGATAATTTAAACAATAACTTCTTTATTATACTCAACTCTAAACAATCTGAAGAATATGTCTAAGGTAACCCTGCATTCACTTACATGACATTTGCTGGCCTCTGCCCCAGATGAGGTCATATTCTCTTCCTGTTTGTTCCTGCAGGTCACCGACTTTCACAAGATGTAAGGTCCCTTGTTTGTCCTATAAACATCAATAATCTGATGTTTTAAAGAAAATGTGCTAATTTGCAGCTCAGTAAGGTTAGTTGTTGTAAAAATAATACATTTTCTTCTGGGATGCCTGCATCTCCAGGCTGAGTAGAAGCTTTATCTGTAACACTCAGGAACTGGAAATAACAAAAATGTTAAGGAGCTTTATAAATAGCAGGGGCACACTCATTAACTGGAATTCTGTTCCTCATTACAATGAACACATTCTTCACACACAACCAAATTACTGACTCTCAAGTAATTATGCTGAGCAAGAAGCCACACAAATGAAATGGAAACTGTAAGGTTTCGCTTTAAGCAAATCTTGAAAAATAGATCTGAAGTAACAAAGGTGAGGGATTGACTCAGTACGGTGAGAGACAAATGACTGGGAGGCAGGAATTGAAGGAAGCCAGGGAAACTTTTAAGTGTGGTTCATCGTTTTCTTGTTATTTGGGAAGCACAGGTGAGCACATGTGAAATTGCATTTTTTTCCTTTGGAGACATGATCTTGCTTTGTCCTCCAGGCTGGATCTCAGTGGTGAGATTATAGCTCTCTGCAGCCTCAGACCCTGGGTCTCCAGCAACCCTCCTCCCGCTGCCGTACACAGCTGGGAATACTGGTGTGTAAGACCATGCTTGGCTTCAGAGTTTATGAAAATGCACACTTTAATTAAGCAATATTTATTGCATAGCAATAATGCCTCAATAAGACTATTGCAAATAAGTGGATAATTTTTTCAATAAAGATTGATGGAAAGATAGATGCTAACATGAGAAAATGCGTGACACCCAAGAAAATGAAACTGTAGGAAATGTGCTTTTCTTTACAATTGTTAGGTAATCACAACTGTGCATACACATCACACCGTGTTCTCATTACAGAGAAGAGGTTCTACAAACCTCACTAGCTGCGACCCCCGTGTGCTGGGCTTGGTTCAGGGAGCAGTCAGGTCCAGCGGTGAGAAGCACAGGCCCAGATACTCAGGCTCACTCTGACCAAATGTGAGCTCCGGGGACATTGTACAACCCATCTGTGCTTTTGCTGGTAATTTCTCATCTGTAACATGGAAATGACGTTGCTACCACATACCATGTTTCCTCTGCATATGTAAAAATAAAAGATGATTGGCGCTAACTTTAAATAAACACAGTTTGTGTGTTTAAAACAATACCACTGTTTTAAAATAGAAATTACAAAATTGTAAGTTTCATAGGTTTTAATATTTTATCACAGAACAAACTTTCAATAAGAAACCACAATTTCCAAATGCTACCAATATCACAAATCTCCCCCAGGACACTCTCACATGCTCTGAGCCCCACTCTCTCCTCAGGTGTCTCACCCCAGAGCTTGCTATATAGTGGGAGACATGCAAATAGAGCCCTCCCTCTGCTGATGAAAAGCAGCCCAGCCCTGACCCTGCAGCTCTGGGAAAGGAGACCCAGACCTGGCATTTTCAGGTGTTTTCATTTGGTGATCAGGACGGAGCACAGAGGACGCACCATGGAGTTTGGGCTGAGCTGGGTTTTTCTTGTTGCTATTTTAAAAGGTAATTCATTGAGAACTATTGAAATTGAGTGTGAGTGGATAAGAGATAAACAGTGGATACATGTGGAAGTTTCTGACCGGGGTTTCTTCTTGTTTGCAGGTGTCCAGTGTGAGGTGCAGTTGGTGGAGTCTGGGGGAGGCTTGGTCCAGCCTGGGGGGTCCCTGAGACTCTCCTGTGCAGCCTCTGGATTCACCTTCAGTGACTACTACATGCACTGGGTCCGCCAGGCTCCAGGGAAGGGGCTGGAGTGGGTCTCACGTATTAGTAGTGGTAGCGGTGGTAGCACATGGTACCCAGACTCTGTCAAGGGCCGATTCACCATCTCCAGAGACAACGCCCAGAACACACTGTATCTGCAAATGAACAGCCTGCAAGCCGAGGACACGGCTGTGTATTACTGTGCGAGAGACACAGTGAGGGGAAGTCAGTGTGAGCCCAGACACAAACCTCCCTGCAGAAACGTTCAGGGGAAATCAGCGGCAGGGGGCGCTCAGGACCCACTGATCAGAGTCAACCCAGAGGCAGGTGCAATGGAGGCTGATTTCCTGCCAGGATGTGGGACCTCGTCTTCTCTTCACAGTTTCTCCAGTGAACCTCTCTAAGTTTAGAATTCTGTGCTTCCTAATGTCATCTCTACGTATTTTTAAAAATATCATTTAATATGAGGACCTATTCTCACATGCACCAAATGCAGATTGACGTTTACAGAGATGAAAAGGCCTCAATTATGGCCACCAGGATCAGAGTCCTGAGGAAACGCAGTGGTGCCTGGTGAGTCTTCTCCAATCAGACCCAGGACTGAAACCTCAGGGAGATCCCCTGACTAGAAGAGTCTTAATGGATGGTCTTCCATTTGTTTGTGTCCTCTTTTATTTCATTGAGCAGTGGTTTGTAGTTCTCCTTGAAGTGGTCCTTCACATCCCTTGTAAGTTGGATTCTGAGGTATTTTATTCTCTTTGAAGAAATTGTGAATGGGAGTTCATTCATGATTTGGCTCTCTGTCTGTTACTGGTGTACATAAGAATGTTTGTGATTTTTGCACATTGATTTTGTATCCTGAAAATTTGCTGAAGTTGCTTATCAGCATAAGGAGATTTTGGGCTGAGATGATGGGGTTTTCTAAATATACAGTCATGTCATCTGCAAACAGGGACAATTTGACTTCCTCTTTTCCTAATTCAATACCCTTTATTTATTTCTTCTGCCTGATTGCCCTGGCCAGAACTTCCAACGCTATGTTGAATAGGAGTGGTGAGAGAGAGCATCCCTGTCTTGTGCCAGTTTTCAAAGGGAATGCTTCCAGTTTTTGCCCATTCAGTATGATATTGGCTGTTGATTTGTCATAAATAGTTCTTATTATTTTAAGATACATTCCATCAATACCGAATTTATTGAGAGTTTTTAGCATGAAGGGCTGTTGAATTTTGTCAAAGGCCTTTTCTGCATCTATTGAAATAATCATGTGGTTTTGGTCTTTGGTTCTGTGTATATGCTGGATTACGTTTATTGATTTGCATATGTTGAACCAGCCTTGAAGACACAGCGAGGGGACGTCGTTGTGAGCCCAGACGTAAACCTCCCTGCAGGGGAGCTCAGGAAGAGCAGGAGACGCTCGAGACGCCAGGGGGCGCTCAGGACACACATCAAGGCAGGTGCAACGGGGTGGAAAGGCGCTGCGGATGGGGTTCGGCATCACCATCATATTTCACCGCTGGACACCCGCCACTGTGTTTATTCTCATGTACGTGATTCTTTGTAGCATTAGGAAATGGCATTTATAGAAATATATAACCACATGTAGGTGCATCAAGTCGTCCTCTCCACCTTACGTGGACCTTTTCCATTAAGACCCTGAGTCCCTGTATTTATTTGAGCACCTCATAAATTACGGTCAGTTATGTAGGGTCTCTAGCTCTTCATTGTCCCTTCTCCTCTCCTTCTCTCTCACTCACAAACTCACACACACACAGAATTCTACAACTTCAGTTACCTGATGTGTTGAAATCAATTGATTAAAGTGCCGTTTTTCCAGCTTACCTGCTGTTCATATTACTGTAAGAATAAGAACGTTATGTTTCTCAACTGTGTACTTTCCTAAGATAATAACACTTTTAAAAATAATAGCCACATACTGAAAGCAATCCAAATATCAATCAGCAGCTTCATTAGTAAACACTTAATTAGTAAACACATTGTAGTAAATTCATTCTCTGGAAAAACAGTCACTGTTACAATCAGGTACCGCTGACTACACTCAAGAGCAAGGGTAAATTCACAAGTATGTATGGTGAATAAAATAAGACAAACAAATACAAGTACATACACACTATTACACTTTTATAAATTCTATGAAATGAAAAGTAGTCTAATCTTACATAAAGAAAACCAGCAGTTGACTCTGGACGTGGTGTGAGAAGGGGAGGTTGGGAAGCAGGAATTATAGGAAAACAAAAGGAAACATTGAGCGTAGTTGAGTTTCTTCTATGTTGAGAAAGGTGATGGTTGTGTCACTATTTGTCAAATTGCACACATCATGGGATGGGTATTATTTGTTAATTTCACCTCATTAAAATATTACAAATTGAAACACATATAATTTGGTAGAAAATGAGGTAGACAGAGATGAATAAAATATCGCAGAAATGGAAAAAAAATCACAGAACAATGGCATAAGAACCTCACTCATCAGGCCGGGCACGGTGGTTCGTGCCTGATAATTCCAGCACTTTGGGAGGCCGAGATGGGTGGATTACAAGGTGAGGAGATCTAGACCATCCTGGGTAACATGGTGAAACCCTATCTCTACTAAAAAAAAAAAAAAAAAAGAGCCAGGCGTGGTGGCGGCTCCTGTAGTCCCAGCTACTCAGGAAGCTGAGGCAGGAGAATGGCGTGAACCTGGGAGGCAGAGCTTACAGTGAGCCGAGATCGTGCAACTGCACTCCAGCCTGGGTGACAGAGTGAGACTCTGCCAAAAATAAATAAATAAATAATAAATAAAACTTCACTCTTCAAATTTAAGAAATTTTAAATTTATCAACACAGAATTAAATATTTCATTAAATATATATGAGAAATCAAATATAGGTATGAATAAACCCTAAGGCCACCTATATTCTGAGGAAAACACTAGAATACAATAAAATGATGTCATGATTTCATTACACAATGGGAATTAATCAAACCACACCAGGCATGTCCAGCTGTGTCCTGGGGTTGGTTCAGGGAACAGGTGTGTCCTGGGGTTAGGAGCTATGGCACCAAGCTCACAGCATTTGTTCTAGTTGACACCATACAAAGGCCAAGAGATCACAACTAAAATGTAGTGTGGATATCACATCTGTGGGTGCAGCACAGTCCCCAGTATGAATATGGAAAGGTTAATTAACAATTGGGGTGTCTGCTGAGAGTAGAACTGGTGTCTTAGGAATGTCCAAAATGGCTTGATCGAGCAAGAAAGGAGACTGGCTCGGGGTTGCTCTAGTGGTTTGGTGGTGGAGGCAGAGTGAGGGTTCTCTCTCACAGAAAGAAATTTAGGGTGTATGGACCTCTAAATGGCATCAAATGAGGGAGTTCCTGTGATTCACAGCTAGATTCACCTTGTCTGGGAAAGAAAAGAGATGATGAATCAATGAGCATTACATTATCAGCAGTTAGACATCAGAACAATAGTCTGATAACTTGTTCTATGTAGCAACTATAAAAATCGTGAATAAAAAGAAAAGATCAGTGTCCAATATGGGTGGATAACAACCAGGTCTACAAAAAAACGAGAAGACTGGTTATAAGAATAAGTAAAACATAATAAAAAAGGAAGAGGAAAATGAGGAGAACAAGGTGAAAGGCGCGGGGCCGTGGATTATGCAAGAGTCCTGTTCCAATGTCTTTTGTGGTGACTTTTCACTACCTAAAATCATCCACGTATTCTGAATGTCTTAGATGAACTCTCTGCTAATACTCAGTTTAATATCTACTATTTGAGTAGCCTTACAATTGTGTAAAATTCTTAGTTATTATTATTATTATTATTATTATTATTATTATTAGAGATAGGCTCTCACTCTGTCACACAGGTTGGAGTGCAGTGGCACAATCACAGCTCGCTGTAACCTTGAACTTCTGGCTCACACAATCCTTCTGTCTCAGCTTCCTGAGTATCTAGGACTAGAGGGGTGCACCACCAAACCCAGCTGATTTTTTTTAAAAAGTTCTTTCATAGAAATGGGGTCTCTCTATGTTGCCCAGGATGGTCTCGAACTCTTAGTCTCATGTGATTCCCCTGGTTTTATGTCTCAAAGCAGTGGAATTATAGGCATGAGCCACCACATCTGGTCTGAAGAGATTGTTTAGTTGCAAATTATCAACCTAAGAATGGACTCCCTGAATGTTTTCTGCAGTATTTCGGTTAACCGTGCCTGACAAGATTTATTCCAATATGTCTCAACAGCAGAGACTTTTCCTGATGCTTCTTCCAGTAGATGTAATTTAATGGTTGAAAATCACAAAATACAGTTCAAAGATGACACAAAAAGGTAACCTTAAACTTTTGATGACTGGAGTCAGTATAAGACAAAAATTACTTTCAATATTGTGTAACACACGTATGCAACAGGACAAAGGTGAGCAAAGAGGGTAAAATTTCTAAATGTATGAACCTTCCAGCTCCCGGGTCATAGGGCAGTAGCTGATGGGTCCTGAGGGAGGGACCGTAATGCCATATGCTAGTGGGACAACTCTTGGCCAACAGAGTTTCCATATTTTATTAAAGTTTTATGATCTTTTAATTTAAAGATGCCATTGTTTCCACACATCCAGAATATTGTGAGTGGCATTGATTCTGTGTGATATGAAAAACGCCAGTGCCTTCCATGTTTAGATAATGTTACACACCAGGTCAAGACTGAGTGTTTGGTGAAATGATGCACCATAACATTGTTCCAGGTTCCATGCTATTTTTTTTTAATTTCTCTTTGTTTCCATTTGGTTTCAAATTTATATGTCAGGTCTCTAGCATGTAGGAATTCCTTAAAAAGTGTCTTTTCTTGTGGTCTGTTTTGACGGGTCTTCCAGAAGATTCAAAAACTTCCTCTGCCTGCAGCACATTTTAGAATTCTGTGCTACTGTAGAATATCTGTATTTAATTCTGGTCTTTGGCTAATTTACAATTTCTAATAAGTGCAATAACTTCTGCCTTCTCGGCTGATTTTGCAACAGGTAGAGGAATATATCCTAAATGAAAATTTGTACTAGTAATATAAATTATTATTTCATAACCAACACTTTTATTATTTAAGTGCTAGTCATTAAGAAACAAGTGCATTCAAATGTTTTATTTAACTGACAATTTCTCAATTGGTGAAGGGCATTAGACTAAAGAGTCCACATCCCTAGGTCCATATTCTTTGGTCCGTATTCCTAGGAAGGCATTGTGACACTGAGTCTGGGCGTGACCTCGCGAGTGTTCTGACCCTCCTCCAGATGAGATGCTGGTCTGTGTGTCCTTGCCCCTTCCCCTGGGATAGAATCCTCCTGTTTTCCCTAGGTGCTCCCTCCCACAGCTCCAGTGTTCTCCATTGGTATCATCACCATCCACAACTGCTGCCCTGCCTTGCAGTTTAAGGCTCTGATTCCATAAGAATGACAGGGGAGCTGCTTCTCAATAGATCTTTGGTGGGGACGTCTGTTCCCATCTCAATTCCTGAGGGGTTGAACCAGTGCCCTCATGATTCTGGTTTCAGTGGCTTGCCTCTGCAGAGGAAATAATTAGTTTGGTAGTGGCAATGAGGGAGTTGGGTCTGAATACATTTTAGAAATGTGGGCTCTTGTTCTCTCCCAGACAGATACTTCAGGAAAGGAAGATTTTTGTCACTGTCCTCTTTCTTAGGGGAAGGGATTCAAGAGGATAGAATAGCTCTTCAGTATGTGGTCCCTTAACATTTCATTCTACAATATGCTTACCACACTCAGTTTCAAGCAATCCAATATATATTTGTACTTTTTTTCTTGGAGTAGTCTATATTTTATATTCCAGACTCTACCTTGCTGGCTTACAAGCTCAACAAGAACTTGCTTCACCATAAACTTCAGATTTGTTTTTTCTTGTGAAATTTTAATTATCAGAAGTATTAAAGACCATTTGCATAATTCCAACTTCTATGGTTATCTGTTATTGTTGATTCAATTGCAAAAACATAAGAAAAATATATTTCTTTTCTATTTACATTTCCAAGCATAATAGCAGATTTTTCGGTAAGACCCAGAACAATAAAAAATTAAATGTTGTTCAATAAACACATTGTTGTTCAAAAAAAAAATTTTTTTTAAAGTTGTTCAAAAAAACAATAAAAAAATTAAATGCTTCATAGAAAAACAAATTATGGTAAATTTGTTTGCTAGAATACTACCCAGTATTTATAACAAATAAATATCTGATATACCCAAATATAGGGTAAAAGGTCTAATTATTTGTGTTATGTAAAATAAGTCAAACAAATTAGAATACACACTGTTATTTCGTTTTTATAAATTCTGATAAATAAGATGAATCTGCAGCAATTTTCCAGGGAAATGGTAGAAGAAAGGAAAGGAAAAGGAGGAAGAATATAAAAGAACAAAAGGAAATGTTGAGAATTCTCTTGTCCACCTTGATAAGGATGATGATTACATCATATTTATTAATTGTACACTTTAAATATGTGAAAGTTTATTATCTGTAAACTAAAACTAATAAAATTTTTACAAGCAAACAAATGGAAATTCAGACAAGGAAGGAGTGATAGAAAGACAGAAAAAAATGTATATCAAATTTCAGAAATACTTAAGAATTTATCTGCCTGAACCCTAGTTCTCACCATATTTGTGGGTGAATGCCAGAATGCAGCAAAATCACACATGCTCTCACTACAGAAAGTGGGTTCTACAAACTGCACTAGGCACCTGCAGCTCTGTCCTGGAGTTGGTTCAGGGGGTAATCGTGGCCAGTGATGAGGAGCACAGCCTCAGATACCTGGGCTTACTCATCCCAGACAGGAGCTCTTAGGCACATATTTAGCTCCTTTTCCATGTGTGGTTTACTTCCACATCTGTACGTGGAGAAACCATTGACTCTGACAAAATGTAATTTACACAAGTACATAAAAAGAAGTTAGGGTGATCAGTTCAAAGTGTTTATCACAGCAAAATTTTTATAATAAGACAACATCTTTTCCAAATACCATCATTGTCACTAAACTCCTGCAAGGCACAGTCATCTTATCTGGACCTGTCTTCTCCTCAGGCGCCCCACCCCAGAGCTTACTATATAGTAGGAGACATGCAAATAGGGTCCTCCCTCTGCTGATGAAAACCAGCCCAGCCCCGACTCTGCAGCTTTCGGAGAGGAGCCCCAGCGCTGGGATTCCCAGGAGCTTCCCCTTCGTGATCAGCACTGAACACAGACCACCAGCCATGGAGTTTGGGCTGAGCTGGGTTTTCCTTCTTGTTGCTATTTTAAAAGGTAATTCAAAGTTATCTCAATAACTAGAGATGTTGAGTGTGAGTGGATATGAGAGAAACAGTGGATATGTGTGGCAGTTTCTGACCTTGGTGTCTCTGTGTTCGCAGGTGTCCAGTGTGAGGTGCAGCTGGTGGAGTCTGGGGGAGGCTTGGTCCAGCCTGAGGGGTCCCTGAGACTCTCCTGTGCAGCCTCTGGATTCACCTTCAGTGACTACGACATGAACTGGGTCCGCCAGGCTCCAGGGAAGGGGCTGGAGTGGGTTGGCCGTATTAAAAACAAAGCTAACAGTTACACGACAGAATACGCCGCGTCTGTGAAAGGAAGATTCACCATCTCAAGGGATGATTCAAAGAACACACTGTACCTGCAAATGAGCAGCCTGAAAACCGAGGACACGGCCGTGTATTACTGTGCTAGAGACACAGTGAGGCGAGGTCAGTGCGAGCCCAGACACAAACCTCCCTGCAGGGGCGCGCGGGGCCACCAGGGGGCGCTCGGGACCCACTGAGGACGGGACAGGTCCCAGGAGCAGGTGCAGGGGGAGGTTTCCTTTGTCCTCAGCTGGAGAAGTCAGGTTTGTATTTGCAAAACTCCAGCATTCTTGGCTGTGATATTTTGTTACTTGTATTTATAGTGAACATATAATCATTACTATTTAAATTTTATCATTTATTAAAGTTATATATTTTAAATATATACTTTCAAGAAATAAATAGTTGTAATTATTTGCCCCGATTCTTCCAGAGTTTTATTAACATTTGCTGGCATCAGCAACCACATAACTATAGGGATATAAATTTATACCCATAGAAAGATGTATAGGCCGGTGTGGTGGCTCACGCTTGTAGTCTCAGCTACTTGGGAAACTGAGGCAGGAGAATTGCTTGAACCTGGGAGGAGGAGTTTGCAGTGAGCTGTGATTGTGCCACTGCACTCTAGCCTGGGCGACAGAGTTAGACTCCATCTCAGAAAAAGAAAAGAAAAGGAAGAAAAAAAATAAAAGAAAAGAACAGAAAAGAAAAGAAAATAAGAAAAGAAAACGTACACCTATGCATGTGTGTGTAGGCATTCATATTAAATATTACAGTAAAATAATTCTGAAAATATGTCCTAAAGAATCAAACTTAAGGATGAAAAAACTGTAAATTATTAGAGTAATACATAATTTATTTCAGGTGTTTTTAATTGTTTACACGAGTTGATTTCTGTTTGTTTATTTAAAAGTGGCATATTGGTCATTTCAAAAGAGCTAAGAGTAAATTTCAAATATTGTTGTCACAATAAATGATAAGTATTTGAGGTGACGAATGATAATTATCTTAATTATTTCTTAATTATCTTAGTTATTTCATATTGTATTCACAAATCATAACATTGCTTCTTACCTTGTAAATACAAACAACCATAATTTATGAATTTAAAATAAATTTTATTTTAACTTTTTAAATTTATCCCAGATTATTATCTTTTCTTATCTTCCAGATCTCATTGGATCATCTTAAGGGCCCACCCACACCCCTGTCTCCTGAAGGCTTCTGGGAGTGGCTGCTGGATGGGCAGAAGCGGATGCCCCATGTGAGTCCACATGACCTGGAGCCTCCTTCTCCGTGGATTAGGCCATTTCCTTGGGATCACAGGGCTCTTCACTATCTTCACCCAGTGCTGTAAGAAAGAAGTTACGTCACACTTCAATTCATCACGCCTTACTTTACTTTTCTAAAACAAGATGAAGGTGATAATGTTAATAATAAATGCACCACAACCAAATGGGATGAGTCCTATTCCATGGGACAGAGTTTCTTATCAGGACTTTAAATTAAAACTCTTTTTCTTCCCAGTTTCAGATATGTCTTTATCAGGAGTTTGAAAACAGACTAATACATGAGCAAATGATGCAAACAGATACTTCTCAAAAGAATACATACAAGTGGCCAGCAAATATAGTTTTAAAATGTTTAGCATCAGTAATCATCAGAGAAATGCAAATAGAAAAATGTTCTGATTTCTGTCACTATAGGTCCATTTTTCTTGTTTTGAATTTCATGTAAATGGAATCAAACAAATACAAAATGAATTATATATTTTCAATTTCTTTATAGATGAGATACTAATATCTCCATATTAAAAAATTAACCCTCTAAGTCATCTCTTAAAATTATTTTTTCTAAGGACTCAAATTAATCTATGATACAATTACACATTTCAGATGTAACAGCTGGGCCAACATTGAGAATATATTAACACTTAAAACATGTGCTTGCCAAATATTGTTATTTTCCTGTTGGCTGTCCCCTGTTATGATTTTACACTACATATCAGCAATTTATTGTGATAAAACAGGTTGAAATATTACATCAACTTTTTATTAACTTGGTATTACTAATAATACAAAATGTTTCACATATTTTAGGCATGTTTTAATTATCTGTGAGTTTTATCTTTATACATTTATCATTTTAATATGTCACCTTTATCTTTAATATTTCCAATAATTTTGTATAACTGAATGCATTTTAATAATTATTGTGATAATCACATTTACATTTTATATTTGAATTTTCATATACATTTTATGGATATTTCAATTTCATTATAAAATATTTTCCTACAATTGTCTCTTTCCTATTTTTGTTAAAGTTAACTTAAAAATGCATAGATCTTCAATGTACAATTTGAGGGTTTCTGACAAATGTGTGCACAAATAAATAATTATTTGCTTACTTTTTAGTGTATACCCAGTAGTGGGATTGCTGGGTAAAACGATATCTCTGTTTTAAGTTTTTGAGAAATCTCCAGTCTGCATTCCAAAGTGGAAAGACTAATTCACATTCCCATCAACAGTATAAGTGTTCTCTTTTCTCCACAGCCCCACCAGCATCTGCTGTTTTTGACTTTGTAGTGACAGCCATTCTAAGTGGTGTGTGGCTGCACAGCTACACTCATCTCATCTTTGGTAAAGCTGATGAAAACAGGAATGAGGAAAGGACTCCCTGTTCAATAAATGGTGCTGGGACAACTGGCTAGCTATATGATGGAGATTGAAGCTGGACATCTACTTTCAACATATGTAAAATTAACTCAAAATTGATTAACAATTTAAACGTAAGACCTCAAACCATAAAAATCCTTGAAGACAACCCAAGAAATACTCTTCTCAATACCAGCTTTGACAAAGAATTTTTGGCTAAGTATCCAAAAGCAATTGCGACAAAAACAAAAATATACAAACGGGACCTAATTAACTAAGGAGTTTCTGTTCATCAAAACAAACAAAAAAGCAATCAAACAAAATTATCAGCAGAGTAATCAGACAACCTACAGAATGTGAGAAGATATTCACAAAGGTTGCATCCAACCAAGTCCTAATATCCAGACTCTATAGGATATTAAAACAAATCAAGAAGCAAAAACAAAAAACCCCATTAAAAATGGGCTGATACGGCTTGTCTGTGTCCCCACCCAAATCTAGACTTGAATTTTATCTCCCAGAATTCCCACATGTTTTAGGAGGGACCCAGGGGGTGGTAATTGAATCATGCAAGCCCGTCTTTTCCATGCTATTCTCATGATAGTGAATAAGTCTCATGAAAGCTGATGGATTTATCAGTGGATCCCGTGTCTGCTTCTTCCTCATTTTCTCTTGCCACCGCCAGGCAAAGAGTGCTTTTCACCTCCCACCATGATTCTGAGGCTGCCCCAGCCATGTGAAACTGTAAGTCAAATTAAAACTCTTTTTCTTCCCAGTTTCAGATATGTCTTTATCAGGGGTTTGAAAATGGACTAATACATGGGCAAATGACACAAACAGACACTTCTCAAAAGAATACATACAAGTGGCCAGCAAATATATTTTTTAAATGATTAGCATCACTAATCATCAGAGAAATGAATTTTTCTTTTTGAAAAATGTTCTGATTTCTGTCACCATAGGTCCATTTTTCTTGTTTTGAACTTCATATAAATGGAATCTAATATTATAGATCATTCTTTGGAAGGGGCTACTTTTGTTATTCATGAGATTCATTCATGTAATTTCATCTATCAAGGCTTTCTCATACACATATAAGTACTCATACACATATAGATATTTTGTATCTGAATCTCTCCTTCACATTAATAAATGACAGTTTATTAGGTAAATAAATCAGTTCATTAAGTGAATAAGTGACAATATGTGTATCTATTTTCCTGTCGATGGAATTTAAATTTGTTTCCAACATAATAATGAACAAATCTGTTATAAATATATTTGTACAAGTTCTCCTGCTTATATTCTCACATTTTTATTGATAAAATATGTAGAAATATAAATATGCATTATAACTTTTCAGCTTTATGGAGCTGTAACTGACAAAATTGTATGTATTTAAGGTACATCACTTGATGTATTGATATACTTGGGGAAATGCACATCATGATCAAGGTAATTGGCACGCCTATCATCTCAGAGAGTTATTATTTTATGCCTTTTTTGCTGTGTGTGTGATAAGAAAACCTAAAATCTACTCTTCTGGCGAAAGATATGTTTATAATACAATATTCATTTTCACAGTAGCATTGCTGTAGGTTTCATTTGTAGAACTCCTCGGCCTATGTATCAGGCCGTTCTCACACTCCTGTAAAGAACTACCTGAGACTGGGAAACTTATGAAGAAAAGCAGTTTAGTTGACTCAGAGTTCCACTGGCTTAACAGGAAGCATTACTGGAAGGCATCAGGAAACGTACAGTCATCATGGAAACTGAAGGGGAAGCAAGGATCCTCTTCACATGCTGGAAGGGGAGAGAGAGAGAAAGAGCAAGGGATGATGTGCCACACTTTTAAACCATGAGATCTTGTGAGAACTGTATTACAAGGACAGCAAAGGGGAAGTTTGCCCTCATGATCCAATCACTCCCCCTCAGGCCCCTCCTATAATACTCGAGGATTAAAATTTGACATGAGATCTGAGTGGAAGCACAGAGCCAAACCATATCATTCTACCCCGGGCCCCTCACACATCTCATGTCCTTCTCACATTGCAAAATAAAATTATACCTTCTCAACAGTCTCCCATTCTTAACTAATTTCAGCATTAACACAAAAATCTACAGTCTGAAGTCTCCTCTTAGACAAGGTAAGTTTCTTCCACCCATAAACATGTAAAATCACAAACAAGTTAGTTAATTCCAAGATAAAATGGGGCACTGGATAAATGTTTCCATTCCAAATGGGAGAAATTGGCCACAATAACGGGGCTACATGTCCCCATGCAAGTCCAAACCCCAGCAGGGCAGTCATCAAATCGTAAAGCACCAAGATAATTTCCTTTTAGTCCACGTCTCACTTTCACGACACACTGATGCAAGAGGTGGGCTCCCAAGGCCTGGGAAGCTCCACCCTTGTGGCCCTGCAGGGTAGAGTCCCCATGGCTGCTCAGAGTCTGCCATTGAGTTCCTATGGCTTTTCCAGGCACACTGTGTAAGTTTTTGGTGGTCCTCTTCTCACACATCCATTAGGCAGTGCCCCAGTGGGGACTCTGTGTAGGGGATCCGATACCATATTTTCCTTCTACACTGGCCTATTAGAGGTACTCCATTAAGGCTCAGCCCCTGCATAAGACTTCTGCCTAAATATCCAGACATTTTTCATACACGATCGGAAACCTAGCAGGAGGTCCCCAAACCTCAGCTATTGCCTTATGTGCACCAGTAGGCTCAACACCACGTGGAAGCAACCAAAGCTTAGAGCTTGCACCCTCTGAAGCAATGGCCTGAGCTTTAACTTGGCCCCTTTTAGCTCTGGGTGGCCAGGAGAGATAGGGATGCAAGGTGCCATGTCCCGAGGCTGCACAGAGCAGTGGGTTCCTGGGCCTGGACAATGAAACCATTTTTCTCTCCTGGGCTTCTAGACCTGTGGTGGGAGGGGCTGCCACAAAGATCTCTGGAATCTCCTGGAGACATTTTTCCCACTGGTTTTGTCATTACTTTGCAAATTTCTGCATCCAGCCTGAATTTCTCCCCAGAAACTGAGTTTTTCTTGTCTACCACATGGTCAGTCTGCAATTTTTTTTCAACCTTTTATGCTCTGCTTCCATTTTAAACATAAGTTCTAATTTCAGATCATCTTTTGTGAATGCATATGACTTATGTTTTCAGAAACAGCCAAGTCAAATCTTGAATGCTTTGCTGCTTAGAAATTTCTTCTGCCAGATACATTAAATCAACTCTCTCTAGTTCAACATTTCACATATACCTAGGGTAGAGGCAAAATGCCACTAGTCTTTTTGCTAAT
The DNA here is from genome assembly GCF_000951035.1 of Colobus angolensis palliatus. NCBI lineage: Eukaryota > Metazoa > Chordata > Mammalia > Primates > Cercopithecidae > Colobus > Colobus angolensis. Next base: position 206,413 of record NW_012118699.1, read on the forward strand.
GTGTAGGAAGTGTGACCTTTACTCCAGTTCACAAGAAGTCCTTCATCTTCATCTGAGACCACCTCAGACTGGATTTTATTATCCATATCACCATCAGCATTTTGGGCAAAACCATTCAACAAGCCTCTTCAAAGTTTCAAACTTTTCCACATTTTCCTGTCTTCTTGTGAGTCCTCCAAGCTTTTCCAACCTCTACCCATTACCCAGTTACAAAGTCACTTTCACATTTTCAGGTATCTTAATAGCAGTACCCCACTCCTGGCACAAATTTTCTGTATTAGTCCATTTTCACACTGCTATAAAGAACTACCTGAGACTGGGAAATTTATGAAGAGACTTAGTTGACTCACAGTTCTGGAGGCTAGACAGGAAGCATTACTGGGAGGCATCAGGAAACAGAGTGATGGCAGAAGGTGAAGGGGAAGGAAGAACCTTCTTCACATGGTGGTAGGAGAGAGAGAGCATGTGAGCCGGGAGGTGTCACACTTTTAAACCATCAGATCTCTTGAAAATTTTATCACGAGAACAGCAAAGAGGAAGACCAACCTATGACCCAATTACATTATATTAGGTCCTTCCTTCAACACGTAGAGATTATAATTTGACATGAGATTTGAGTGGGAACACGGAGCCAAACCATTTCAACCTGCATAACTGAAAGCTTTTCCCCATTGACCAAACTCACCCAATTTGTTCCTCCTCCCAGCCCCTGGGAACTACTATTCTACTCTGCTTCCGAAAGCTGGAATATTTTGGATTCTACGTATAAATGAGGCCACGCAACATTTGTCTTTCTGCGTCTGGCTTGTTCTACCTAGCATAATGTTCTCTACGTTGTTGCTAATGTAATAAATTCCTTGTTTTTAAAGGGTGACTAATAATCTTATGTACCTCTAAGCCACATTTTATCTGTTCATTTATAGATGGACATTGACTTATTTTCCCTATCAAGACTATTATGAGTAATCTCACAATGAACATATATTTGACACACTCACTTTATTTTCTCTAGATGTACACTCAGAAGTGGATATACTCTATGTTCAATTCATTGAGTAGTCTTCATGTTGTTTTTTATAATGGCTGTACTAATTTACATTTTCTTCCAAACCATGCACAAATCACTCTGTACCACATTTTCAGGTCTATGTTTAAGTCTTAAATACATTTTTAGCTGATTTCTATGTATTGTGTGAAGTGAGGTCCATTTTTTTCTTCTGCATGTGGATGCCCAGTTTTCACACCACTTGTTGAAGAGACGGTCCTTTCTCTAGTGTGTGTTCTTTGCAATACAGCAAAGACCAGATTATTGGAAAGAAATGGGTTGATTTCCAGGTTGTCTATAATGTTCCATTGGTTTATATGTCGGTTTAAATGTCAGCACCATGTTTTATGATTTATATAGATTTGATTTTGAAACTATAGAATATAATATATTCAGCTTTCTTATTTTTGCCCAAAATTACTTTGGTTATTTGAAGACTTTTTATTTTTGTATCAATTGAAGCATTAAAAAAAATGGCGTGGAGATTATTTGTTTATTTTCTTAGTACATAATAGATAAACATATTTTATGGGAACATGTAATATATTGATATATTTATAAATGTGTAAGTTCAGATCAGGTTTGGCATATCTATCACAATAAACTTGTATCTTTTAATGTGAGGCAAGTTTGAATGACGCCTTTCTAGCTATTTTAATGTGTACATTAGATTACTGTTAACTATAGTCACCTTATTGATCTATCAAACAATTAGGTTTTATTTCTTCTATATAACTGTATATCTGTATTCAGTAATCGACCTCTCTTTATCCCCTTCTGTCTTGTATCCATCCAGGCTTCTGGTAACCAACAATCTGCTCTGTAACTTCAGGAGACCCAGTTTTCTTAGTTTTGAAGTTTTAACATCAAATAAGAAGTTTCAATATTTATCTTTCATTGCTTGGCTTATTTAACTTAATATAATGACGTCCAGTTCCATTCACATTTTTGCAAATCGCAGGATGTCGTGTCTTATGGCGGAATAATATTCTATTGCATACACAGATTACATTTTCTGTATCCATGTGTCCACCTGCAGACACTGAGGTTGCTTTCATAGCTGGGCTATTGTGAGTAGTGCTGCAAAGAACATGGAAGTGCAAATGTCAGGCCAACAAAGAGAATAAATAATTTTCACAAGAGGAGAAACTGCTGGATATCAGTGTTGGGTTTGGGGTCATAGGCACATCTGTACTGAGTGAGAAACCATGAAGTCAAGGGAGGAGTTTAGAACTTGCTCAAGTGAAGCATCAGCATATTTCTCCAAGGCACCTATTGTCACCAAATCACAAGGGTGATGAATTTTTGAATGTCATTAAATACGATTTCCCAGTAAGTAATCATGTTTCTGTGAAATTCAGTTAAAATGCCACAGGTGTGTCCAGATCACTCATGCACAAATACAGAAAATTTGCTTTTGCATTTGTGGCTATCTAGAGACAGAGTGCATTGAGACTTCAGCAGGTTACAGAGATCTGTTTAAGTTTGGGATCCCAAAGGAGAGTGCCTCTTAGTGAAGCTAGTATACAAATTAAGTAGGTCAAAATTCCCTCTGTGGGAGTAGCATTCCAGTTGTGTGGAATTTTTAATTCCTTATTTAGTTGTAAAACATAATCCCAAGAACTGACTCCACAGAATTTTACTGCTGTGTTGATAAAAATATTCAATAAGCTTCCTTCCACTGTTTCAAGGGAAGTTATTTTCTATTTTTTCCAATATATACATTTTTTTTTTCTGGCTAACAATAGTAAAAAGGCTGTTAAAAAGACATACTGGAATGGCAGCTTTAATCTGTTGGTGACAGGAGTGAGCATAATACATGAATCTCTTTGAGTATCCTGCCTTATCCAAATACAATATGGCAAGAGCTAGTATTGGAGGTGAAATCTCTAAATGCATTTTTTTCTATCTACCAAGTCTTTGGGCAATAACAGATACGTCCTTGAGGCAGAGGATGACCGTAATGCCACAGTCCTAGTAGGATTACACGCCTCCAAGGGAGTTCAAGGGTTTCTTAAAATTGTGATAATTTTAATGTAAGAATGTCATTATTTTAAACTTATGTGGAAGATTGTGGGAGGTTATAACAATGCTGAACTTTAGTATCAGCCCTGCCTCACAGAATCATTTTATAATAGTTCCTTTCATGGGTGTGCTTCACTCAGTTCATGCACAGCCTGGAAGGTCACAGGCTAAAATCACACAACATAGAAGTTTTTAATCAACGGAAAGGGCCATAGGCTTTTATCAAGGAATTATTGGAAGACATGGAGAACACAGATAGATGACAAATAAAATACATTTACACCCCCTCTGGGGCGGAAACTGAGGAAAGCCGACCTAAGTCTGTTCACAGGGCCCTGCGGCTTGGTTTCTGTCTAGGTCCCAATGTTAGGGTTCTTCCAGGATTTTCTGGCTAGCTGATCACACCTCATCAATAATTAACCTTTGCTGTCTTTTCTAAGTTTCCCCAAAGTGTGTATTTAATCTGATAACCAATTTGTCTACAAAATGTAGAGGCCAAAATACCACAAACATTCATTCATAATAATCCGGCACAAATTAAGCAAAGTCAATAACTGGATGTTTTCATTCATTTTTGCTTAAAATCAGGGGTAAGCACTGATATTTTTGATAACATCTGTGACTCTCTCCGCAGTTTTCTCTTCTGAGGATATGATCTGGTGTGGCAGTTTTCTTAGCTTCAGTGTTACCTCTTTTTGCATTGACTTCCACCTTTATATTTGCCAGGAATCTGGGATGTAAGAGTGCTTCTAAGTTCCCTAACTTGCTCATTTTGGTGAGTGTTCCAGAATATGTGAGACGCTCTTTTGTTTACAAAGCATCCCGAAGTTATGCACTGCCCTAAAACCTGTGTAGTTCCTACGTTGACAAATTGGAAATTCTAATAAATACAATCACTTCTGCCACCTGGGCTGATTTTACATCATATAGAGGACTATATTCTAAATGAAAGCTTACAGCAATTTTACAGTCATTAACCTAGAGTTTTACTTTTGAGGCACAACTCATAACAAATAATATTAGCTCGAGGTTCTCGGTGGAAGTGTCTAAATGTCTTGGGTGTCCACGGTCTTCCCTATTAACATGAAGCCTCTGTGAGCACAGTCATAGTTTCCAGCCATGCTTCTCCCTGTCTCACTATCACCACAAACTAACTATGGCCTCACCTGGAACTAGGGTTAATTTTCAAATAGTTTATTTTTTAATCTTTATGCCTTTAGATTATTATGTGAGGCTATTTCAGTAGAAAAATAAAAAGAGCATTTGAACTGACTAAACAACACAGAAAATCCCTAATCAAATGCAAATCCTAGACGTGAGAGGCTCCAGGCCTCGAAATGCAACAGTTCATGTATGCAGGTAGTTTCTTTGCCCTACTTTACACCGATACAGCCAGCACGTGTCACACACAGATCACACAGATGTAAGGGTCACACACAGATGTGAAAATTGGTGGGAATAGGGGAGGAGATGATTCTGCAATTCTCCTCTGAAGGACCATGAAACCCTGGACAGACCATCTCCCCGGTCTCCATGACTGCACCACGTGCCCACATGCACACTCATCCCCGATAGGATAAGATGACTCCATTGATAAGGCTGAGCTTTTTAAGATATAAGTTACTAGAGACTGACATTGAGGTTTCAATAACTAATTTTCATAACCTAAATTTAATTATGCCCACACTGTTACCTCTTTCTTCCTTGAAAAACTGCTTGCTGTGATTGAGTTTTAGGAAGATTCCCAATGTTCACAACCGAGCTTCCAAGAGCATATTGAGAGCAGAAACTGAATGAGGGCAGAGAAACCCGTCTTTACTGTATTCACCACTAAATTCAAGTAAACTCAGCCCTGCCTTTGATGACTGCTGCTTCTCTGCAGAGGTCAGGTTTCTACTTCTCACAATTCCAATGCAGATGCTCCCTCTTCTCAAATGTTGGCCTCCACTGGCTGTAACGTCACACTCTGTTCTTAACTTGTTCTCTGAACCATTGTATGAGGGTGGTGACGAGCCATTAAGTGGACATTTTGTATCTTCTCAACATGAATCCCATAGGCTGTCATGAATTATTCTTCTGGTCATGGTAACTGCATTTTCTTGGCCTGTTCATTACTAGTAATATTCAAAGCCATTTCATTTAAATCTTTGATGTTTCATTTTTTTGTTGCGTTGACACTTTCTCTTCTACCGAGTCTTCCCACTAGCATTATGACATGAGCTAATACCCAGGCTCAATTTTCATTAGTAATAACCATATATATCAAAATCTATACATTCTTTTCACAGCAGACATAATTTTCTCTTTTCTGGGGATGAACACACACTGCTGAACTGCTCCACTTTAAGAATATATGGACAATTATGACATTTTCATTTACTTGAGTAATAAGTTATATCATCCTCTCTTCAAATTCTTTACTCCCAGAAGACCTGGACAAACTCTTTTGCATCTGTTCAAACCATAAACTCAGAACCACATGGTGAGTAAAGCTCACCTGGTTCTGGAATTGGGTACATCTGTTCCCCTCCAGTGTCCCACAGCACCTCAGCCAGCTGTCCAGGTTCTATCAAGAAAGTTTTACCTGCACAGTAAAGGAAACAATTGAGTGTAGAGAGAGCCTACAGATGATAGACAATATTTAAAACTATTCATATGACAAGGGATTACTGTCAAGCACATAAAATAAACTCAACTCAACTGCAAATAATAATGGGTGAATAACATGAATAAACATCTCTCAAAAGAAGACATGCAAAGGGTAGGTAGATAGATAGATAGATAGATAGATAGATAGATAGATAGATAGATAGATAGATAGATAGATATGTTAGTATATATACATATATCTATTGCTAGAAATCTCTAATATTCAGGAAAATGCAAATTCACAATAAGGTGTCTCTTCATCCTTATCTTTGCTAGAAAGTTAGAAATGCAAAACTAACTAAATAAATAAATAAGTAAGCAAGTAAGTAAGTAACAGAAGCTGGCCAGGATGCATAGAAAGGGAAACTGTTATAGGCCACTGGTGGAAATATAAATTAGTACAGCCATCATGGGAAAAAATAGAACCACCATATAATTCAGCATTCCAACTGCTGAGTATATATCTATTTAAGTAATTAAAAGAAAAAACTAATATTGAAGAGACACATGTACACCCATGTTTATTGCAGCACTAATCAAAATAGCTTAGATATGAAATCAATATATGTACCCATCAACAATGAACGGATAAATAAAATGTGACATATTTACACAACGGAATATTATTCAGTTTTAAAAATGAAATCCTGCTACTTGAAGAAAAATGGATGGAACTGGACACCATTATGTTGAGTGAAACAAGACAGACACAGAAAAAATATATACTGCCCTTCTCAGTGTTATGTGGAAATTTCAAAAAGTTGATTTTCTAGAAGTAAATAGGAGAGTAGTGGTTATGAGATGCCGGGAATGGAAGGAGACTGAGAGATAAGAAGTGGTTTGTTAACAAATGCACAATTACAGGTAGACAGGAGGGATACACTCTAGTGTTCTTCAGTGCAGTAGGATGACTACAGTTAACAATATATCATACATTTTATGTTTACAAGCAGTCAGAAGAGAGGATTTTGTATGCTACCAACACAAAGAAACGTTAGTGTCTGAATTCATGAATTTGCTCATTGTTCTGACTTGTTCATACCACATGGTACACATGTATTGAAATATCACACTGTACCCTGTAAATATAAACAGCTATTATGTGCCAACTTAAAAAAATCCCTTTAAGTAAAAAGGATTTTATTGGCATGTATTACAAAAGCTTAACACAGAGCCAGGAAAAAATACCATTTTTATTTGAAATAGTAAATTTCCTAACAACATAGTGACATTCATTTGCACCAAAATGTTTATTTGATCATGGTAAGCCTAGACAGACTTACCCATAGACTAATATATTTTAATTTCAGACTTCTACTTAATACTGTAAATGCAAATAATTTTAAAACAACTAAGTAAAAAAAATAATGAAGTTGACAAATGTGAGCGTGGTGTGTGATGTGTGAGCTTCTTCTTGTGCACGGTGGGTGTGCGGCGTGTGTGTCTGTGTCTGCTTCTGTTTACTCTGCTTCGGGTTCTCCGTGATTCTCAGATCTGTAGTTCAGTGTCTTTCACAAAATTTGGACCATTCTTAGCCTTTTTTTTTTTCAAGTACTTTCTCTGTATTTATAAATTCTCCTTTTCAGATTTAAAGTATACATAAAGTATACTTTTTGATATTAATGTTTAGTTTCTTTCCTCACTCTGTTTTCCTTTGCAATTTACTTTGTGAAATATCTAGTGACATTTTAAGTTCATGGTTTCACTTAAAAGCTGAGCCAGCTCTACTGAGGAAGGTGCCCAAGCTTGCTGAATGTTTATACTGCATTGCTTCTGATTTCGTTTGCATTTCCTTTTGATTCCTTCTTAGCGTTTTCATCTCTCAGTTCCCTGTCTAGTCCTGCATTACGTCCACAGTTTCTTTAAGAGATTCTTACATATACTTATAGTTCGTTTACATATCTTATTTAATTAAATAGTTATAATATCTGTATCATTTACAAATCTCATGCTGATCATTCGTTTATCACAACTTTGGTATTTCTCATTAATATATGTAATCATTGTTGACAGCCACACATGTTGGGTTGGACAGTTGATATTGGCTTACTGTTTGATTTTATGCATTTTCTGCCTGTATTTGACCACACTTTATCTTTGCCAGACCTTTATTGTGGATGAGTCTGTGAAACTTATCAGAGTTACATTTGAAATTTTGCAGTGGACGTCAGAGTTAAAGTATTTTCTTCTGTGTCCACCAGAGACTTCAGATCCTCCAGTGATAATGTTGTTTTTCTTTCCTGTTTGGCTTTGCCTCTTCACCTCATTTCTTCCTCCAGAGAATCATGTTCAGCTCCCTAGGGTGGATTAAAATGTTATTTAACTGACAATTGTGAAATTGGTGGAAAGCAATAGAATAAAGGGAGATTTTCTGACATTTCATGGGTTCATATTGTGATCCTGAGTCTGGGTTTGAGCTTTCCAGTGTTTCTGAATTTCCTCCAGATGAGATGTTGGTCTGTGTGTTCTTGTTCTTTTTCCTCAGGTAGAGTCCTCTTGTTTTCCCCAGTTGTTGCCTCCCACAGCTCCAGTGTTCTGTTGTGGTGTTATCACATTCGGGATTTGCTGACCTGACCTGCAGATTAAGACTCTGATAAATAAGAAAGAGAGGAGAGGTAGTTCTCAGTAGAATTTAGGTGAAGAACTCATTTCCCATCTCAGTTCCTGAGGGGTTGCAACAGTGCCCTTAAGACACTGGTTTTGGTGGCTTGCCCTGCAGAGTAATTTCTTAGTTCTGCCATGGGGATGCTGGAGGTGGGTCTGAATGCTTTTCAGAAGTGTGGGCTATTTTTCTCTCCCAGACACACGTGTTGGGACAGAAAGGTTTTTGTGACTGTCTGCATTTTTGGAAAAAGGAAATCAAGAGGATAGGAAAACTCTTCAGTCTGTGGTCCCTTAGAAATTCACACTACAACACATTTTCCACCCTTGACTTCAAGCAATCCATTGTACACGTGTGTTTATATCTTGTAAGAGACGACATTTTGAACGCCATACTCTGCTTCAGTTCAGCTCATACCCTACCTTTCTCACCCTCTGCAAAACTTTCCTCTCTCTTGATTCCACACTTGATGTTTACCTTAAAACTTCAAGTATCTCATACATATGTAACAAACCTGCACGTTATGCACATGTACCCTAGAACTTAAAGTATAATAAAAAAAAAAATAAAAAAAAAACTTCAAGTATCTCAAGTGTTTTTTAAAAAAATTGGCCCCTTGCGGTGGCTTATGCCTGTAATCCCAGCACTTTGTGAGGTTGAGGCAGGTAGATCACCTGAGGTCAGGAGTTCGAGACCAGCCTGGCCAACATGGTGAAACCCTCTACTAAAAATATATTTAAAAAATTAGGCTGATGTGGTGGCGGGCACCTGTAATCCCAGATACTTGGGAGGCTGAATCAGGAGAATCGCTTGAATCCAGGAGGCAGAGTTTGCAGTTCGTGCCATTGCACTCCAGCCTGGGTGACAGACTGAGACTCCATCTCAAAGAAAAAAAGAAAAAAGAATTGCAAAATTCCAGCTTCTCTGTTTATCTGTTATTGTTGATGTCATTGTTGTAAAAAAATAAGTAACTGTATTAGTCATCTGTGTCCATTTCCAGGTTGTGCAGCAGATTTTTTAGTAAGACCCAGAGTAATAAAAGAATGCAAATATTGTTACGCTGCTTACTAGAGAAACAAATTATGATAAACGTGTTCACTGGAATACTACCCGTCATTTATAATAAGTTAATGCCTGAGACACAGAACAACCACATAAAACATCTAAGTATTTATGTTGAGTAAAATAAGCCAAACAAATAAGAAAAAATACTATGTTACTCCCCTTTTATAAATTCTGATAAATAAAAATTTATCTAAAGTAGTATAAAGAAGATCAGTAGTTGCCAGGGAAAATGCTAGAAGAAGGGAAGGGGAGAGGAGGAGGAATATAACAGAACAAGAGGAAATGTTGAGAAGAATTCATTCGTCAATTTTCTTGATAACGATTACTTATATCATGTTTATTAATTGGACATTTTAAATATGTGAAGTTTATTATCTTTAGATTAAGGCTCATAAAATGTATTACAAGCCAACACATTGAAACTTAAGGAAGGAGTAATAGAAAGACAGAAAAATATGTTAAATATCAGAAGTACCTGAAAATTAATGTGCCTGAATCCTAATTCTCCCCATATTTTCAGGTGAGTGCTGGAGTGCGGCAACATCACACACGCTCTTATTACAGAAAGTGGGTTCTCAAACCACACCGGGCACATCCAGCTTTGTACTGAAGTTGGTTTAGGGAGCAGTCAGAGCCAGTGATGAGGAGCACAGGGCCAGATACTGGGCTTCATGCATCCCAGACAGGAGCTCCTAGATGCATACAGAGTCCCCTCCATGTGTGGGCTCACTTCCACATCTGTAAATGGAGAAAATATTGACTCCTACAGAACATAATTTACACGAATACTTAAATATGAAATAGGGTGATCAGGGCAAAGTGTTTATCACAGCACAATTTCATAACAAGGCGGCATATTTTCCAAATTCCATCATTATCTGCAAACTTCTCAGGGCACCGTCTTCTGATCTGGGTACAGCCTGCTCCTCAAGAGTCCCGCCCGAGGGCTCGTTATATAGTAGGAGACATGCAAGTAGGGCCCTCCTTCTACTGATGAAAACCAGCCGAACCCTGACCCTGCAGCTCTGAGAGAGGAACCTTAGCCTTGGGATTCCAAGGCATTTCCACAGGGTGATCAGCACTGAACGCAGAGGACTCACCATGGTGCTGGGGCTGAGCTGGATTTTCCTTGTTGCTATTTTAGGAGGTGACTCATGGAAAACTAGAGATATTAAGTGAATGTGCATATGAGTGTGAGAAACAGTGGCTATGTGTGGCAGTTTCTGACCGGGGTGTCTCTGTGTTTGCAGGTGTCCAGTGTGAGGTGCAGCTGGCGGAGTCTGGGGGAGGCTTGGTCCAGCCTGGGGGGTCCCTGAGACTCTCCTGTGCAGCCTCTGGATTCACCTTCAGTAGCTATGAAATGCACTGGGTCCGCCAGGCTCCAGGGAAGGGGCTGGAGTGGGTCTCAGTTATTGGTGGTGATAGTAGTTACATACACTACGCAGACTCCGTGAAGGGCCAATTCACCATCTCCAGAGACAACGCCAAGAACTCACTGTCTCTGCAAATGAACAACCTGAGAGCCGAGGACACAGCCGTGTATTACTGTGCGAGAGACACGGTGCGGGGAGGTCAGTGTGAGCCCAGACACAAACCTCCCTGCAGGGGTCCCCAGGACCACCAGGGGGCGCCCGGACACTGTGCTCGGGGCTGTCTCCAGGGCAGGAGCCGGTGCTGCTAAGGGCTGACTTCCTGTCATGGTCTGGGCCTATCTCATTGTCAAATTTCCCCAGGGAACTTCTCCGGATTTACAGTTCTGTATTAACAGTTCATGTCTCTAAATGCAAAACATTTTTTTTCCTTTTTGTTTCTGTTTTTTTTGTTGTTGTTGTTGTTGTTGTTTTTTCAGGACACACAGAAGCCACAGTGTTACTTACTTTGGGGGCAGAAATAAGCCTTTCATGGTCAACAGGATGAGAGTCCTGAGGAATCCCAGGGAAATCTGGAGAGTTTTTTCCAGTTAGAACCAGGGCAGAGACCTCCATGGGAATCTCTGATTAGAACAGGCTTTGAGTTCTGCTGGGAGCCAAGAGAGAGGCTCACCCAGGACCAGGGTCCTTAAAACCTAATGGTTTTCACAGCTGTGCCCCCTCATCTTGTAAAACTGTGACTCAGACTGATTCAGTGGACCCTCTTTCTGCTAATCCATCTTCCTTCCCTGTAGACTTGATTTTTGAAATTCCTTTTCTTCTTCTCTTCTCTGAAACCTGAAGATGTGTTTTCTGTAGTCTAAATTCCACGGCTCAGGTCTGCAGGACCTGGGTAGGCTGAGGGGACTTTCTCACTCACCCTTGCCTGGACTCTCCTACTGTCTTCTGTGCATGGAGACGTTTGGAAAATGAAGTGGACGTTAGTCATGAAGGGAATAATACTAGTTTTCTCCAATGGGATACGGATGTAGAGCTGATCTTGTGCTTCTCACACTGTCACAGAGTTTGGACTCTCACCTGTGACTTTGAGGAGAGCTGAGGATGGACACTCCATTGTGCTGTGAGCTCTGGGTAACAGTAATTGTAGGGTCTGGCTAGGCAGCCTGAGATCAATACTGCAGGCCATTGGGAAAGACAAGCTGGAATTCCTGGGAAGACCTGCATCTGCCATCCACCATGGAGTCCCATCATCTTCTGTTATGCTCTGACTGAATCAGCCCCACCTAGATTATCTAGAACAGTCTTTATGACTTAGGAAAAAATAATGGCAGGCTGCCCTAACACCTGTATTATGCCATGGAAGCAACAGCTAGGTTAGTGTGTGATTGAATACATGAGACTGTGTTCTAGTCAAGGTGACACGTCAAATTGATTGTTGCCATTATGATATTTTATTTTATATTTGGCAGTATAATCATGTTCATGCTATAAATATTTTTGCTACATTATTTGTGTCAGAGGTTTTGGAACCAGAACAACTCCATCTTGAATAGGGGCTAGGAAAAACAAGACTGAGACCTGCTGGGCTACATTCCCAGTAGGCTAAGGCATTCTTAGTCACAGGGTGAGATAGGAGGTCTGCACAAGATACAGGTCATGAAGACCTTGCTGATAAAGGTTACGGTAAAGAAGCTGGCCAAAGTCCACCAAAACCAAGATGGCGACACAAGTGACCTCTGTTCGTCCTCACTGCTCATTATATGCTAATTATAATGCATTAACATGCTAAACAACACTCCCCACAGAGCCATGACAGTTTACAAATGCCATGGCAACATCAGGAAGTTTCCCTAGATGGTCTAAAAAGGAGTAGAGGAACCATCAGCTTCCAGAATTGCCTGGGGGACACATGAATAATCTATCCCTTGTTTAAATATAATTGAGAAATAACCATAAAAATGGACAACGAGCAGCCCATGCCACTGCTCTGCCTGTGGAGTCGCCATTCTTTATTATTTTACTTTCCTAATAAACTTGCTTTCATTTTTCTTTGCCGATTTGCCCTGAATTGGGACCACATTCTGGTAACATTTGTGTTATTGTTGGTTTTCTAATCAGAAAACTTCAAGACTGGATGAAGTTTCCCTGCATTTTTGCAAGTAGATCCACCCCTTTGAGATAAAATGCACAGGGGATGGAATGAGGTTGGGAAGCTGATGGCACATGATTGAAACCTGTCCATGAGTGAAGGAGAGAGGGAGGCTGGATTGGGTAGAAAGTTCCTATATTTCTGTGCTGTGCAAGGATGGTGCAAAATATAATTGGGTCTTGTGCAAGTCAGTGCAGCCTCTCAGGGGATCCTTATGACTCCCAGAAATAATGACTCTGCTTAGGAATCACTGTGGAGTCAGTTCTTTCATTAGAGTAGACCACAGGACATGGGCCTCAGCACATGTCATGCCACAGATGTCAGAAAGCAGCTGCTGGGAACCTGATCCACCTACATTTTGCTGCCTGTAGGAGGAGGCAGGGAGGTGCATTCTCAGGGTCAACACACTGTGCATTTTCATAGAGAACACCTGTGTTTACTTTATTTTATTGGAAAATATATGAACTAATGTGCACCTGCAAACAATTGTAATTTTCACATTTATTTGAATTTCATTCATTTATACTTCTCCAAGAAGTACTGGTACAGAGCTGCATTATTCACAGGTGTTGTTCAATGAATCTAAAACATGCATTTTCCACTTTCACTGGTTTTTCTCCATGTGCAGAGACCTTCAGTGGGGCACGTCTGGCCCTTTTCCACACCGTCTCTTGTGTCCCTAGGGAAAGAGCAGAGATTTGTCTGACTGCAGAATCTGGGGTAGGAGTCTGCACACCTCAGAGCCTGCAGAGAAGCCCAGTGAAGTTTTATGGAGTCAGAGGGCTATCCCATGTGGGGAACCTCTAGCTTCCCCACTGCCAGAGACTGCTGGCCAGCTGTAACTGAGGGGTTCAGGATTAGAGCACCTGGGAGCCTATCTCATCACAGCTCCGTTATGTAACTTACCACCATCAGACTGCAGGTAACAATTCAATCTTGATTTTTCTGACCCTATTATCTCATCTTATTCATTTGTAAGTTTGGTTGTAGCAAATGCTGTCTTTTAATTTCTGATTCAAACCTCAGAATTTTATGAACTCATCAGGAATAATACAAAGTGTGTCCAGTTTTGGGGAAATATAAATGAATGTCCATATGGTTTGTACATGTGTGTGTATCAGTCCCTGACACCCCAATGAACATGATTCCTCAATTATACAGTTGAACTACAATTAGATTTGCTGAAAATTGCCTGCAGTGATGTCTATGAAGCTGACCCTGTCACCTTGCTGTGAGGAAGCTCGGTGCACAGGCGAGGTCGCACAGGAGAGCTAGAAAGTTCAGCCCCCAGGACAGGCTGAGCTCCTGAACTGGAGCCAGACATAGAACTGGGCATCTCAGAAGCAGATCCCCCAGCCCTCCTTTATCCGGGCTGCATGGGCAGCAAAGGACCAGCAGGAGATGCTCAGAACTCAGCCAAAACTGAGCCTCAGTGAGGAGCAGATGCAGCGAGGAACCAACCAGGGAGCTTCTGACCACCACCTAACATTGTCTTATTTTGCTTAACAGCGTATAACCCTCAGGAGACCATTCATCATGTTCGTTAGACCTCGTGCTCTTCATGTCCCAAAGCAAAACAGGCATAAATATGACTTGGCAGTTAGCTCTTTGAACCAGGATTATTTTTCCAAGAATGTCATCTTCATCATCAACGTCATGGTCATCATGTCAAAATCAACAGGCAAATCTAGTCACCATGAAGACAGTTTCATGGAATCATTCATATGCAATCATTCCATTCCACAGGGAATCTCTTTCAGATTCCTAAGTTGGAGTAAAGTGTTAGATTTAACTGCCAATTGTGAAACTGGTGGAGGACGTTAGATTAAAGGAATTGTCTCTGACCTCTCATGGAGCCATCTTTCCAGAAAATCATTGTGATCCTGAGTCTGTGTGAGAAATTCCAAGTGTTCCTGACCCTCATCCAGATGAGATGCTTGTCTGTGTGTTCTTGTTCCTTCCCCTGGGGTAGAGGCCTCTTGTTTTCCGTGTTGTCTTCTCCCACAGCTCTAATAATCTCTGTTGGTGTCACCATCTTCCAGATCTACTGCCATGACCTGCAGATTAAGAATCTGATTCCATAAGAAAGAGAGGGGAACTGCTTCTCAATAGATCTTTGATGGGGACCTTTGTTCCCATATCAATTCGTGAGGGGTTGCACCAGTGCCCTAGGATACTGATTTTCATGGCTTGCTCCTGCAGGGTAATATCTTAGTTTTGTTGTCGGGATCAGAGAGCTGGGTCTGGATGCATTTCAGAAATGTGGGCTCATTCTCTCCAAGACAGACACTTCAGCAAAGGACAATTTTTTGCAATGATAAAGGATTCAAAGGTGTAGGACAACTCTTCAGTATGTGGCCCCTTAGAATTTCTCACTACAGTATGCTTAACACACTCGACTTCAAGCAATCCAGTATATACTTCTTCTTCATCTTGTAATGGCCTACGTTGTATATGACAAACTCTGCCTCGGGTAATTTCACACCCTGGCTTCATTACTCTCTATAAGAACTTGCCTCTCCCTAAATTTCAAATGTTTTGTTTGTTTTCAACCAGCATTTACCTGAAGTATTAAATAAAAACTGCAAGCATCCATCTTTTCTGTTAATCTGTTATTGTTGATGTTATTGTTGTAAAAAATAAATACATATATATATATATATTTCTCATCTGTGTGCATTTTTAAGCTGAGCAGCGTATTTTTTAGTAAGACCCAGAATAATAGAAGAATCCAAACCTTTTTCAGCTGCCTAATAGAAAAACAAACTATGGTAAATTTGTTCACTGGAATACTACCCAACATTTATAATAAATACATTTCTGGTACACAGAACAACAAGGGAAAATATCTAAGTATTTATGCTGAGTTAAATAAGCCAGACAAATAGGAATATGTACCATATTACTCCATTTACATAATTTCATTTAAATGAAAAAGAATCTAAAGTAATATACAAAAGATGAGAAGTTATCTGGGAAAAGGGTATAAGAAAGGAAGGGGAAAGGAGGAGACATACAGAAGAACAAGAGAAGACATTGAGGGGAACTCACTTGTCCACCTTGGTAATGATGATGCTTACATTATGTTTATCAATTCTACATTTTAAATATGTGAAGTGTATTATCTGCCAATTAACATTCACAAAATTTATTGCACTCAAACACACGAAAAATTAGACCAAAAGTTGCGGTATAAAGATAGAAAATATCCATTAAATGTCAGAAATATCTGAGAATTTACCTCCCAAACGCTAGTTCTTTCCTCATTTTTAGGTGAATGCTAGAGTGTCACAAAATTACGCATGTTCTCAATACAGGAAGTGGGTTCCACAAAGCACGCTCCGTATGTCCATTTCTTACCCAGAGTTGTTTCAGGGATTAACTGGGATCAGTGATAAGGCGCCCAGGCCCAGGCACTGGGGATCACTCACCTCAGATATAAGCTCCTAGACACACACTTAGCCCCTCCTCCACGTGTGGGCTTTCAGTCACGTCTGTAAATGGAGAAACCATTGATTTCTACAGAACACAATTTACACAGATTTGTAAAAATACAATAGTGCAAAATGTTTATCACAACAGAATTTCCTAAAAAGTGTATTTTCTAAATACCATAATTGTCACCAACTCCTGCCGGGCCCTGTCATTTTATCTGGGGACTGCCATCTCCTCAGGGTTCCCACCCCGAGCTCTCTATGTAGTAGGAGACATGCAAATAGGGCCCTCCTATGGCTGATGAAAACCAGCCAAACCCTGACCCTGCAGCTCTGAGAGAGGAGCCCCAGCCCCGGGATTCCCAGGTGTTTCTTCTTGGTCATCAACACTGAACACAGGAGACTCACCATGGAGTTGGGGCTGAGCTGGGTTTTCCTTGTTGCTATTTTAAAAGGTGATTTATGGAGAGCTAGAGCTATTGAGTGTGAGTGGACATAAGTGAGAGAAACAGGGGCAATGTGTGACAGTTTCTGACCAGGATGTCTCTGTTTTTGCAGGTATCCAGTGTGAGGTGCAGCTGGTGGAGTCTGGGGGAGGCCTGGTACAGCCTGGGGGGTCCCTGAGACTCTCCTGTGCAGCCTCCGGATTCACCTTCGGTAACTCTGACTTGATCTGGATCCGCCAGGCTCCAGGGAAGGGTTTGCAGTGGGTCTCAGTTATTAGTAAAAGTGGTAGTATCATATACTACGCAGACTCCGTGAAGGGCCGATTCACCATCTCCAGAGACAACGCCAAGAACTCACTGTATCTGCAAATGAACAGCCTGAGAGCCGAGGACACGGCTGTGTATTACTGTGCGAGAGACACAGTGAGGAGAAGTCAGTGTGAGCAAAGACACAAACTCCTGGCAGGGTACCTGGGGCTACCAGAGAAAGCCTGGGACACTGTGCACGGGGCTGTCCCCAGGGGCAAGTGCAGGTGGTGCAGGGGCTGGTTTCCTGTCATGGTCTGGAGCTGCTGTGTTACCAAATTACCCCAGGGAATTTCTCTAGATTTGCAATTCTGTACTAACACTTTATGTCTCTGACTGCAAAACTTCCCCCTCAACACCTTGGTTTTTGTTTGTTTTGTTTTGTTTTGTTTGTAACAGGAGGACACATCCTCACCTCCACAGAAGCCTGCGTGTGTCACTTGAGGGCAGAAATGACCCTGCCTTGGTCACATTGATCAGTGTCCCGAGGAAGCCCAATGAAACCTGGGAAGCGTTTTCCAATCAGGCTCGGGGCAGAGACCTCTGTGGAAATCTCTGATTAGAATAGGCTCTGGGATTCAGAATGGGGCCAAGAGGGAGGCTCGTCCATAGCCAGGGTCCTTAAATCCCGACAGTTTTTACAGCTGTTCTCCCTCCTCTCATAAAACTGTGCACATCTGACTCAGAACTGATCCAGCTGGCCCTACTTTGCTAATCAGTTTTTCTTCTGTCTACATGTCATTCTCACAGTTCCCTTTTCTTCTCTTCCCTGAAAATAGAGGGTGTGTTTTCTGTGGTCTAAATCTCAGGGCTCAGGTCTGTCACCTGGAACTCAGGTGTGGCCCAGGCTGTGGCTCCTGTGAGAGCTGGGGAGGCCGGGGGAACTTTCCGACTCACCATTGCCTGGACCCGCCTCTGCTGCCTTCTGTGCACGGAGGCATTTGGAAACGAAGTGGACACTGGTCACCAAGGGGATGATGGTAACTTTGTCACATGGGTCTTCTGTTTCTCACACTGCCACAGAACTTCCTCCTTCATCTGTCGCTTTGGGGAGAGCTGAGGACGGACACTCTACTGTGCTGTGAGCTCTGGGTGACAGCAGTTGTAGGGTCTGGTTTGGCAAACCCTACAGGGTTTCAGGTCAATGGAGTTGGAATTCCTGGGAATATCAGCACCTGTCATACTCCATTGAGTCCCATTGTCTTCTCTTAGGCTCTTACAGAATCAGCCCCACCTAGGTTCTCTAGGACAGTCTTCCTGTCTTAGGAAAAAATGATAACAGGCTTTACTAGCACTTGTATTATACCATCAGTGCAACACCTAGGTTAGCGTGTAATTGAATAAATGACGCTATGAGTCAAGGGGACACATAAAATTGATTGTTGCCATGATATTTATTTATTGGAAACCAGAGTTTTATTGTTACTGAAATCAGTCTCCCTGAGCATTCAGGAACAGGATTTTTTAAGGATAGCTTGGTGGGTTGGGGGTAGCCAGTGAGTCAGGAGTGCTGACGGGTCGGGTCAGAGATGAAATCATAGGGAATCAAAGGTGTCTTGTGCTGAGTCAGTTTCTAGGAGGGGGCCACAAGATCGGATGAGCCATTTTATTGATCTGGGTGATGCCAGCTGATCCATCATGTGCAGGGTGCACAAAATATCTAAACATTGATCTTAGGCTTTATAATACTGATTTTATCCCCAGGAGCAAATTGGGAAGGATTAGAATTTTTAGCCACCAGCTGAATGACTCTCAAAATGTAATTTCTAATATTTTGAATAAATCGTTGGTCCCCCAAAGTCAGTCTAGCCCTCAGGACTAAGGGGATTTGTTTTGGGAAAGGGCAGTTATCATCTTTGTTTTAAACTATAAACTAAACTAAGTTCCTCCCAAAGTTAGTTAAGCCTACACTCAGGAATGAACAAAGCCAACTTGCAGGTTTGAAGGAAGATGGAGCAGGTTAGGTCATAGCTCTTTCACTGTTTCAGTTACAACTTTGCAGTGGTGGTTTCAATTCCTCCCTTTTAGTTTTATAACACCTTATCGTCTTGTTTTGATTCTCTTTAAGTGATGGTTTTATAATCATCTATGAAACTCTAACAGATGCTCTTACATGCAGGTTTTTGATTAACAGCTCTGAAGACAGTTACAATAGAATAGAGATAAAACTATCAAATAGAAGACCAAAGTAAATTTTTTTGACTTTTCACTTAAAACGTCGCCCAAGAAAACTTTTCTTTTGAGCTATTTATACCTTTAACAGTTGCATATAGTCCTGTATATAAAATTTAGAACATATTTGTTTCTGTCTGCCCATTTTCTCTTGAATTTGGAAATTATTTGTGAATATTCATAATTTGTGGCAATATAATTTTTGCATAAGTGCAATCAGAATTTTTTTTTTGCAACAGGACACACTTGGAGAAACTGGTTATTTTACCAAGTCTTTGACTATAATGGCGTGCTTGCCCTTAAGCAATCAAACTTGACTTATACAGCCAATAAGGGCCCCCTGGAAAAACTGGCCTCATACTTTGTCCACACAATCTTTGTACAGGGTTCCTGGCCAGTGGTAAGTAAAGAATGCCACTTTCTAACAGGCCCAAGAAACCCAAGCTATCTTTGGACCCCAAAGGAAAAGTAATTTACCAAACTCACAGGTATTTGAGGGCAAAAATCCATGGCTGGGCTTGGCATTTAAAAAGTCTTACCTGAGATTCCTTATGGAACAGAGTTTCCATCAAAGCCAATTTTAAAACCCTATGTAGAAAATAATTATTTGTGCTGTGCTTTGCAAATAATAAGGTCATGGGTAATAAGACTAAAGTTTATTTCGCAAATAAATGAGCCCTATCTCTATTTGTTTTTAATAAAATTGGGGACAACAGAAAAAAAGGCTTTAAAAATACAGTACACCTGTTGTTTGCTGTTCTTGGGATTTTTTTTGGCAGTTTGGAGTAAATTCTAAATTATTTGTGGGCTACAAAGTCATAAACTAATGCTTTCAAATCCTTGCTTTTAAAAGTGCGAATTGCTCTCCTTACCTTAGTTCTCATTATTTGCTTTACAGTATGCTGTTCCCTTAAATGTGGTGCTAGAATATTAGATGACAACACTAATAGCTTTGCCATGCAAGCCTTGGACCCCCAGGGAGGCCTGTATGAGTATGCTCAGACAGTTGAAATGAGATTCCAATCCTCTTACCTTGAGGTCAACACCTACCTCTACTATACCCCAGGTCATCAATAAAAATGAGGACAGTCTTTGCCCTTGTTCCAACTTCATTATCCAACATCAGAGTTTTTTTTTTTTTTTTTTTTTTGCCAAACACGATTGCCAAGTATAGTCATACTTGTATGATAAATAATTTTGCTGAAATATTTGTGTTATTGGTCTTACAAGAAGAAAACTCCAAGACTGGATTAGATTGTCATGCATTTTTCATAAGAAGTACATTCACTCTTTTGAGAGGAAATGCACAGGGGGTGACATGAGGCCGGGTAAGCTGATGGCATAGGGTGGAAATCGGTGCCTGAGTGAAGGAGAGTTGGAGGGAAGATTGGGTGAAAGTTTCTTAGGTTCCTGTGCTGTGCATGGAATGTGTGAAACATCTTTCAGTCTTCCACAGTCAACATTACACAATGGGGGATCCCCATGACTCCAGCAATAGCTCTGCCTCAGAATCACTGAAGAGTCATTTCTTTCATTAGAGTGGACCACAGGATCTGGGCTTCAGCACAAGCCATACCGCAGACACCAGAAAGCAGCAGCTTGACACCTGATCCATGTGCATTTTCCTGCCAAGCATTACTCTCATTTGCAGCTCAGGATGACAGAAACTTGACCTTGAGCTGATCTGAAAGGAAGATGGTGCTTCCTCTCCCTCAGATCTCAGTTGAAGCCATGGTGTCAGATCTCTACGGTGGAGACTAAATTTCAGTCTGTGATGAGATGGATGCCTGTCTCCTCCCAGCCTCACTTATGAGACAGAGTTTTCTTGCCACACATTATAGACCAAGAACAGAGGGACCCCAATTATTCTCACCCCTGCTCACTACATGGCAGAGGTTCTGGGAAGTTTCCTGGGAGAGGTACAATGAGACTATGTGAGTCCATGACTCCCCTACAGTTTTCTGCTCTTAAAGCAGGAATGTCACTCAGAGATATATGAATAATTTCGTGTGCACCAAGGCAAAGGCTGTTATATTTTTATAGGTAAAGATGCAGGGCACAAAAACAGAGATACAGCACGCTCTAAATTGTGTGACTATATTTGCAGTCCAATGTGAGTAATTTCTGCACTAAAGTTATCCTAAAACACACAATATATTTTTGTTGTAAGTAATTAATGAAAAGCTGACAGCTCCATGAGAGCAATAATACACTTGGCTTAGCAGAGGGAATGAGAAATAGCATAATTTAAGAATAATAAGATGGACACCGTGCCATGTGTCTATATTTTCAACTAGTCAGGATGCTAATGTGGGAAGATCACCTGAGCCCAGGATTTCAAGGCCAGCCTGCAAAATATTACCAGACCCATTTTACTGAAAAATAAAATAACATTCTGGGTCATGACAAGCCTTAAAAACTGATCCTCCAAATAGGAACGAATTTAGTTGCATTAGATTGTGGATTGATTTTTGACACAAAACAGTGACACCATGCCAGCAATGAGTACAGAATAGCATTCAGTTGTTATTTTAAGAGATATAGACTCCCAAACAGAGACATGAAGTAGAGACTGTCAAAGGCAACAGTGCCAAATGACTGCTTTTCCATTGATGCTGTGTGTATATCCAGGAATGCACCTGTGAGTGACGACATCATGTCCTTCATAGTGTGAGATAAAGAGACATTACTACCCATCTGACAAAGGATTAATCACCAGAATATACCAGGATCTCAGACAACTCCGGAGGAAAATCATCTAGTAATCCGAATAAAAAACAGGCAATAATCATTTCTAAAAATAAGACTTTCAAATTGCAAACAGGCATATAAAAATGTGTTGTACAACACTGATCAACAGAAACATGTAAAACAAAACTACAGTGAAATATCATCTCATCTGATTTTAAAATGATTTTAACCAAAAGCCAGACAAAAAGAAATGCTGGTAAGGATCTGGAGAAATGGGAACACTCATAAACTGTTAGTGGGCATTTAAATTAATACAACCACTATGGAGAACAGCTTAGAAATTCCTCAAAACCTAATAATAGAGTTATATAATTCAGCAATCTTGCTGCTGGCAAGTACCCCCCGCCCACAAAGAAAAATGTTTTTTGCACTACCGTGTTTGTTACAGCACTGTTCATCACAGCCACAATTTGAAAGCAACCTAAGTGCCCATTAACAGATGAATGGATAAATAAAACTGGTACATATAGGATATGGATTAATATTATGCCGTGAAAAGAATGAGATTTTGTCATTTGCAACAGCATGGATGAAACTGGAGTTCATTACATTAATTGAAATAAGCCCAAAACCAAAACACAAACTTCCCATATTCTCATTTAGTTGTGAAAGTTAAAAATTAAGACAATTGAACTCATGGAGATAGAGAGTGAAAGGATGGTCACCAGAGGCTGGGAAGGTCTATGGTGGATGGGGATTACTGGGGATGCTCAATGGGTAGAAAAAGTGGTTAGAAATAATAAATAATATAGAATATTTGATAAGACAACAAAGTAGGCCGGGCGCGGTGGCTCAAGCCTGTAATCCCAGCACTTTGGGAGGCCGAGACGGGCGGATCACGAGGTCAGGAGATCAAGACCATCCTGGCTAACACAGTGAAACCCCGTCTCTACTAAAAAATACAAAAAACTAGCCGGGCGAGGTGGCGGGCGCCTGTAGTCCCAGCTACTCGGGAGGCTGAGGCAGGAGAATGGCATGAACCCGGCAGGCGGAGCTTGCAGTGAGCTGAGATCCGGCCACAGTACTCCAGCCCGGGCGACAGAGCGAGACTCCGCCTAAAAAAAAAAAAAAAAAAAGACAACAAAGTATAGTCCTTAATAACATAATTATAGATTGTAAAATAACTAAAAGTATATAAATGGAATGTAGGTAAATCAAATAATTAATACTTGAGATGATGTATAAACCATTCATCATAATGTGATTATTATGCATTTCATGCTGTATCAAAGTCAGGTACTCCATAAATATACACATGTATTATTTACACACAAAAATTCAAAATCAAAGTGTTTGTGAATCTATTCTTCTGTTTCTATATTACCTTAGACTGAAGAATATACTGGTTTCTTCCTGCCACTGAGATCCACATAGACATTCATAGCCTTCTTTCTTTGCCTGTCCATAATCCCACACTCTAAATTGAGGAAACCTCTTCTACCATATAAAATTAATTTACTTAGTGCACAATTTCAAAACACACAAAATGTGTTAGAATTGTTAAACTGACCCTTGTTGAAAATATGTGTATCAACTACTGTCCAGTGCTTATATGCAGCGTATTTATATTTTACTATCACAACATCAAATTCTTACCAAAGATACTTGATTATTTTATTCATGCTCCACCTTCTGCAGTGAAATTAGTTCAAACCATTTTATCATTGTCAGATATTGCATGTAGATTTCATTTTATTCTGTTTCATGACCAGCTAAATACTTTTGAAGTTGTATGCATTTAGGTTAACACTTTGTCTCAAAAAATTATGAGTTTTCACAAATTATTTATGCCATGTGTTTATTATTGAACATCACGAAAATAGTTTCATTGTGATTAAAAAGTGTGTGTTTCACCTAATCCACACACCTTCTCTCAAAATTCCTGGAAAACCTCAAAGATTTACTGGATCTGTATTTTAGTCTTTGGCGAAATAGCCTGGCTGTTCTCTTGGTCTTTTTTTGCAAAGCATCAAGATTCACCTTCACTGACTACAGCATGAATTGGGCCCAGATGGCTGGAGGAGAGGGGCTGGAGTGGGTGGTAGCAGCTCTGCACCAGCACAAGGAAGATTTACAATACCCAGGGATAACACTTAATATCACAATCTCCTTTAAAACGATCTACGTGAGAGCTGCGGAGTAGGCAATGTGTTACCGTGAGAGACACGGAGAGGTACGTCTATGTGAGTCTAGAGGCAAACTTTCCTGCAGGAAGACAAGAGGGGACTTTGTGGTGAATGGGCTCAGAACCACCAGGAGGTGCTCGGGATGGTAGGGTGTGCTCAGGACCCCATGGGGTGCTCAGAACACTAGAGGGCGCTCAAGACCAGCAGGAGGGGCTCAGGACAACAGGGGACACTCAGGACACCAGGGGGCACTGAGGACACCAGACGATGCTCAAGACGCCAGGGGGCGCTCAACACAATCAAAGGGCACAGAATCATGAGGGTGCAATTCCAGACCACCAGAAAACTCTCAGGATCACCCAAGAGGGTCTCAGAATCCACCAGGGGTAACAGGACAACCTAAAGGCACACGAGACCACCAGGAGACACTCATGACCACTGAAGAACATTGAGGACATCAGGGGTTCAGGACCAACAAGGAGGGCTCGGGCCACCATGGGGCTCTCCACAACCACCAGGGAATCAATTGTTCAGGACACCACGGTTCACTTAGGAGGCAGATCCACATCGGGTGCCTGGGAAGGGTGAGATTTGCTTTTAGACATTGCTGATTCCTGAGCTGGTCAAGCAGAAGTCTTCCCAGGATCTCTCGCCATTTCTTCCTTGTAACCTATGGTTTCTTTCACATACAAATCATTAACTTAGAACAGGAATTCAGTTCAACTTTTAACTCTGCATATTTTTAGAATAATACTAGCAATAGTAATTCAATGTGTTTTGATAATAAGAAACAGTGTATGCCTAATTCAAACTTTGGTTCCATGCATGGGTTTTTGTTTTTTGTGCTGTGTCAGTTACACAATTGGAAATCCTTTTCTAACAATAACTCAGCAGTTTCATGGTGTTAAGTTTCTATTCCTTTCATCTGCCTTTTGTGGAGGTGAAAAACCACTTTCAGGGGTCAGTTCCTCCACCTTTGTTGAGTTCTGGGGTTCTGCTCTTCACACTGTTTCTCCACCTTCCTTTCTTCTATCAAATCATTTTGCCTTCCTCAGTCTTCCAGTAAGGAAACAAGTCCCTTTATTTTGTCTTCTCCATGTCTGGTGAATCTGTTTGCTTCTCTTGGTAATAATTGAAGCCAACCAAGTTTAGGAGGATAAGAGTTCTCCTTAGAATGTGCTCATCTAGGCCAGGTGCGGTGTCTCACGCCTGTAATCCCAGCATTTTGGGAGGCTGAGGTGGGTGGATAACTGAAGTTGGGAGTTCGAGACCAGCCTGGCCAACATGGCAAAACCCTGTCTCTAGTAAGAATACAAAATTAGTCAAGCATGGTGGCAGGCACCTGTAATCCCAGCTACTTGAGAGGCTGAGGCAGGAGAATGACTTGAACCCCAGGGGAGGAGGTTGCAGTGAGTTGAGATCATGCCACTTCACTCTAGCCTGGGTGACAGAAAGAAACTGTGAAAAGAAAGACCGACAGGCAGATGGAAAGAAGAAAGAGAGAGAGAGGGAGAGAGGGAGAGGAGAGGAGAGGAGAGGAGAGGAGAGGAGAAGAAACATACTCAATCACCTGTAGACTCTCTGACCTCCTCACCCTTTCCTAGGGTCCTGCAGACATCACCCCACAACATCAAGTCTTTTTCCTATGTACCGCAGAGTGGGTTCTGCTGCTCCTGCTGCTCTCTGTGTGCTCAGCGCTGAGGCTCACAAGCGCTTTGATGATGAAGTTCAAGCCCCTAAAGTGTTTGCAAACTCTCAGACCACCCTCTAGCAAGCTGCCATTGTGAGTGAATTCTGGGAATCCTGGGCTGATTTCAGTTCCATATTGCTGGATGTTCTCTAGCATCCAGGAGTATTGGCAAATAAACACCTAGAATTTGTATTGAAACTTTATGCAATATCAATGGTAGAAAACAATCCTAATTTCTAAATAAGAACATTTTATCCTGACTTTTGTAAAAATATAATGTGAATTTAACCAATAATGTAATAAAATGTTTTAAGTGGTGTTTCTTATATTTTATTACATTTATTAATAATTGACAGATATTTAAAGTATACTAATAGCATAAATGACAAATAAACCAACACAGAGGCTATACATAAATACCACTGTACATTATTTAATTTGGCAAGAATGGCATTTACTTTAAGTTCTACCAAAACTTGCCTATAAATGTGTTTGTTTACTGGCATTAGGATAGAGAAGCAATCACACAGAACAACAACATTTTGGAATACTACATTATGCTATAAAACAGAATAAATTCAACTCAATTAAATAATTAAAATAATATTAAATAAATTCGTGTTCTGTTTTGGTATTTGGATATGTGTTCATTTTTGTATTTTCTTTTTTGTATCTTTAGTAGAGATGGGGTTTCACCATGTTGGCCAGGCTCATCTCAAACTCCTGACCTCAGGTGATCCACCCACCTCGGCCTCCCAAAGTGCTGGGATTACAGACGTGAGCCACCGCACCCGACCCATTTTTGTATTTTCACATGTATGTTTCAGTACTGAGCATATGTATGTATGTGTATGTGTATGTGTGATTATAAACTTATAAAATATTTTATTCGTCTATATAGTTATGCAAATTGAAGAGTTTCATGTGAAGAGACAGTAGAAAACACAAAAGCAAAAGAGTTGTAGAAAGCATTTGCAATACCTAGGGCCTACAGAGGAGTCATATTAATATGAAAAACAATAGCTTAATATTTTGGAAATGACACACACAGTAACAAATATCTATATGCAATTAACAAGATATTGGCACAAAGTTAAGAAAAAATTACATAAGTGTGCTCACTATTGGTCTATAAAATGCCTATAATAATACTTTTTATTTATCATATTATAGAAAATAAAATAACTATATGAATAGCACTCTCTTTGCTTGATTTTAGCATTAGGTGCTTCCCATGTTTTTTGATACAAATAAACATTTGTCATTTTTTATCATAATTTCAATATTTTCTTCTAGAATATATGTTCATAATTATAACTGGAAGTATAGAATTTCCAGAAACTTATTTTATCAGTTGTGACTTGTATTCTTATGATCGTCTTTTTACATTAATGTACCTTTGATTCAGAATAATAATAGGTAAAATAATTATAAAGTTAATACCCTGTGTTCCCACCTCCAAGTATCTCCTAAGATGAATATCCTCCATCATGATAAGATATGGTGTTAACACATTTACATTGATAAATTTAAAATTATTCCATACCAGACCTTATGTAGCATTTTTCCAATAATTTATTTTGTAAACCAAAAATAAAATTCTAAGCTTCCTCAAGCAACTGAATGAACCCAACCCTCAGCCAAGGGGATTTCAAAGTAAATTCTAAAACTTGTTCCAGCAATGATGGGAAAGTGAGAGGTCAGACATGCCTCATTAATTCTCCTCTCATTGGAATTAAGGCGCCAGTGGCCAGCATTAGCACTAAAACAAAGATCTTAAGACTTACAAAACTATATTTTTGCTATAAACACTCTTTATAGAAAAAAGACACCAAATTACAACCTGATTCTAGCATAACATCACATGACAAACAGGAAGACCTAATGATCTATTCTCTATGAAGTCTGCTACCTGGAGGCTTCATCTGCATAATAAGAACTATGATCTCCACAACCCCTTATCTTAATCTAGATGCTCATTTGTAAGAAGTGTATTGCCTTACATTTCAACCAATTGCCAATCAGAAAATCTTTGAATTCACCTATGTCCTGGAAGCCCAGGCATAAACTTTTCCTGCCTTTCTGGACTGCATAAATGGTATAGCTCACATGTGTTGATTAACATCTGCCTGTAACTTCTGACCCACAAAAATATATAAAATCAAGCTGTAGCCAAACCATTTTGGACACATCTTCTCAGGAACTCCTGGAGTGGGCCTTGGCCAATCAAATATATCTCAAAATGAACGATTTTACATATTTCATAGTTTGTCTCTTTTAACAGATATCTTCTTCTTCTTCTTCTTCTTCTTCTTCTTCTTCTTCTTCTTCTTCTTTTTGAGACGGAATCTCTCTTTGCTGTTGCTTTTGTATATTTGTTTGTTCCCAGATTCCATCAAGGTCATCACTTTGAATTCAGTTGTCATGTTCCTTTATTCTCTTCTGGTAAATCACAGCTTGTATTTCTGAAGTTTTCCAGGTGAATATTTTATAGATACAAATGTATCAAGTAGTTGAAAGTGTCATTTGGGACACTTCTATCTCCATCTTCTATATTTGTTAGTCTATTTACTGTTCCAAATCCATTTAATAAGTGTTTTATAATGTATTTTGGAAAATTGATCCCAATATTCTGTGTAATATTTCACTTGAGTTACAAAGGTATTCATTTTATGATTATTTGGTCTGAAATTCATAGCTATTCAAGTTTGCTTTGGTTTGTGTTTTCATGGTATATATTTTTCTATTCTTATTTTTTCTATTCATGAATATCTAAAGAAGTTTTCTTGGAGAGAGATAATTGCTGCATCCTAATTTTTTAGTTGACTGTGAGGAATTATTTCTTAATGATATTACTCTTTTATCCAATGATTCTTGTTTTAATTTATCTTTTTACAACAATGTGTATTGTTTCTATTAATTTATTATTAATTATTATGTGACTAATATTTTATAGGTTACCATAAGGATAACAATAAGACATTTCTACAATTGAATTCTAATTCAAAAGTGTAATACCCCTTTATATATAGAAGAGAGATATTATAACTGTATATGTCTATTTTCTCTTTTCTATCACTTTTTTAATTTTCTCAGTTGGTAGTTATGCATGCTATAAAAATGTGATATTGGAATTTTATAATTGCTCTACACATTTATATAATAAAAGAAATACAAATGCAAAAACAAAATTGAAACCTCATTTTCCATTGTTGACAATCTTTATTTTTTTTGAATAGAATTCAGGTAATGGATGTATATCATATGGCTACTCACCTAGCAACTCTGCTAAAATGTCTATGGAAAGATTATTGTGCTGGGAATAGATTTTCTCAGGATTTATTTGTCCTAAAAAGTACTTATTTTTCTTTGATTTATCATCTCCACAGATAATGTTAAGAAGATGCTGTATCTGCAAATGGGCAATCTGCAAACCAGGAACACGCCACTATATTACTGTGCAACAGAAGTGCATGAGGAAAGGCCAGTGTGAGCACAGACGCAAACCTCCAGGGACACACGGGCAAATTAGCTGCAGGGGGTGCTCGGGACTCACTGATCAGAGTCAATCCCAGAGGGAGGTGCACAGAAAGGTTAGGACTGCTTTCCTGCAAAGATGAAAACAAACAAACAAACAAACAAAAAAAAAACTTTCTCCATCTGAGAGTTTCTCCAGGGAACTTCTCTAATTTCAGAATTCTGTACCTACCTACCAATGCCATCTCTAAATTAAATATTGCGTTATGAGGACATATTCTCCCATGGACAAAATGCAAACCGACACTTACAGAGATGAAAAGCACTCAACCATGGTCGCCAGAATTGGAGACGTGTAGAAGCTCGGTGGGACCTGTTGAATCTTCTCCAATCACACTCACAGCAGAGACCTTACTGGGTCTCCCTGACTTGAATAGTCTTTAGGGAGGGTGATACCAGCCTGAAGATGGTGGACCGTGGTCAGCGTCATATAGAATATGGGGACCCTCACAGTCTTTATGTCTGACCCTTCTCCTGACACTAAAGTATGCAAATTAATATCAACACTGATCTGGTGCTTCTTTTGATTCTAATTCATTTTCTTTCTTTTTAGTTGTCATTCTCACTATTCCTTGGATTTTCCTGCTCCCTGAAAAAGGTAAATGTAGTTGCTGTGATCTCAATTCAAGGGCTGAAGCCCTTTCCCTGTAGATCAGTTTGGGCTCAGGCTGTGGCTACTGCAGCCATGTGGAAGAGGCTGAAGGTACTTTCTTCCCTCCCCTTGCTCAGGACCATCCACTGTGTTGTGTGTAGGCTTCCCTGGAAATGCAGTAGCCATTTGTTGTGAAAGAAATGAGCTTGTCTGGTTAAAACGGGAGGTGGATGTAGAATTAATTGGCTACTACATAAACTGTCCTTCTCCACCAGTGCTTTTAGGACAAGATTGTGAAATTTGTAAGAATCAAAACAGAGTCACGTGTGTCAAAATCCTGACAAACGGAGTCAGGGAAGTGTAGGGAGAATTCTCACACACATATCCCTGATAGCAAGAAATATCATAAAATAATTCTTGCACAAAGGCCAACACAGCCTCCTAATCAAGACTTCTGCCAAGACATCTCAGAAACTACTTGTCCAGCCTTAGATTAATGCCATCTGAATTACACTGATCGTGTTACTGTCACTGCTCCTCACCACAGATGCACTACGCTACTGAGTCCTGAAACCTGACTCCATCCCATACAGTAGGGCACAGATGAGGGATGCAAATCTCCACCAGCTCCACCCTCCCCTGGGTTGAAAAGCCGAGCACAGGGCCTGGCTCAGTGACTGCTGTGCCCCACCATGGACACGCTTTGCTCCACACTCCTGCTGCTGACCGTCCCTTCATGTGAGTGCTGTGATCAGGGACTCCCTCAGGGATAAAACATCTGTTCTCTCCTCTGTGGGCTTCATCTTCTTCTGCTTTCTCCACAGGGGTCTTGTCCCAGGTCACCTTGAAGGAGTCTGGTCCTGCGCTGGTGAAACCCACACAGACCCTCACGCTGACCTGCACCTTCTCTGGGTTCTCACTCAGCACTAGTGGTATGGGTGTGAGCTGGATCCGTCAGCCCCCAGGGAAGGCCCTGGAGTGGCTTGCACGCATTGATTGGGATGATGATAAATACTACAGCACATCTCTGAAGAGCAGGCTCACCATCTCCAAGGACACCTCCAAGAACCAGGTGGTCCTTACAATGACAAACATGGACCCTGTGGACACAGCCACATATTACTGTGCACGGAGACCACAGAGACACAGCCCAGGATGCCTCCTGTACAAGAACCCAGGCTGCTGCTCAGTGGTGCCCCCTCCCCACCAATGCAGAACAGGAAAGTGCGGCTGAGATGCCATTTCCTGCTACAGCCTGAGTTTCCTATCACCACTAGACTCAGAGCCCTGTCTTCCTCCTCCTTCTTTACTAATAACTGGCATGTCTCCTGTTAATGGTTCATGCAAGCAGCAGCTGTATCCTGTTTGACAAAGATTCAGCATGAAACATCCCTATTACCTGAGCCAGATGCATCACTGGTATGTGGCCACCAGTTTCTTGGGCTCATACCACCCCAAAGGGCAGAATACACATCAGCAGAACATATGCCTTTATTAAACTGCGGGAAATGACATTGGAGAAAAATGAAGGGATAAGAGAGCAGGAGGAATTGTGGAAGTGCAGATAATAGCTTTTCTTGTAGAGAGAAAGTTGCAATCATAAAGTAATTTTATAAAACAATAAAATAGATGGAATATGTCCTCATCATGGAGGGTCTCACAGTGTCAGTGCACAAATAAATTTCTAAAAATGTCATAGGGTAGGTGTGACACATGAGGCTTATTTCCACACAAGGAGCCCAGGTAAGTAAAAATCCAACTCTTAGAAAGGGAAGTGCCTCAACTCGACTTCAGAAACCCACCTCAGTGAGTCTGAGGAGCAATGTGGAAAAGAAATGGGAAATCCAACAATATCTTTCTTATGAAAATCCTAGCTCATGTTTGAACACGAAACACAACTGTCCACAGTTTTAGGAAAATCATCCCATGGCAACAAATAACTACACTCAAAAGCTACTGAACTAAGAGAGTTTCAGCAATGAGCAGGTCAGTGCTGATATCCCGGGAGAATCGAGGCTCTCAGGCACATTGTGCAAAACCCAGAATTGAGCCACACCATCTATGGCCAAGTGATCTTTGACAAAGGTCACAAAAATATGCACGGGGAGGAGGACTCGCTCTTCATGCCATGTTGCTGGGACAACTGGGCTGCCATATGCGGAAGAATGAAACTGGACCCCAACATCTCAACATATACATAACCAACAGAAAATGGACGGAAGGCTTGATTATAGGACCTCAGACTATAAACGCACTTGAAGGAAACCCCAGGAGAACTCCTCTGGACATTGGGCTTAGTAAATGATTTATGACTAAAACCTCAAAGCACAAGCAATAACATAAAAAAATAGACAAATGGAACTTTAAAGAGCTTCCACACAGAAACCGAGGGAACAGACAAATTACAGAATGATAAAAAATATTTGCACACATTGCATCTGGCGGGGGACTGATAGGCAGAATTTACATGGAACTGAAACAACTTCACCACAACAGCAGCTACGAAAAACAACCTCATTACAAAGGACACAAGTAGGAATTTTTTTAAGCAACACATAAAACTGGACCATAGATATGTAAACAATACCAAACATCACTAATTATCAGGGAGATGCAATTGAAACAGCAAAGAGATATCTTACTCCAGTCAGAATGGCTCTTATTAAAGAGGCAAAAATAAGAGACACTGGTGAGGATTGAAGGCAAAGGGAACTGTCAGTCACTGTTGGTGAGGATGTAGATGAGCACAGCCTCTGTGGAAAACAGTATGGAGATTTTTCGAAGAAATAAAAGTAGAACTACCTTTGGTTCAATAACCCCACCCCTGGGTAACCACCCAAAGGAAAACTAAATCATTATATCAGAATGATAGTCAGACTTTGGTTTTCCTGCAGAACTATTCACAGTAGCACATGCATCCATCTAAGGAATTAACCTGTGTCTAACAAAAGATAATTTTATAAAGAAAATATTACATATATACAATTAAATACTATCCAGCCATATTAAGGAATGGAATCTGGCTCAAGCCTGTAATCCCAGCACTTTGGGAGGCCGAGACGGGTGGATCACGAGGTCAGGAAATCGAGACCATCCTGGTCTACATGGTGAAACCCCGTCTCTACTAAAAATACAAAAAACTAGCCGGGCGAGGTGGTGGCGCCTGTACTCCCAGCTACTCGGAGGCTGAGGCAGGAGAATGGTGTGAACCCAGGAGGCGGAGCTTGTAGTGAGCTGAGATCCGGCCACTGCACTCCAGCCTGGGCGACAGAGCGAGACTCTGTCTCAAAAACAAACAAACAAAAAGGAATGGAATCATGTGTTTTGCAGCTGCATGGATGGAACTCGAGGTCATTATTTTAAGTGTAATAACTGAGAAACGGAAGAGTACACACTACATGTTCTCACTTACGAATGGGAGCTAAGTACTATGTGCACAGGGACACAGAGAAAGGAATGATGGACACTGGAGTCTCAGAAAGACAGGCGAGCAGAAGGTGGGAGAATGGTGGGAAATTACTTAAGGGGTACGATGTACATTATTTGGATCATGGATACATTAAAGCCAAGACTACTACACAATATATATGTAACAAAATTGCAGTCACTCCCCATAAATTTATACATATAAAATAAAAACACATACAATTAAAATATGAAATTATTAACAGTTGATCAGTAATCCAGAAAATTAAAATTTATGATCAATAAGTGAAAATAATGTTAGTTGAACTTCATCAAATTTTAAGACATTGCCTAATCAAGTGACCATCAAGAAAATGAAGGACAAGCTTCAGAGGAGAAAATATTTGCAAATCATATATCTACCAATGTAATTATAATAAGAATCTGCAAAACTCAACAGTAAAAAGAAGCAATCTGTTTATAAAATAGGCAAAGGTTTGTGCAAACCTTTTATCAAAGAAGATGCACAGATGACACATCAGCATATGAATGTGATTTTCTATTAGAGAAATGCAAATCAAGACCAAAAGGAGACACGACTCTAGGCTTTAGAATGACAAAAAATAAAGAAAAAAATTCTGACAATACCAGTGTCAGTGAGCATGCCAGGCCTCTAGAGACTAAAATATTGCT
>NW_012118699.1:241069-243969 GCF_000951035.1 Colobus angolensis palliatus
GCTGTTAAGCTCCACCACGTGCAGTTGCAAATTTATATTTTCAACAATGCACTGAGGTCTAAATTGCTCTACAGACTCAACCAAACAAACATGGGCACCTTTGAACAAACAGTGCCTGACATTTGTACTGACCCCAGGAGAACTCTTCCCCACTCTCTTTCTTCTTGGTTCTCTCCTGAAACCCAGCAGCCCTGCAGTTTAGCCCGGATCTCTCCTGCATCCATCCATCTCCTTCCAAGTGCGTTTTACCACAGCCTCCACTGTTTTTGAGAGCACTCACAGGCTTTGTAACTCTCCACACTGTTGTAAATGAAATCAGATCCTTCAAGACTACATTTAGGACTCTATTTTATGACTAAATTTTAGCAACCCAACCCGCTGCTCCCGAGACAGACAGAGCTCTTGAATAAGGTTCTGCAGGTGGAGATTAGGAGCTTTTTTCTTCTTTAATGTAAAAGCTGAGTGCTCAGTGGAGGGATGGGGAGAAGCTTTCCACTTTATCAGCGTGCAGATCCTGCTGGGGTGGACCCTCTGCCATAGGAGTAGTGCTGGGCACCAGGCAGCCCATGTCCTCCGTGGTGCTGCACCCATGGCAGAGCCTGCATCCATGAGTGGGGCTGTGTGGAAGAAGTGAGTCTCTGGTTCTCAGTAAGTCTTGTCAAGGACTGAGCCTCAGCAGCATGACCTGTGGGCAAGGTCAGAGGGCCAATGTCCTGGCCCCTGGGGAAGAGTGTGCTCTGGTGGGTGCTGGACAGAAGGAGTCCTGTCTACTTGGCTGCAGCCATCTGCGGTGGAATTTACATCATGCTGAGCTGGGGCATAGGAGGAAGGAAGAGAATCTTTGATCAAATATCAATAGCATGGCTGACCTTACTGAGTTTTTGTAGATTATCTCGAATATATGTTCCTTCACTTTCTGTATGCTGATAGGGCCTTTCCAAACCCATTAACTTTTCAAAATAAGTCTCACCAGTTTCATGGAGGCATGGATATGTTGAGCTCCTTATACTGTCAAGTGAGATGTGGAACTGTTTCCTTCACTGGTTGTAAAATAATGGGTTGATTTTTTCCCAGCACTTTACAGATACCATCAATTGTCCTATTGCTTATATGGTCATAACCAAAGCAACGCTGATATTATTCATGTCTGTTCTATTGCAAGGTATGCCCTCTACTCACCTCCACTTGCTGGCAAGTATTTCCATTTGTCTGTGTGTTTTAGTAATTTGAATATGATTGACCTAAGAGTGATTGTGTGTGTGTGTGTATGTGTGTCGTGTGTGTGTGTGTCAACAGCTTATCCTGCTATTTGCTGTTCCCTGACCTGCACTGATCCATGACTTACAGTTTCGCTAATTTTGAGGAAAAAAAATAGAGGAACAGTGAGTTTGAGTCCAGACACAAACCTCACTGAAGTGGACACAGGATTCTAACCCCAGGGGTGCTCAGGACACACTGATCACAAGAGCCAGCCTCAGGGGCAGGTGCAGATGGAGGATAAGGTCTGGCTTCCGGTCAGCACTGTGGCTTCTTCTCTGCAAAACATCTTCCCTTGAAGAATTTATCTGGACTCATGATTCTTTGCTTATCTCCAAAGTCTCTGAAATGAAAATGTTTGTTTTAATAAGAGAAAAACCTTCCCACATGCACAAAAGACAGTCTCCTATGGTCACTTAATCTTGTCTTTAAATGTCAATAAGTTATCAGTGCTTCTGAAGTAAATCAGCTAAATCTATAAAACACACTTTGTTTAACTCAACCCTGCAGCCCAGCACTGACAGGGCCAGCAAGCAGCAGGCAGGATACGGTGCATGCTGGACAATGGGGTGGAGGGAGTTAGCATCCAGTGCAAGAGAAGAAAGTGCCCGTGGTGGTCACTGTCAGGACCCAAACTCGCAGCTCCAATTGTAGGTGACCCTGTGCAAATGAAGAGATACCCTCACCAATGTTTAGTGTGGATGTCGAGTCTGATGGTGCCACCCTCACACACCATGTGAACATGGAAAGATTTACCAACTGCATTATTGAGGTGTCTGCTGAGGGCAGCACAGGCCTCTCAAGAAAGTTCAAACTGGCTCAATAGAGCAGGAAAGAAGGCTGTCTCAGGGTTTTTTTTAATGGTTTGGTGTTGGAGGAATGGTGGGGCTTCCTACTAAGGAGAAGGAGCTTGTGTAATTTGAACCTAATACTGGCATCCAATGAGGGCACTTCCATGATTTTCTACTAGATTTCCCATGTGCGAGGGACAAAGGTGAAGGAAGAGGATAAATCCTGTCATCAGTAGCGAGGCATCAAAATAGAGTCTGATGACTTATTCTACTTAGCAACTTCAGAAAATGAGTGAAAAATGAGGTAAGTGTTCACTCTGGGTGGACAGCAAATAGGTCTACAGAAAATACTTTTTTTGGTATAAGCACATAAGAAGAAGGAGAAGAACAAATTGAACAGGGATCTTGGCCCAATGTCTTGGGCAGAAGCTCTTCACTCGTGAGCTTATCAGCTTGCTCTGAGGGTCCCAAGTCAGGTCCTTCTTCAATAGATCTCAGGCCTTACAGGATATATGATAGGGATGCTCAGCCTGGCATCCTTTCCTGGAGCAGCCTGACAACTGGGTGGGTTTGTGAACTTACTCCTCGGTTGCAGTACATGAAAAATCACACAATCTGCAAATTTGAAAAAATAAGCCTTTACTTTTTATAAAAGTTTACAGACATTTCACAGGCTGCAAAGCACAGCCCTCGGTAAAGACGAGAGACAGGCACTCCCGAGGAGGAGCGGTGGGCCAGAAACTTTATGCTAAACACGTTGGCTAAACAGACATGATCACCAGGTTACAGGAGGGGCTATGCATGTTCACAAAGGTGGTCATGACACATGAATATGGGAGCAAACATACATGT
>NW_012118699.1:245384-302573 GCF_000951035.1 Colobus angolensis palliatus
GTGAGCCACCACACCCAGCTGAGATTTTCTTAAAGTTTTGAAAATTTTAATTTAAGGGTTACAATTTTCTTCAACGTTTCCAGAAAGTTATAGACAGTATTGATTCTGTGTTATATGAGTAATTGTAGTTCCTTCCATTTTAAGATAGTATTATAAACAATTTTAAGGCTGCTTGCTTTGTATAATGATCCATCACTACAGATAAGTAGATAGATGACAGATGGATAGATAGCTAGATAGATAGATACATACATACATACATACATTAACTGCCACTCTTTCCATGGTGGTTGATTTCTCTTGACCTATTCATTATGGATGATTTTCAAAGGCATCTCATTTGAATCTTTATTTCTTTTCATTTTCTCTCCATGACAATGCTGGGAGGTTTGCCACCATCATTATAACATGATCTAGTGACCTGACACATGTGTGGTTAGCAATACCTAGAAATTCAGAAGCTTTTCGGTTTTATTTCCAGCAGATATAATTGCTTCCCTTCTGTGTATGAACACATCCTAGAAACCCATACACACACACACACACACACACACATATCTGTAATATAATATTTTCTTCTCTGGAAATGAAAATTTATCTCAATTTCATACCAAGTTCATCATTTCCCTGAAAGTGAGGGCAGGTCCTTTTGCATCTGTTCAAACAAAAGACCCAGACACCAGCTGGTGAGGAGCTTGCCTGCTTCTGGGTGTTGGGTCTGTCTCTTCCCCTTTGCTTTTAGATGGGTACAACTATGGCAGCACCAACTACAACCTGTCCCTGAAGAGTCGAGTCACCATGTCAGTAGACACGTCCAAGAACCAGTTCTCCCTGAAGCTGAGCTCTGTGACCGCCGCGGACACGGCCGTGTATTACTGTGCTAGAGACACAGTGAGGGGAGGCGAGTGTGAGCCCAGACACAAACCTCCCTGCAGGGAGGCGGAGGGGGCGGGCGCAGGTGCCGCTCAGGACCAGCAGGGGGCGCGCGGGGCCCACAGAGCAGGAGGCCGGGTCAGGAGCAGGTGCAGGGAGGGCGGGGCTTCCTCATCTGTGCAGTGCTCTCCCTCCTCACCAGCACCTCAGCTGTCCCCAGGGCTCCTCTTTCTTTACTATCTGTGGTTCTACTTCCTCA
The DNA here is from genome assembly GCF_000951035.1 of Colobus angolensis palliatus. Taxonomy (NCBI): domain Eukaryota; kingdom Metazoa; phylum Chordata; class Mammalia; order Primates; family Cercopithecidae; genus Colobus; species Colobus angolensis. The sequence goes on from NW_012118699.1 coordinate 246,517, forward strand.
CATCCTCACTGCAGGCAAGAAAGGAAGGAGAAATTTCTTTATCATTGAGGTTTTAACAGTCACTGACATCTGTTTTTTCAACAAATTCCCACAAGACCCATTTTACTTTCTTGACAAGCAAAATATTCCAAGGCTACTCACCATCCCTTGATTGGCGTCATCGAATTCATCGTGTTCTGCTCTTAAATTCATATGCTGAAACCCCAATCCCAGTGGCTCTGTATTTGGAGAGAGGGATATTAAGAGGGAAAATAAGTTAACTGAGGTCATAAGTGTGGGACCGTAATCCAGTAGGACTCTTGTCCGTATGAGAAGTGGAAGACAGAACCCTCTCTCTCCACATGCACACAGAGAAGAGGCCATGTGATGACGGACTGCATAAGAAGGTTTGCAAGCCTGGAAGAGGCCTCTCAAAAAACTAACCCTTTCCGCACCCAGATCTTGGACATCAAGGCTCCAGAAAAATAAGAAAATTAATATTTGTTATTTGAAACAACCTAGTCTTTGGTATCTTCTGATGGAAAGTCAAGCAGATTCACAGATATAATTGTGTTAGCTCCATCTCCTGGAGGGACAAGCAGCCCACCAAGGCTGGATACATCTCTCAAATTATTTTTATAAAGTAAAATAGATCCAAGATGACAATCCCACCACATCATTGTCTGCTGAGTCATTTACTTAGCAGGCGTCTCTGAGGTCAGCCCTGTGGGCTGTGTTCTAGGTTATGTCTCTCACTTTCCACTATGAGAATCCATGTAGATAATGAGAACCAGCCAGATGGAGTCCTGATCTCTGCTCACCTTCTGCTGCCAACCAAGTATCCCACAGAAAAACACTCCAGCATCACCCTTGTGTATTCTACTCTCTAAAATTCCACTAAAGCTGAACCTAAACCAGGAGCTATTTGGGGCTGGACTCTTGTTCTCTTCCTCTTAGTCTTCCATAAGGTCCAGGTGCAGAGTAGAGCCTCAATAAAGATGGAGCATCAATTCCCCTAACCACATCATTCCCTTACATCCTTGTCATGCATCTGCCCTCTGTGGGCACCCAGAGCAGGTTACACAGGAATTGCCTCAATCTGGCCTCAGCTGATCTTCTGAGACCATGGGTCCTGCACATGTAGGATTCCAGGTCATGCAGGCTCTACTGCAGGACAGACCTGTGTCCTGTGGGGCACAGACACCTGCTGACCCCGGGTCTTCCCTAATAACTCACACACCTGGTGTTAGTGCATGTTCAGATGGCCCCTCAGTGCAGCACACTAGGGTGATCAGCCTCACAGGTGGCCTTATCTGACAGTGACCAGCCTGTCCATTCCCATCATTGATGATGTCCAAGTGAATCTTAAATAAATGAAACAAAATTAACAACAAAGGGGAAGAATAAGTACCTGTATCTGGGGTCCCAGAACTGTACTGGGAGTGTGTGTGAGAGGCCCTTGTGGGTGGCAAATCCTCCAGTGTGAGTGAAAGCTGAAGGAATGATCACTGTGCAGGTGGAGGCTGATGGGGCAGCTGGCAGCTTACATTTCCTGAAGCTGTTCCTGGGTGCGTGAAGATTGGATGGTCCATGTACATGAAAATGAGGGTTGGACTTATGTAGGAACAAGGAAATTATCCCATAGGAATGAAAGAAAATAAAACCAGAGATGGGCACCCCTGGAGACAGCTCATTAGATTTAGTAGAGGAAAGAAAGAAATTTATTCCAATGACCCCAGCATGTTCAGCTAAATATGAGTTGCTTTAGTAGACAGAATTATGAAGGGAAGGGTGAAGGACTTTATAGAAGGAAATAACATAGGATAAATGAAAATAAATCTACACAAATCTGTCAAAAGACAGATGCCAGAGTGGATCAGATGCAGTTACTTCATTACTTGGGGAACCTACCAGAGACACTTGGCATTCCTCTAAGGCAGGTCCAGTGGTGATGAACTTCACTTTTTGCTTTGGGAGAAACTTCTCAAACATCTTGCATTACTGGAGAAAAGCTTTAATCCATGTAACACTTTTAGTTGGCAGTGTTTTGGCTTTGTTTTTATTTTCAGCAACTTGAATAGAATCGTGGACATCATGAAATTTCGGTGAACAACAGACCTCACATGACAAAGTTCTCATTAGATTATAATACTGTATTTTCCCTGCATTTTTCCATGTATAGATATGTTCATATGTATAAATACCTACCATGGTGATTCAGCTGCCCACAGTACAGTAACATGACGTACAGATTGGTTACCTAGGAGCACTATGCTTTCCCACACAGCTTGGGCGTAGCAGGTATTTCATGTGGGTTTGTGTAAGCACGCTCCATGATCGTTGCACACTGACAACATTGCCTAAGGACACATTGCTTAGATGTATCCCTATCGTCTTTTTGCTGTTGTTGTTGTTTGAGATGGAGTCTCACTCTATCACCCAGGCTGGAGTGCAGTTGCACAATCTCAGCTCACTGCAACCTCTGCCTCCCAGGCTCAAGCAATTCTCCTGCCTCAGCCTCCCAAGTAGCTTGGATTACAGGCATGTGCAACCGCGCCCAGCTAATTTTTTTCCCCTATTTTTAGTAGAGACATGCTTTCACCATGTTGCCCAGGCTGGTCTTGAACTCCTGACCTCAGGTGATCCACTGAGGTGACTAAAAAAGTTTGAAGCCCCTGGCTCCTGCATCCTCTAGACGTACTCCACACCCTCTCATTACACACAAGCTAATTTATTACTCTTTCCCGAGTGATAATTGCCAAGGCTCATCTCCTCCACTTGGACACTTTGGTATATCCACATGTGTCCATTCTGGTTCAGCCACGGACACAGAACCGGGAAGACATCATGGATTTTCTAAAGGGAGCTGGCTTGGGGAATCAGCGCTTGGAGTAGAAAGCGCCTTTGTCCATGCGACACAGGCCTGAGGGCTGTGGGCAAGAGGTCAGGAAGGGAGGATGACCAGACGCCTGGGGAAACCAGGATGAACAAAGCCAGTTTCCTTCCTGGCGAGGAGGGGCATGTGGAAGACTGGTGTCCCTCTAAGGATGAACCACACTCACCTGCCCACTGCTACCTGCCACTGAGGTGACCTGCAGAGCAGCAGCTCCTGAGCCACAGACAGTGACTTCCTCCTCCACCAAACCCTCTAAGATCTGTGCTTCCAGGACTGTGAACCCCAGCAGGTCCCCAAGTTTTCAGTGGGTTCACCTAGCTAGTGTCTGTGCTCAGCCTCATCCCCAGACTCCTGTCCTGGTGGTGTGTATAATGTCACCACAGTGGTGACAGTGACAGCCGGTGCCTGCACTTTCCAGGCCAACAAGTTTGAAAGAAGCAAGTCACGGGGCCAATCTGGATATGGGGGAATCACACAAATTTCCTTCTTGGGGGAAGTGCTGGGAAGCAGCCTTGAGTCCTCAGCTCACGTGCAGCTGCCGGTGCTCATCCCAGTGGGGGGAAACATGAGCCCTCCCCACGCCCAGGATGGAGCTGTTTCAATCACACCAGGATGAGAATGTATCTTCTCTATGGGGGCTTTTGAAGCACAGCTCTCCTGCTCCTGAGATTTGAGATTTACAAAGACAAACCCCACAGAGTGGACCTGCACAAATAAGACAGGACAGGATCTCCAGGAGAGAACCCCATATGAGAAGGGACAGGCAGGTCCCATCACTGACACTGGTCCTCAGAAACCCTGAGCAGCTACTCACCTTCCCAGGTCCCCTGTTCCTGATCAGTGCCTGTATCTGCTCCTGAGAAGGTCCCCATCAACAGTCCCCAGGGTTCTGCCCCCTTCCTTGATGTGCCTCTGGGAGTGGGGCTGGCTGGGCTGTGGGTCTGCTGTGACTCTCCCCACAGGTCAGCGGCTCAGTGTGGGCTGCCCCGACTTGGTGGGGCTGGGCTGTGTCTGGCCCTCCCAGAGGGAGCCTGGATGCTTCTCAGAGGCATTTGCAGGATCCCAGGTCCTGGAGAACAGGGAAGCCACAGTATGTGCTGGGCCCCATCTCCAGGTGTAAGGTGTGTGCTGTTTCTCTGCTTGACAAGAGCATATCCCCAGGCCTAGGGGCACTGTGGGCGCACAACCAATGTGCTAGACACAGGGAGAAAGTCAGGTTTCCCTCCCATTACTGTGGGGAATCTAGTCACTCTGTGTTTGTGTGTGTGTGTGTGTGTGTGTGTGTAGATTAGGAGTTGTGGAGTGGATTCTGAGCGCCAGGATTTTGTAGGTTTAGAAATTATCTGATGAGATATTCATCCAAATGAACTGAAAAGAGATGAGGTGTCCTTCCAAAGCCCCTGGGAGCTCCTGGACTCACTCTGAGTGTGGACTGATCCAGTGATTCCAGAGAAGGGGCTCCCTGGTGGTTTCATAGAATCCTTGCTTGGGGTCTTTCTGCAGAGTTCACTGGCTTTCCTACTGCCAATTTACTATTGTAAGAGATAGTGTCAGCCATACATGGTGTCACGTGTCACTAAAGGAGCATTCTGAGCCAGAGCACACCCTCTTCATACTGGGGGGGGAAAGCTCTAGGAGTCCAGACAGGAGCCCCTCTGCAGTGCAAGGGCTGGGCGGCAGGGGATGCTCAAAGCTCACCCAGTACAGGCTCCAGCCCCAGAGCAGGTGCACAGGAGGCTGGGCAGGGATTTCTCTCAAGATCTGTTTCCTTATTTTAAAAATCTAAAATAAGTATTTGATAAAGACTGCTGAACATTCTGTAAATACCCTGTTCAATTGCAAGCACTTATCAAATTCGATGTTGTAATGAAAACCATTTTTACACTGGAGATTTCTAACCATTCTGGATATCTCAGTAGTATGCAGCTGGAGGTTAAGGAAGCTTTTCTTTTATATAAATAAGTGCAACTTTTGGAGAAACACACTCATCCCCTGATTAATACATTCATATATGAAAGCCTAGAAATGCTTATATTATCTTGGAGCCATTCAAGTGTGGGTTCCCAGTGAGGTTCTGTTCTAGGGAAAATTGTTCTCCAGTGGAAGAAGCTCTGTCAACATAGAGCTTAGGGATATGGCAGGGCTCACATGGGCTCTAAAGGGATTACAGCTTGAACCCTTAGAAACCTCCGTGTGTTACCTCTCTGCTCTTTCTCTTGCATTATCAGGTATGAAATAGGATCACTCATGAATATGCAAATAACCGAGGCAAATATAGCTATCTTTGTGCCCTGACAGCATCACCCAACAACCACACCCCTCCACAGAAGCCCCTAGATCACAGCTCCTCACCATGGACTGGACCTGGAGGATCCTCTTCTTGGTGGCAGCAGCAACAGGTAAGGGGTTCCCCAGTCCCCGGGCTGAGGGAGAAACCAGGACAGTCAAGTGAGGCTTCACACACTCCCATCTCCTCTCCACAGGTGCCCACTCCCAGGTGCAGCTGGTGCAGTCTGGGGCTGAGGTGAAGCAGCCGGGGGCCTCAGTGAAGGTCTCCTGCAAGGCTTCTGGATACACCTTCACTAGCTATGGTATGAGCTGGGTGCGACAGGCCCCTGGACAACGGCTTGAGTGGATCGGATGGATCAACACCAACACTGGGAACCCAACGTATGCCCAGGGCTTCAAAGAACGATTTGCCTTCTCCATGGACACCTCTATCAGCACGGCATATCTGCAGATCAGCAGCCTAAAGGCTGAGGACACTGCCATGTATTACTGTGCGAGAGACACAGTGTGGAAACCCACATCCTGAGAGTGTCAGAAACCCTGAGGGAGGAGGCAGCTGTGCTGATCTGAGACAGTGACAGGGACAACATGGCTGCACTCTTTGTTGATGTAGGGTTATAAACATACATATATATGCACCCAAAACTGGAGCACCCAGATATATTAAGCATATATTATTAGAGTTAAACAGAGAGATAGACCCAATACAGTAATAGCTGGAGACTTTAACACCCCACCCTCAGCAATGGACAGATCTTTCAGACAAAAAATAAACAGTGAAGTCTTGGACTAAATCTACATGACAGACCAAATGGACTTAATGGATACACTTCATCCAACAGCTGTAGAGTACACAGCCTTTTCCTAAGCATATGGATCAGTCTCAAGGATAGACCATACACTAGACCAGAAAATTAGTCATTTTTTAGTTGAAAAGATATCAAGTACCTTCTCTGATCAAAATGGAAGAAAACTAAAATAAGAGGAATTTTGAAAACTATGCAGACACATGGAAATTAAACAGCATGCTCCCTAATTAAACAATTTTCTCCCAAATTGAAGAATATGCTCAAACATGGGTTAATAAAGACATTAAAAATTTTTTAAATTTATTGAAGGAAAACAAAGCATATAAAAACCTATGAAATACAGTGAAAGTAGTGCTAAGAGGAAAGTTTATAGCTATAAGCACTTATGTTAAAAATGTAGACACCCGTAAAATAAACATCCCAGGAATGTCTCTTTAAAAACAGAGAAGCAAGATCAAATCAAACCCAAACATAGTAAAATAAAAAAGTAAAGATCAAAATGTTAATACACAAAATTGAAATAAAGAAAACAATAGAAAAGATGGATTAAATGAAAAGTTGTTTTTTAAAAAGATAAAAGACATCTACAAACCTTTAACCAGACTAAGAAAAAAAAGAAAGAAGACCAAAGTAAATAAAATCAGAGAGAAAAAATGGAAATATTACAACCAATAGTGCAGAAAATCAAAGGATCATTAGAAGCTACTAGGAACAATAAATACCAATAAATCAAAATATCTAGAAGAAATAGATACATTTAGAGACACATACAACCTTGACTGAACCAGGAAGAAACTGAAAACCTGAACAGATCAGTAACAAGTAGTGAGAGTGATGCCGTAATAAAAGGTCTCCCAGCAAATAAAAAACTCAGGGCTTGATGACATCATTGCTCAATTATGATAAACATTTAAAGAAGAGATAATACCTAATCCCACTCAAAATATTCCAAAAATAGATAAAGAGGGGAGGAATTCTTCCAAACCTCCTGCACAAGGCCAGTGTTACCCTTATACAGAAACCAGACAAAGATACACCTAAAAATAAGAAAACTACAGGTCAATATCATTGCTGAATGTGGATGCAAACTCCTCAAGGAAATCTTAGCAAATCAAATTCAATATTGTAACAATAACAAAAAAAGAAGCATTCAACATGACCAAGTGTGGTTTATCCCAGGGAGGCAAGGATGTTTCAACCTATGCAAATGAATCAATGTGACACATCATATCAACAGAATGAAGGGCAGAAGACATAAGATCAGGCCTTACCTTGTTCTCCTCACCCAAAGTCTCCTATCAGTGCTTCAGTCCTCTTGACCAGTCCTGCTGTACTTGGTCTCCTGTGATTCCGTTCCCAGGTCCTGAAACACTGGGCTTCTGCACACCTGGAGTCTCTCTCCTCTTTGAACACGGAGATCCTGTATCCTCAGAGAGGGGTGACGACTCATCATGGCTGCCATGACCCATACAAACAATTCTTCCAACACAGTTGTGATTTTTCCTGTTGGAAATTGAAAGGGGATGTGGGAATCAATGTGTGTGTGTGTATGTGTGTGTGTCAGGCATGTTGAGAACACAGCAGGGCTCTATGTATAACAGGAAAGCAATGCTTTTCCATATCATCTATTTTCTTACAAAGTGTTCATAGGTAATCAAAAGGAAATTAATCACAGTTTATAAGATGTTGTGGACTTGAGTGATGTTGTCACTCGAGGCTACTATGGGGGCTCCAGGAAAAAAATCTAGAAAAGGATAAGGCTATGAGCAAACAAGCAAAACATGGGGAGCAACAGGGAGGGATGAGCAGGGGTAACTCAAGCAGGGAGTGATAAAACCACATACCACAGAGGGTGAAAAATCTGTGCTCAGCAAAGAAGAGAACATAATCAGCATTTCTCCCAATCCTCCCTCCAGAAGCATGACTGTCAGTAAAGTTCACAATGGAGCACCTCCAGCTGGGAACGCAAAAAAGGAGGAGGACTTTAGGCCACATGTCCTGGGCACAAGATGTTTCCCCGGTTCCTACTCCTATTCTGCCCTCTCTGTCCAGCAAACCTGCTTGTTTCTGTCACCTGCCTTCCTGCCCTGGGGTTGAGAATGGATGCCTTGATAGTCAGCAGAGGGATGCTCTTTCAGAGGAGGAATGAATTTGGGTCATCTGACGCCTGAGCAGGACACTCACCCCCGGGAAGAGGCTCCGAGACAGAGGGTCGCCGTGGTTCCTACCCCTTATATGTGCGGGGCTCCTGGCACATGCACACTTCTTCTCAAACGCTGTTTATACCCCAGCAACAGTGCTGAGTGTTGTCAGCCTCTCTCCTCCCCAGATACCGCTCTGTCATCAGCCTGAGCACAACTTCCCCATGAAAACTGTTAATCTTTCTCTCCATTAGATCAACCTTTTACAAGTCTTCGATGGATGACAGTTTTTCAGTGTGAGAATCTAGGAACAAGAAATGGGGTGACGGGGACAAGTGAGCTCTGTGTGTGACTTACCAGGATGTTCCCTCTTATCCCAGATGTCCTGTCCTAGGTGCAGCTGCAGGAGTGAGGTCCAGGACCCATGAGGCCCTCAGACACTGCCCTCCATCTGTGCTGTGTCTGGATTATCCTTTTTTATTTTATTTTATTTTATTTTATTTATTTTATTTTTTACCAGTGGATATTATTTGAGCTGAATCCACCATCCTCTGGGCAACAGATTAGAAAGCCTGGGGCACAGTTACTAGGATGGATCACCAAGGAGTGTACATCATGAACCCTCTACCCAGGTCTGCCTCTCCATCAACAATGACTCAACCAAGAGCCAGTTCTCTGTGAAGCTCAGTTCTGTGGCTGCCTAGGACATGGCTAAGTATTACTGTGAAAGACTCAGTGAGGAGGTGTCCTTGTGAGCCCAGACACAAGCCTTGCTGTCAGGGCACTGAGGACCACCAGCAAGACTCAGGATCACCACAGGGACTCAGGATCACCAGGGGAAGAGCAAGTTGCAGGAAGCACAGGGCCAGCCCCAGAGCAGGTGTGGATGGAGATGAGAGGCTGGTTTACTGCCAGTGTCTGGGGCTGCCTCACCATCTACATGTTTCCTCCAGGACCCTCTCTTACTTTATGATGCTCCACCTAGCTCTAAGTCTCTGAAATACCACAGTTTTGTTGCACCAGGAGGAAACCTTCTCACAGGTGGTAAATGCAGAACAATCTCTCTGTCAGTGGTCGCCAGGGTCACAGCCCTGTGGAAGCTGAGGGGAACCTGGTGAGTCTTGTCCAGTCACACTCAGGACAGGGACCTTAGTGGGTTTCCCTGAGGAAAACAGTGTTTAGGAATTCTAACCTCAGCCAAGAGAGAGGCTGGGTCAGGGTCAGTGCCAGGTAGAACCTTACAGGTTTTATGTCCGACCCTTCTCCTGACACAAAAGCAAATCAGTATCAGCACTGATCTGGGGCCCCGTTTGCTCCTAGCACATTTTATTTCTTGTTAGTTGTTTTAGTTGTTGACTTTCCTTTTACTGTTCCTGATCCCTGTAAAGTGGAGATGTGGTTCTTGCTATAAAATGTCCAGTGCTCAAGCCCTTTCCCTGCAGCTCAGGTGGGGCTCAGGCTGTGGCTCCTGCAGTCACATGGGAGAAGCTGATGGGACTTTTCTTCTCTCCCATTGCTCAGAACCCTCCACTGCATTGTGTGGAGACTCACCTGAGAATGCAAATGGCCAATAGTTGTGAAGAGGATGAGCCTATGTGGCCAAAATGGAATGTGGATGTGGAATTTATGTGCTGCGCGAACTACCACAGACTCACCTTCCTCACCAGTAGTGTTAGAAAGAGAGTGGGAAAGTTGTCAGAATCAAAGTGGAGCCACTTTTATTAAAACCCTGACAAATGGAACTAGGAATGACCATGAAGGAGGGTTCTTAAGCCCATATTCCTGATAACAAGAACTATCATAAATAGACTGCTTAACCACAATCTTGGGAAGAAGACACCACAATCTTACAAAAAATTACTTTTGCAAGGACATCATCCCAGAAACTGCCTGTTCAAAATTACACTGATGCCACCCTTGAAACTGATTCTACAACTACAGGATCGTTCTCTCAAAACAGCTTTTGTAACCCACCTCATTTTCACTTCATAAACCTATGAATTGACATCCCAGAGTTACTGCTGCGTTTCTTGATAACGTTAACTAATAAGGCCCTTTAACAATGTTTGCAGCTGCATTTCTCTGATGTCACTTCTAAAATAAAGCATTTCCAAGTTGATGACAATAAAAGGATAGTTAAGAAGATCTGGTGGGAAGGCATCTTTAACATCCTGTTGAATGCTTCTGCATAGCACATCAATCCCCTAAAATACTTTGCTCTATCTGCATTTAATGAATCAGAGTGTAATAATGAAGATGTAATTGAAAATATGAATCAATATGAAATTATTAATGATAATGTTTGTGTCCTTGAGAAAGCAGACTCTGTGTTGTAAGTTTTAGCAGTTGTACATTTGGCAAATAAAGTTCATGTGTTTTTGAATGTTGTGCGACTTTTTACTTAAGGATGCAACATATGATTCGGTTTTACTTAAAACTTTCCAGAAGATTTTTGGCAGTCAGGACAGTGCAGCATTTGAGTAACACTAAGGAACTAAACGAGTTATTTTGTAATTGCTCCTGTGAGGTATGCACATCGCTCACTTAATATTGAAATTCAAATGCCACAGGTGGAAAAATCGAATAAAGCAAATTTTATGAACTGTCATGGCTGTGGTTTTTGTCAAGCAAGTTATTCATATCAGCAAGAAAATAAACACGACAATAAAACATCTTCAGATCCAGGGGGAGGCTGACCTCTGTGAAGAGAACAGGTTCAGTCCAAAAATCAGCATATTCTTAGAGACACCTATCGCCCCATCACATGGGTGAGAAATTTTTGAAACAAGTGAAGTGTGAGTTCACAGTAAGTGATGCAGTTATCGTATTTCCGTGAACTTTCATTGACAAGACAAGGGCTTCTATAGATCACTCATGCACAAATAAACAAAATGTGTTTTTGCATCTGCGAGTGTCTAGAGAAAAAGAATCTTTTGAGGAAACGTCTTCAGGTTACAGGGATGGGTTTAAGTTGGAGATCTCACAGGAGTGTGTCTTTGAGTGAACACTGGCCTATTAATTAACTAGGTCAAAATGCCCTCTTTGGAGTAGCTGTCCAATTATGTAGATTTCTGAGTTGTGAAACATAAACCCAAGGGTTGACTTACTGGAATTTGACTGCTGTGTTGATAAAATTTCTGATACGGTTTCTTCCAATGATTTAAGAATAGTTTTCCTGTGTCTTTACTCCAGGGAATGAATTTTCATGAGGTATTGGGACACCATGTTTCAGGTGCTTTAGTTAAAGAGACTGACTTCTTGGGGGCAGGTCTCTCTTTTAACAATGAACTCACTTCTGCAAAGCATTCAGTCTGCGGCTCTATTGCCACGAATCATGAAGCTTTTACACTCCAATGCACTAAACATAGTGCCCCTTCGATTAAATATCCATTGACATTGACATGAATTGGCCACTCTTGGATATGTGTCCTATGTTATGAGCCCAACATGTCAGTGGACTGAGAATCCTCTACTCTGTGTGTAGCGCTGAGCAGACTGACAATCCTCAGAGTCATCCATGGAGAGTCCTGAGTTTTATGGGGTTCTTGGAGACATTCTGGTGAGTTGAAAGGAGAAACAGGATTATGGGCTGCCAGTCATTTCAACAACAACGGGAGTCATTACCATCTAAGTGTAAAGTCTACATCACTCAAAATACCCTCCATGACAGGCTGACAGGAAGAAATTCAACCTCACAATGGCTCCATGACAACTCTTTAGTATACTTGGTAGTGAGGCTTTTTCAGGGAAGAAATGTCCACTCCATTGTGTGGTTCTGGTGTTCTCAGCTAAAGTAAACTGTGGACTGGACCCAAGATTCTCTGAGATCAATGTGAGGATTACTGCTGCTCCAATATTTTCAAACAGGCACGTGGCAATTTAGATGAGCCTGGCTTTGTGGTTGGTTATATGTAAATCTGAACTAAATAAAGAGGAAGGGCATGTCTGAACTAGTGTGAGGGTGAGAAATCTCATAGACCCCACACCCCACACTCTTGTTTTTAATTCCTCCAGGAACCTTCAGGTTTTTTGGGTGAAAATTGACATAGATCATTTCCTGGATAAGTCATCAAAATTCCTAATCTTAGAGAAATACACAGAAATTTTTCCAGATAGACAATCCAGGGGAAAGACATATCTAGAACATTATCTATGTGGGGTAAGGTAGTCCATCTCCATTACAAACCCCTCCCAGCACCCTTCCTTTATCATGAAATTGGATAAAATTAGCCAATAGAGAAATAATCCTATAATGTTGTAGCCAGAAAAGGGAAAGCATCAGTTTCATTTCTGGACATTCTGTGTATAGGTCACAGCCCAGAGAAAAAAAGACGACAGAATTATTACGATTCAATTGTAAGAACATATATACTTCCAGGATGCACACTTTGTTTTCTCACCAGGATAGTTAATCTGGGTTAAAAATGAAAGTGTGACAATGCACAGACTCTATCTGGGGAGGAGAACATTGGGAAACTGAAAGTCAATGGCAGAGACTATGACAAGGACAGTAGGGAAATCTGAAGCCTCTGACATAAATTTTTTGAAGATAAGGTCTTGGCAAATCCATTGACCTCAGATTATTTTATCACAGGGAATTTTCAGGGTTCCTAGCAGAGAAAAAAATGCATGCACTTGGCCAGGCACAGTGGCTCACACCTGTTATCCCAGGATTTTAGGAGGCCAAGGCAGGTGGATCACGAGGTCAGGAGATTGAGACCTTCCTTGCTAACACGGTAAAACCCCGTCTCTACTAAAACAAAACACACACACACACAAAATTAGCCGGGCGTGGTGGCGGGCGCCTGTAGTCCCAGCTACTCAGGAGGCTGAGGTAGGAGAATGGGGCGAACCCGGGAGGCAGAGCTTGTAGTGAGCCGAGATTGGGCCACTGCACTCCAGCCTGGGCGACAGAGCAAGACTCCATCTCAAAAACAAAAAACAAACAACACAAAAAACAAAACAAAATGAAAAAAAACAACAACAAAATGCATGCACTTCCCAAGTCTCCACTTGTATTCTGTTTGCCTTAGATCTCTAAGACAAAAAAAAAAAAAAAAAATAAGCCTAAGCCTACTGTCAGTGTAGGAGGCACTTTTTATAGGCTAGAAACTAGAAAGAAAGAAGAATGTGTGTTACTGGAATAGTAGATACAAAGTTGGTTTTATTCTGAGTGTGTATTTGAACCTGCAGGTATTCTTAGATGTAACATTCAACTGCAAGAGCTCAAGGAAGAAATAAGGCACTCCCAAAATCCTACAAGCTTTTGTATTCATTGCGTGTCCACTGATTCAGGAAATGTGAAGCTTCAGAGAAGGGGCTCCCTTCTGTGTCATAGAATCTTTGCTTTGCATCTCCCTGTCGAGTCAAATTGGTTTAATAAGGCTCTTGAATTCTTAAAAGACGTGGTGTCAGCAATACATTGTGTCACTGAAGAAGTGTTCTAAACCAGGACACAGCTACTTCATGCTGAGCTAGAGACTGTGAGGGGAAATGCCTGTGGGCTACAACAGAAACCTCATTGCAAGGCAAGGGCTTGGCTGGAGGGGGGCACTCGGGAGCCGCCAAGCACAAGTTCCAGCCCTAGAGCAGGTGCACAGGAGGCTGGGGAGGAGGTTTTCTCTCAGGGCCTGGGTCTTCCTTTGTCAGGAAAAAAACAACCTAAAATAACTGTTCAAGAAGTCGCTGATGTGCCTTTAAATATCCTAGTACATCCAAACCATTCATATAACTTAAGGCAATAAGAACTATTTTTTCAAGTGGATTTCTAGGACTATAATATCTTAATAGTGAGAATATGAAGGATGAGTATGTTTTTACTAATTCAGTGGGTACCAATTAGTTGAAGAAACTATATTCCTGTGAAAAAGAAATTCAGATTTCAGTGTTAAGTAATGTTGCCTACATTGTGTGAGGGACAGGACAGTGGTGGAGCTGAGGGTGTGGCAGGTGCACAACCTAGTGAGTCAGAAATCAATATGTAAAGATAGGGATCCATGGATATGAACTGGAAGTATGGAAATATTTTACAAAAGTCTAATAAATGGAGTTGAAAAGTAACCCAAAATTATTCAAAACACAAATTCATTGACAGTTATTTTGGGATTAGAGAGTTCATAAAGAACTCCAAACTCCTGTTACATCTTCTGATTCCCATTGTTCCTGAGACGAGAAAATCAGCTCTAATTATGCATCACAGGGCAAATCCGTAAAACAAGTGTTTATATTGAAGACCCTGGGGGATCAGGACATCAGACAGGTGCTGGAGACGCTGTCTCAGGAGCGCCCAGTAGATCTCAGGGGACCTGCTGGACACTCACGTGGGACATCAGCGTCACTCTGTCAGAGTCACCAGTGAGGTGTGCTGGTACCTGACACGTCCAGGATAGGGCCAAGGCACATGCCCAGTGTCACAGACTGTGATGGTCCCCAAAATAATCCAGCTGGCCTCTATACCAATCAAATGTAGGTTCAATGAGGAGCCTGTTCTGAGGGGGCTGATTCTTCAGTGAAAGGACCTCTGTCCTCAAATGTTGCTAAATAGAGCAGGGCATGCATTTCGTTAACCAGGATTAAGGCTTAGACCATCAGTATCTCACTCTTGTAAGGCTCATGTGTCATTTATTTTCCCTTTCTTATCATGGATCAGGCTTTGAGCTATGAAATGCTCTCTCATGAATATGCAAATAACCTGAGATACACTGAGGTGAATATGGATATATCTGTGCCCTGAGCGCATCATCCAACAGCCACATGCCTCTTCTAGAGAATCCCCTGAGAGCTCAGCTCCTCACCATGGACTGGACCTGGAGGATCATCTTGGTGGCAGCAGCCACAGGTAAGGGGCTCCCAAGTCCCAGTGATGAGAAGGGGGTTGAGTCCAGTCCTGAAAGATCTCATCCACTACTGTATCCTCCCCACAGGTGCCCACTCTCAGGCCCAGTTGGTGCAGTCTGGGGATGAGGTGAAGAAGCCTCTGTCCTCAGTGAAGATCTCCTTCAAGGCTTCTGGATACACCTTCACCAACAACTTTATGCACTGGGTGTGACAGGCCCCTGGACAAGGACTTGAGTGGATGGGATGGATCAACACTGGCAATGGTGTTGCAAAATATGCACAGAAGTTCCAGGGCAGAGTCACCATAACCAGGGACACGTCCATGAGCACAGCCTACATGGAGTTGAGCAGCCTGAGATGTGAGGACATGGCCGTGTAGTACTGTGCAAGAGGCACAGTGGGAACATCCTCAAAGTGTCAGAAACCCCAGGAAGGAGGCAACTGCGCTGGCATGGAGGAGATGACAAAGATTATTAGATTAAAACTTTCTTAGAAAATAACATTAAGTCATTAAAGAAAAGGAACAATATAAATGTGATTTGATAAATCTTAATTCTTTGAAAGATTTTTCATACAACAGTTATTACGTAAACAAATTTCAGGGATTGGAGAATGAATTGAATTAATGTAACTGATATAGAACTTCCGTTGTAGGCATCTTTGTAAACACCAATTTCTGAATCACTGTTGTAAATACTTTGGAACACACAAATAAATCAAATGTCAACTCTACTTTTATCTCTATTTAAAAAATGCCCCACAAAATCTCATGCTGTGCATGTAGCATTTTGAATTCCCACCATCAATGCATGATAGTTCTTGGTTTCCCACATTCGTATTGCCATTTGTCATTATGAGAATTGTGTGTTTTAACCACTCTAATAGGTGAGCAATGGTATCTAATTTTTATTTACATGTACATATCCCTAACAAAAAATTCATGCTGAAAAATGTTCAAATAATCTTTGGTGAGGTACCTCGCCTGATATTTGGTTCATTTTTAACTGCATTGTTTTCTTTTGATTAGTTGTAAATTAACTTGCATATTGATGATAAAAGTTATTTAACAAACTAAAATAACTCATTTAACAAATTTGTGACTTGGAAATATTTTCTCCAAGTCTGTGGCTTTTATTCCCTTATCAGCATGTATTGCAGAAAAATATATGTGTGTGTTTATACAAATTTAGATTTTAAAAACGTAAAATTTTATTCATCCACAGATCATGTCATTGGCATTATTTCTGAAACCCCATTATAAAATACAATAATAGTGATTTTTTTCCATGTCTCTAATCTCAGACCACAATGAATTCATGAGTGTTTAAGCTTCACTTACTTGATTACAGGACTATCAAGCTAACATATTTGGAATACTTCTGTAGAGATGTGTTCTTCTTCCCCTAATTTATTTATTTAATCATCTATTAATATCCATATTAGTTTACGGATGTCTATTTCATGCCCTGAAGACGATCCATGCTATATTATTCATTTTATTGTTCATGTCACCACAGCTTTATTAGATGCTGGGAGTTCATTTAGTTTGGATCCTGCATCCTTACAGCACACTTCATCATTTTGTTTTTGAACACTTCACTGTTTCCTGATATTACAATAAATTCTAAGTTGATTTTCTACATTACCTTCTTCATACATAAGATTAGCTGTTTTTCCTAGAGATTGATTATTTCCAAGGTTAAAGAATCTTGTTAAAATTAAAAATTGTGATACTGGGTATGTGTGTTGTTAATGTGCTATAAATACTTCTAGGACCTCTCAACCTATAGGTCTAGTAAATGTATATGTTTATATGAACCCAGTTTTATGGACTCATCAAAACTACTTATGTATCCAATTTTATGTAACTTCATTACATTAAAAATGAGAACACACTGGTCTCTCCACCCGACTATACTACCACATGGGCATTTCTAGCCTTCCTTCATTGACTGTCCATAACCATCCACTGCAAGGTGAAGATGCCTATCCCACCAATTGTCATATTCTTACTTAGGTGCACAATTTCAGGACACATACGTAGTGGTATCAGAAATGTAACACTCATTGGAAACATGTTTATCTAGTAGAATGGAGTGTTTATGTGCAGTTTCTTTACATTTTAAATTGACAGAATTTCCTCATTTTCAAAGTTACTTAGGTCAGCAAATTCATTTTCCACTTTCTTCAGTGAATTCATTTCAATTACACTGAATGTCCTTTATTTGAAATTCTGTAAAATCCCAAACTATAGTCAACTAAACATATAGAGGATATTAAAGGAATTTAGAGAGTGGGTACAAAATAAGTTAAAATGGCACAGTTTAAGAAAAGTAAAACTATTTTTGGTGATATACAATGGTTGACATGATGCAATTAATTTGTCAAACCTGATAATTTTGTGGTGGAAAATATAAACCTAAATATATTCAATTTTTTCCAAAGTATTTAGCAGTTCATTAACCCCAGGATTAAATGCAGACTGTATAAAATTATCTAATAAACTATTTGCTGAGGGTGGGGATATCATGAGACACATGCAACAAAGAATGAAGTAATTTTCCTCATTTGCATATAAGATGTTTCCATTCACTAAAAAACATTAATTTAAAAAAATCAATTTTCTACGTGACCCATGTTTTTTCTTCCTGACAAGCAAATAACCCAGAGGATTCTCTTCTTTCCTTGGTTGAGAAAGATTTTCCCCAAACTTCACCTCAGTTCAGGCATATGCTGTCCTTGAATGGGCATTTACCCTCTGACAGGTACACACACCTGTCAACATGTGGGCTCTTCTGTCAGACAAACACACCTGTATTCATGTGGATTCTTCCCTCAGACAAACACACATGTCCCCTCATAGACTCTTTCCTCAGACCACCACATATGTCCTTACATTTACTCTTTCCTCAGGAAAGAGACATTGCCTCATGTGGACTCTTGTCTCAGACAAGCAAACATGTCTCCATGTGAACTCTTCACTCAGATAAGTACACATATGTCCACATTGACTGTTTCCTGACACAAGCACATATATCCAATTTTGAGCTTTTTGTGGCAAAATGAATTCAAAATAATAATAATTATAAACCCCAGCCAGAAAAGCAGGACACCAGAAGCCAACCAAGGGAGAGAACAAGAGCCTTTAAAGTGCTGTTGAATTTCCACAAACAGCATATGAAAGAAAAAGAAACAAAACACCGTGCATACGCTGAGTTAAAGTTAGAAAACATATACAATTGTTTGACTATTACAGCACAAAAAGAAAACTCTATTCATGGAAACAGTTTGTACTGAGGATACACATCTTAAAATGAGCAACCTCAAAGTCAAGGACAGGGCCATATATTGGAGTGAGGGACACAGGAGAGGCAATATCTGCGTGAACCCAGACACAAAAATCTCTGCAGGGAGACAGGAGAGAATTGTGTGATAGATGCTGCTCAGATCCACCACAGGGCACTCAGAACCACCAGGGAGTGGTCAGGAAACAAAGGGGTGCTAAGGACCTCCAGAGAGTGCTCAGGACACCTGCGGGTGCTCAGAACCACCAGGGGGTGCTCAACACCACCAGGGGGCGCTCAGCACCACTAGGGGGACGCTCAGGACAAGAGAGGCGGGGTCTCAGAAGCAACAGGGGGCGCTAAGGACCACGAGAGGGCGCTCAGGACCAGCAGAGGGAGCTCAGACACCAGGAGGGCACTCAGGACACCAGGTGGCGCTAAAGACAACAATGCCACACTCAGGACTCGGCGGGGATACTCAGAACCACTAGGGGGAGCTCAGAACCACCAGGCGGTGCTCAGGACATCAGTGTGAGAGCTCAAGACACGCAGGTTCTCTTAGGAGGCAGCTCCACATCAGGAGCCTCAGAAGCTGTGGTTTCCTTTTAGACCCTGGGAATTCCTGACCTGGTCAAGCAAAAGTCTTCCCCAGGATGTCTCACAATTTCTTCCTTTTAATTCCATGATTTATTTTACCTACAAAACACTAACTTAGAACATGGATGTAATACAACTTTTAATGCTGCGTATTTTCTGAGTAATACTAGCAATGATCTCTCATGACAATTATTAAAATAGGTTATTTGTATATTTTAATTATTAAAAGTAGTACTATTATTAAAATGTAAAAGTTTTTAAATCACACCTGTAATCCCAGCACTTGGGGAGGCTGAGTCAGGCAGATTACTTGAGCTCAAGTAATCCAGGAGTTTTGAACAGCCTGGCAACATAGTGAGATCCTTTCTATACATAAAAGAGAAAATAGCTGAGTATGGTGCTACCAGCTACTTGAAAAACTGAGGAGGGAGGATTCCTTAAGCCTGGGAGGTGGAGGCTGCAGTGAGTTGTGACTGTGCCTCCACACCCCAGCCTTGGTGACAGAGTGAGACCGTGTCTTAGAAAAAAGATGTGTATCCTCAATACAAACTGTTTCCATCAATAGAGTTTTCTTTTTGTGCTGTAATAGTCAAACAATTGTATATGTTTTCTAACATTAACTCAGCATATGCACGGTGTTTTGTTTCTTTTTCTTTCATATGCCGTTTGTGGAAATTCAACAGCACTTTAAAGGCTCTTGTTCTCTCCCTTGGTTGGCTTCTGGTGTCCTGCTTTTCTGGCTGTTTCTCCACCTTCCCTTCTTTGAAAGCCTTTTATCTTCCCCAGTCTCCATGCAGAAAAAAAGGAAGTCCCTTTACTTTCTGTCTTCCAAGTCTGGTGAATCAGTTCCCTTCTCTTCATAATCACTGAAGCCAACCAAGTTTAGGAGTAAAACAGTTCTCCTTAGAATACGCTCATATACCTGCAGACTCTCTGCCCTGCTCATCCTTTTTTAGGTTCCTGCAGACGTCACCCTCATGCCATACCCTCTGTTCCCTAATTACCACAGAGTGGGCTCTTCACCTCCTGCAGCCCTCTATGTGCTCAGCCTTGGGGCTCACTAGTCCTTTGATTATGAAGTCCAAATCCCCATGTGCTTGCACCCTCTCACATCACCCTCTAGGAAACTGCCATTGTGAGTGAGTCCTGAAAAGCATGGGCTGGTTCAGTTTCATAATGTGGGATTGTCTCTATTATAAAGGCATATTGGCAAATAAAGACTAGAGTTTACGTTGAATATCATGCCCCAAAAATTTTTTTGCAGAACTTTTTAAATAAGGAATGTTTATCCTGCCTCATTTGAAAACTACAATCTAAAACCAACAAATAATATAATACAATTTTAAAAACAATGCTTGTCTTATTAGTTTTTCAATTCATTAATAACAGGCCAATATTTAAAATAAATATAATTGCACATTTAAGTGACGTATTTGACAAGAATGGCATTTACATACACTTTTACCAAAAAATATCTTTAAATGTATTTTTTAAATGTTGGAATAGGCAGACATACACATAGAAAAACATTATTTTGTACTAACACCTCAAACGGCAAACATAATTTAAATGTCATTAAATAATTAGAATAATATGAAACAAATGGCTGTGTTGTTTAGGTGTTTACATATACATATACATTCAGTTTAGCATGAGCATACTTATGTGTCTTTGCTGGACTGTTGTGCAGGGAGGAATCTTAGCATTCCTTGGAGACAGGGAGGAATCTTAGCATTCCTTGGAGACCTGAAGGGATGCAATGAACTGAAGAATTTTCAAGAGCTGATCAATCAGTCACCCCTTGTTCATCCCTGAGCAGATGTGTGGTGGTATTGTGGTGGAACCTCACTGAGCACTCTGCCAAATAACTAGAGTGGCACTTGTGCTTTAGTCCATTTGGCTATCCCTTTCACCCTGGCATTTCATCAACCAGAGGGAAAACAAATAAGACATCGTAAAGCGAGAGAAGCCACTTATGGGTCTTTCAACTCTCACATCTATTTAGATGCAATTGGAGGCCCACAAGGA
The DNA here is from genome assembly GCF_000951035.1 of Colobus angolensis palliatus. NCBI lineage: Eukaryota > Metazoa > Chordata > Mammalia > Primates > Cercopithecidae > Colobus > Colobus angolensis. The sequence goes on from NW_012118699.1 coordinate 267,377, forward strand.
ATACCAGATCAATTTAAAGCTTGAAATCAAATAGCTACAGGATATAAGTCAATATTTTAGTGGGTGACAGTTAATAAAAATTTGGATTAGATAAATTACATCTATTACAACAAACAGCAAAAAGCTTTTCATGAGTTAAAAGAAAAACTCATGTCAGTTCCAGCCTTGGGTCTAACTGACCTGACAAAACCCTTTACACTCTATGTGTCAGAAAAAGAAAAACGGCAGTCAGAGTTTAAACCCAGACTGTAAGGCCCTGGCCAAGGCCAGTGACCTATCTCTCAAAACAACTAGACAGGGTTTCCAAAGGCTTGCCCCCATGTCTAAGGGTCCTGGCAGCAATGGCCCTGATACTACAAGAAGCAGATAAGCTAACTCTTGGGCAAAACCTAAAGTCCCCCCATGTTGTGGTGACTTTAATAAATACCAAAGGACATCATTAGCTAACGAATGCTAGACTAACTAGATACCAAAGCTTGCTCTGTGAAAATCCTCGCATAACCATTGAAGTTTACAACACCATAAACCCTGCCACCTTGCTCCCGGTATCATAGAGCCCAGTTAAACATAGCTGTGTAGAGGTATTGGACTCAGTTTATTCTAGAAGGTCCAACCTCTGAGACCATCCTTAAACATCAGTAGACTGGGAGCTGTACATGGATGGGAGCAGCTTCACCAACCCCTGCAAAGTGACTCTGAAGATGACGACAAGCCCTGTTCCAGTCAGACCTGGAAGCTGACTGGTCCATGCAAGGCAGAAGCATGAGGAAGCTCATCGCGGGACTCATTTCCCTTAAAATTTGGACTTGTACGGTAAGGACTTCAACTGACCTTCCTCAGACTGAGGGCTGTTCCCAATGTATACATCAAGTCACTGAGGTAGGACCAAAGGTTGCTACGGTCCTATTATTTTACTGTTATTATAAGTGTACTGAAACTCTAAAAAAAAAACTTCTTTTTATAATGTTATCCTATACAAGGTATGTAGCCCAGGAAATGACCAACCTGATGTGTGTTATGACCCATCTGAGCCTCCCATGACCACAGTTTTTAAAATAAAATTAAGAACTGAAGACTAGTGGGGGCTCATAAAGGATATGAGTAAAGTGTTAGCCAAAACACAAAAAAAAGAGGTGCTCAAACAAGTCACCTTAAAATTTAATGCCTGTGCTGTCATTAATAAGTTAAAAATAAGATGTGGTTCTCTTAATTAGGAAAGAGGCTATATAGCAAAAAATAAGTACATTTATCATAAAGTAAGACTGTGTAAAAATAAATGTGAATATTGGTCTTGTGTCATTTAGGCTACTTGGATAAAAAAATGAAAACATCCTCTACACTTTCAGCAAGGGAAAAGTGGCCTTTCCTGTACCAATGATCAGTATAAGCCCTTAGAACTAGTAATAACCAATCCCCTTAATCCTCGCTAGAACAAAGAAACATGTAACCCTAAAAGTTGATGGAGCTAGACTGGATCTTTAAGCAAATTTCGTGGTTTGAGAAAAAAGTTCATAAACACTCTCCTGGCCCAGTATTTCAAACCTTCTATGATAAACTAAATGTGCCAGTACCAGAAATTCCAGGAAAAACAAGAAATTTGTTTTTGCAATTAGCCAAGTATGCAGCTCAGTTTCTCACTGTCACTTCATGTTATGTATGTGGAGAAACCATAATAAGAGATCAATGGCCATAGGAAGCCTGAGAATTAGTACCTACAGACCCAGTTCCTGACGAATTCCCAGCCCCAAAGAAACACCCTGATCACTTCTAGGTCCTAAAAGCCTCGATCATTAGACAATACTGTATAGCAAGAGTGGGGAAAGACTTCACCCTTCCTGCAGGAAGACTACATGGTGGAGTTCAAACCACACAGAAAAAAAAACCATTCAGTAAACTTCCAAAGTTGCAGACCATTTAGGCCCACCCAGAATCTCACTGGGACTGGATGGCCCCCGATGGGCTATCCTGGATATGGACATAGAGCCTATGCCAAGCTGTCTGACCAGTGGACAGGTAGTTTTGTTATTGGCACTATTAAACCATCTTTCTTCCTACTGAAAACAAGTGAACTCCTGGGCTTCCCTGGCTATGCTTCCCTCGAAAAGTGAAACATAGCCATACATAATTAAAAGGATGATAAACGGCCTCCTGAAAAAATTATACACTATGGGCCTGCCACTTGGGCACGGGATGGCTCGTGGGGATACCGGACTCCCATTTACATGCTCAGCCGAATCATACGGTTGCAAGCTGTCTTGGAGATCATCACTAATAAAACTGGTAAAACCTTGACTATTCTGGCCCAGCAAGAAACTCAGATGAGAAATGCTACCTATCAAAATAGATTGACTCTTGACTATTTGCTAGCAGCTGAAAGAAAAGTCTGTAGAAAATTTAACCTTACCAATTGCTGCCTGCACATAGATGATCAGCAGCAAGCAGTTGAAGATATAGTTAAAGACATGATGAAACTGGCACATGTTCATGTACAAGTGTGGCACGGGTTTGACCCTGAGGCCATGTTTAAAAATAGTTCCCAGCACTAAGAGAATTTAAAACTCTTGTACTAAAAATTATACTAGTAATAGGAACCTGCTTGCCAATCCCTTATTTACTACCTGTACTCATTCAAATAGTAAAAGTTTTCATTGCTACTTTAGTTCACCAGAATGCTTCAGCTCAAGTGTACTACATAAATCACTATCGATCTGTCAAGCAGAAGGACATAGTGAAAATGAAGGTGAGAACTCCCATTAATAACATGAGTCAGAGTCTCAAAGGGAGGGAATAAGGGAGGAGACCACTCCTCATATTATCTTATGCCCAATTTCTGCCTCCAAAGAAAGAAGTAAAAACTAAAAGGCAGAAATGAAATCCACAGGCAGGGAGCCCAGCGCCGTGCCCTGGGCTTCGTAGTTAAAGATCGACCCCTGACCTAACTGGTTGTGTTATCTATAGATTCCAGACATTGTATGGAAGAGCACTGTGAAAATCCCTGTCCTGTTCTGTTCAGATCTAATTACCGGTGCATGCAGCCCCCAGTCACGTACCCTCTGCTTGCTCAATCGATCACGACCCTCTCACGCAAGACCCCTTTAGAGTTGTGGGCCCTTAAAAGGGACAGGAATTGTTCACTCAGGGAGCTCGGCTTTTGATACGGGAGTCTTGCTAATGTTCCCGGCCGAATAAACCACTTCCTTCTTTAACTCAGTGTCTGAGGAGTTTTGTCTGTGGCTTGTCCTAATACACATGCTCCTGCCTCCTGAAGGAAGTAGCTTCTAGATGGGTGGAAGCAGGCAAACTGTGTGTGTTCACAGGACCTGGAGGCTCTCTCTCCTTGGATTAAGCCACCTTCTCAGGATTACAGGGCTCTTCAGTTTTCTCAACATGCTGTTGTACAAGTAAGCACAAAAACACGTAATTTCATTATGCCTTGATTTAATTGTTGAAAACAACATAAAGGTAATAATTTTAACAATAAAGATATTACAACCTACTATACATGAGACCTTCCTGTGCTTCAAAGTTTCTTCGCAGGACTTTGTATGTGTTACATATTTTCATTTTTTTTCCAGAGATGGAATGCTGACATCTCCTTATTACAGATAATTCTTTAATTTATCTCTTAGAATGATTTTTTCCAGAGCCCCTGCCCACCCGCCCCTGGTGGATGGAGCAGTGCCAGGGCTGAGCAAGGTGAGCAGGGGCCACCGCATGGGCCACGCAGAGAGCAGATGCCAAGCGGGCAGAAAGCCAGCATGAGAGGGCGGGTTGCAGCGGCCCCATGAGCAGCCCCAGAGATCGGAGAACAGCCCATCTAACCCTCACCCCCCCCCAGCACAGGTCTTCCAGATTGATTCCAACACCAAGAACTGGATGTAAGCAACAGGTGGTCACTGTTTTCTGCTTCTATGATGTCACAAAGAATAGCTATAGGATCATCAGTGTGGACGGAGCCAAGGTGACCATAAACAGCACAATCACACCAAATATGACCTTCACCAACACGTCACAGACGTCTGGGCAGTGGGCCGACAGCAGAGACAACACGGTGTTTGGTTTGGGGTTTTCCTCTGAGCAGCAGCTGACAAAGTTTGCAGAGAAATTCCAGGAGGTAGAAGAGGCGGCCAAGATAGGCAAAGACAAGACCCAGGAGATCATGGAGCGCTCCAGTCATCATCCCCGAGAATCCAGGCGTGGAGACCCATCTTCTACTCTGGCATCCAGTGTCAACAGGATGGACGATGGCAAGGCCTCTCACGCCGCTGCAGCCCACAAGTACCTGCAGTCTGGGAACCACAAGCCGAAGGCGGCCTGGCCGCAGAGCGCTGCCCACGGGAAGAGGCGGGAGATGGAGCTGCAGACCCGGCGGGAGAGCGACGCCCGGCTGCCCAGGGCGCTGCAGGAGTCGGCGGCCAGCGCGGAGGCCGTGAGACCCACAGAGAGAAGGAGAAGAACATGGAGCTGAGGAGGAGGATTGAAGAGCTGGAGGCTTAGCACCGTGAAGAGGAGACAGAGCTGGAAGATCTCCGAAAACAAAGTGAACTCACACCTCAGCTCAGGTCAGAGCGCGACTGTGTCTCTGAGAAGATGGAGGCCGCAGAGAGGATCAAAACCTGGAAGACAAAGCGCGTTCCCTAAAGACAGACGCTGAGGGGAGCAAATCCCGACAGCGCCCCCTGGAGGTGGAGGTGAAGAGCTTCCTGGAGGTGCTGGACGGGAAGATCCACGACCTGCATGACTTCCGCCCAGGCTTCCCAAGCTGGGCACTGACAACCAGGGATGGCCCAGGCCCAGGTCCCCGCCCGTGAGTCCCAAGCGTGTGTGGGAGACCAGATGGCGCTAGGACGTTCCCTGTGTGCGTTGCTTCTGTAAATGCAGGCGCAGTTTGTCGTGTCTCCAAACCAGTTGTGCCGTCCACTCACTCCTTTCCAGAATAGAAATCTCCTCTCCCTTCTATGGCCTGGTGAGGGTGTGGACAACTGGAAGATTCTGACTCAGGAATCCAGAACTAGATTTACCTTAAATATTTACGCAGTCAGGCCAGGGATGTTTGTATCTTTCATAAGGGCGGTTGAAACCACATGAACTGGAAAAAAACAAAAAAAGGTTTTATTTTTATTTTTATTTATTTATTTATTTATTTATTGAGACGGAGTCTTGCTCTGCTGCCCAGGCTGGAGTGCAGTGGTGCAATCTTAGCTCACTGCAACCTCCACGGCATGGGTTCAAATGATTCTCCTGCCTCAGCCTCCCGACTAGCTGGGATTAATCCAAATCACTGTATTATATTCTTTACACAAGGCCACCGGGCTCCTATGATCAAATAACATTCAGAGTATTTGAATGTCCACCAGGCCCCAGCCCCAGGGGGTCCAGAGAACAACATTCCTCTCCGTCAGCATCGAGAGGCTTTATCACAACTGTTTAATGCAGACTTACCAAGAGATGGAAAACAGGTTATTGGTGGGTGCATTTTCTGGCTTGAGAATCGCCTGCATCCCCCATACTGCCCCCTGACTCCCAATTTGTGTGGTTGCAACAGTGTTCCTTTTCTTCGTTTTAATTTCTGAACAGATGATTGTGCTGTGGGAACAGCACACAGTGGGGGTGCCTAGCATAAGGACTGGCTTAGGTGCTTAATAAATATTTGTTCAATAAAAAAAAAAAATTAGTTTTTTTCCAAAGCCCCACCCAAAACTGGGGTATTATTAGAGGTGTAATAGTTGGACCAATATTGAAAATACATTCAATTTAGTTCATGTGATCTCAAATATTCTTTTTTCTTATAAAGTTGTTCTCAGTTGTAACATCACACAAAATATTAGTAATTTATACTAATTACACAGGTTAAAATATTGTATAATTTAGTGACATTTGATTGGAAAAATGTACATATTCCCCATGTCGACTATTTTTTCATTCTCTATGAAATGTATGCTTATTAATTATTAAATTTAAGAAGTTACCGTTATCTTTTTTATTTCTAGGATTTAATTTTAGTAGGTGTACCCGAATGTATTTTATTAATTCATGTAATAATGTTAATATTTTGGATAGGGTTTTAATATCAATTTTACTATTTGCTGAATTTTAAACTCTTCTAGACTTCAACTTTTTTTGTTTTTATGAGATAAAATTTACACATAATGAAAAAATGCAGAGATCTGAAATGTATCAGTAGAGTTTCTGGAAAATGTGAAAATGTGAATATATTTACAGTTGCCTGCGGTCAACTCCTACACGGGGAAAAGGTTTTGATTTCTGACATTATAGCTCTATTTTTTTTCTATTTTGAACTTCATATAAATGGAATCAAACATTATAGAACTTTTTTGGTAATGGACTGCTTTGCTATTTTTGAGATTAATTCGTATTATTTACTGTTTAAAATTAGATCAACTTATTGTCATTTATTCATTTAATGGACTGACTCTGATATAAAACCTCAAAGTTATGTGTGTGTGTGTGTGTGTGTGTGTGTGTGTGTGTATATATAGAGAGAGAGAGATTTTATAACTGAGTCAGTCCATTAAGTAAATAAATGACAATATTTTGATCTATTTGCCTATTAATAGACTAAATTTATTTACAGTTTATGAATATTATAAGCACAGCTGTTACAAATGTCTTAGTGTAAGTTTTCCTATGTTCTCTCATTTTTATTGAGAATATATGAAGTATGTATTTCTTTATTCTAGGAGCAAGTTTAAATGTTTTTCAGTTGTATTAAGATATAATCAAAGAATTTTAATAATGTATACGTTTAAGGTGCACCACTTGATGTTTTGATATTGTGTTAGTCCATTATCACACTGCTATAATGAAATACCTTAGACTGACTACTTTGAAAAAACAAAAGGATGTTTAATTGGTTCATGTTTCTGCAGGCTGTACAGGAAGTGCAGTGGCTTTTCCTTCCAGGGAGACTCAGGAAAGTTAGAATCACAGCAGAAGACAAAGGGGAGTAGGCACATCACAAGGCTGGAGCAGAAGCCACAGGAAGTGGCGGCGAGGGGGTCTACACACTGTTAGACAACCCGATCTTGTGAGAACTCACGCACTGTGGTGTGAACAGCACCAGAAGTTGGTTCTAAACCATTCATGAGAGACCCACCCCATGATTCAGTCATCTCCCACCAGGTCCCACCTTCACAATTGAGGATTATAATACAAGATGAGATTTAGGACAGGACAGAGATCCAAATCATATTATATATACATTGTAAAATACTCATCACAGTCAAGGTAATTTGTATATCCATATTCTCAAAGAGCTACCATTTTACTTTTTAAAAATGTACTACATTTGTGTGGATGTGTGTCTGATGAGAACACCTAAGATCTACCCTTTTAGCAAAACTCAATTTTACAGTGCAGTATTAAACAGAGGAACATTGTTGTACATTAGATCTCCAGAACTCATTCAACCTGCACAACTGAAACTCTGTACCCTTTGACCAACATCACCCAGTTTCCCTCTCCTCCTAGGTCCTGGGACCCACTGTTCTCCTCTCTGCTTTCAAGAGCTTTACTATTTTAGATCACACGTGTAAATGAGATAATGAAGCATTAGACTTTCTGCACCTGGCTTATTCCACTTACTCCAGGCCCACCCGTGTTGTTACAAATATCAGAATTTCCTTCTTTTCAAGCATATAAAATTCAGTTTAATGTATACACATTTTCTTTATACATTTATCAATCTATGGTCATTAAATTATTTTACAAATTTATACTATTATAAATAATCTTGCAAAGAACATGTGTTGGACATCATAATTTTATTTCCTTTGAACATAAAACAAACAGTGGGATCACCAGATCATATGATAGCTTCATTTTTCAATTTATTGCATAACCAATCCTACCAAACAATATAAGGGTTCCCTTTTCACCACATTCTTGCTAACATTTGTTATCTTTTTTCTTGCTGACAATAGTCATTTTAAGTGGTGTGAGGTGATATCTCATTGTGCTTTTGATCTGAATTTTTTTGATAGTTATTTTGAGAACGTTTTTATGCTCTGTTTTTCATGTGTCTGTCTCCGAAAAAAAATATATCCAGGTTTTGCCCTTTTTATCAGGTCATTTGATATTTGCTATTAAGTTGTGTCAGTAACTTATACATTTGGATGGTACTTCTTGTTGGATATGTAATTGCACATAGTTTTTCCTGTGCTTTTGGTATTAAATTCAAATAAATAATTTCTGAATCAATCACAGAAAGCTTGTTCCATGTTGTCTATCAATTTATGATTTCAGGTTATATTCATTTTTAGTTGATTTCTGTATATGGTGTTACAGAGGTCTAATTTTATTTATTTTGCATTTGGATGTTTAGTTTTTACATAATTTATTGAGGAGACTGTCCTTTTTTCACGGTGTGTTCTTAACATACAAAATCAGGAAGACATTTAATTTAAAAAGAAAATATCAGATGAATATCTTGATGAACATAGACCTAAACGTTCTGAACAAAATACGAGCAAATAGAATCCAGAAGCACTTTAAAATGTAATACATCATGGTCAAGTAGACTTTACCCCTGGAAGGCAAGGTTCATTCAACATACACAATTCAGTAACTGTGATTCACCATGTAAGCAGAATAAAAGCAAAAGCCATATGATTATCTCAATAGATGTTGAGAAAGCTTTTGATAGGATCCACTATCCAACCATAATAAAAACTCCCAACAGACTAGGTATCACAAAATACAGCAATATTATAAGAGGCATCTATGACAAGCCAACAGTCAACATGATACTGAGTGAGCAAAAGCCCAAACCCCTTGAGAACCAGAACAAGAAAAGGATGCCCTCTCCAGCCACTCCTATTGAATATAGCACTAGAAATCCTAGTCAGAGGAAGTAGGCAATAGCAAAAATAAAAGGGAGCTGATATGTTTTGTATTTGTGTCCTCACCCAAATTTCATGACAAATTGTAATTCCCAGTGTTGAAGGTGGTGCCTATTAAAAGGCGATTCTATCACGGGGATGGGTTTCCCTCTCTTGGCCTGTTCTTGTGATAGAGCTCTCAGGAAATCTGGTTTCAAAGTATGTGGCACCTCCCACCTCTCTCATTATCCTTCTCCAGCTATGTAAAATATGATGATTCCCTTTTTGTCATGATTGTCAGATTCCTAAGACCTCTCCAGCCATGCTTTCTGTAGAGCCTACAGAACCATGAGGCAACTAAAAACCTTATAAATTACACAGTCTCGGGTGTTACTTTATAGTGTGAGAATGGACTAATACAGCATCCAAATAGGAAAGGAAGTTAATATATGTGTCCCAACTGATGATATAATTTTATACCTAGAAAATTCTACAGACTCTGACAAAAATAATTATAGAATAGATAAACAACTTTGGTAAAATGTCGGGAAACAAAATCAATGTACAAAAATCAACAGCATTTCTATAGCCCAAATACACCCAAGCTCAGAATGAAATCAATACAATCCTACCCCGCTTACAATATTCACACACAAAAACATGAAACGCCTGGAAATACACATAAGAAGCAAGGTGAAAGATCTCTACAAGGTGAACTACAAAACACAGCAGAAACAAATAATAAATGACACAAATAAATGGGAAAACATTTCATGCTCATGGATTAGAAGACTCAATATTGTAAAAATTGTCATACTGCCCAAAGCAATTTACAGATTCAATATTATTTGCATAAAACTATCACAATCATTCTTCACAGAATTAGAAAAAGAAATCTATTCTAAAAATCACACGCAATCAAAAAAGACTGAATAGCCAAAGAAATCCTAAGTAAAAAGAACAATGCCAGAAGCAACATGATACCCAACTTTAAACTACACCATAAAGTTATGGTAACAAAAAGAGCTTGGTACTTGTACAAGAGCAGACATGCAAAAAAAAAAAAAAAAAAGGAACAAAATAGAATACAGAAATAACGCTGCACACCTACAACCATCTGATATTTGATAAGGCTGACAAAAACAAGCAATGAGAAAAAAAACTCTGTATTCAATAAATGGTGCTGTGATAACTGGATTCTGGCAGATAGGTAGAATGCAAGAGTTAAGGAGGCTGGGCAACTTCTTCATAGATTTCAGAAGATGTGTAGAAAGCCCTTAATCCCCAGGAAAAAGCCTGCTGCATGTATGGAGCCACTACAGACAGCCTCTAATAGGGCAGTGCCAAAGATGGGGAAAGATAGAGTTGGAGCCCCCATTCAGAGTCCCCATTATCACACTTTATAGTAAAGCTGTGGGAACGTGGCCACAACTCTCAAGATTCCAGAATGGTAGAGCCAACGGCAGCTTGCACTCTCAGCCTGGAAATACTTCCGGCACTTGATTCCAACCTGTGAAAGTAGTTCCTTGGGCTGTCCCCATCTATAGGGATAAGATGTCTGAGATTTTGGGGACCAATTTGTCTCAGTGTGCCCTGGTTGAAGTAAATAAAGAGATTGTGTAGCTTTAAGATTTAATATCTGTCCTCCTAGGCTTTAAGTGTGTGACAGGGCTATTGGCTGTTCCTTTGGCCAATTTATTCCCTTTGGATTGAAAATAATTACCCAATGCCTGTGGCACTCTTGCCCCTTGGAAGTAAAAAACTCTTTAAAACATTTTTCAAACTCACACCTGGAGGAAAATTGCCTTAACACTCACCTGAGACTTTGGAATTTTCAGTTGGAGGCTGACCAAGCTAAGACTTTTGGGAACTATTGAAAAATATGATTTTGCAATATAAGACAGACATGAGCTCGGGGGCACAATAGTTAAATAATATAGTTTAGATGACTGTCACCCCACCAATCTCATGGTGAAATGTGATCCACAATATTTAAGGTATGGTCTACTGGGAGGTATTGGGTCATGGGGAAAGATTCTTCATGAATGGCTTGATGTCCACCCCATGGTAATTAGTGAATTATTTCTGTATTAGCTACTGTGAGGTCTGATTGTTGAAAAGAGTCTGGCAGCCCTCCTTCCCTCTCATCTTCCCCCTCTTACCACATGACACAGCCTGCTTCCCTTTTGTCTCCCACCATGATTGTAAGCCTCCTGAGGCCCTCACAAGAAGCAGATGCTGGTGCCATGCTTCTCACACAGCCGGCAGAGCTGTAAGCCAAACAATGCTCTTTTTTTGTAAATCACTTGGCCTCAGGTATTAATTTATAGCAATACAAAATGGACTAATACTCTGCCAAAAGCATTATACAGATTCAACGCAATTTTTAACAAGTAAGCAATGTAATTGATTACATATTTAGAAAAAAAAATTCTTAAAATTCATAGAGAACCAAAAAAGGGGCTGGATAGTAAAGGCAATCCCAAGCAAATAAAAACAAAGATGAAAATGCCACATTCCCTGACTTCAAATTATACTACACAAATATAGTAAGAAAGACAGCATGATGCCAATACAAAACAAACAACAACAACAAAACAGATCAATGTAACAGAATAAGAAACCAGAAATAAATCCAAATATCTACAACAACTGTTCTTTGACAAAACTGGAAAAGATATACATTGCAGAAACAACCCTGTATTCAATAAGTGGTGCTGGGAAACTTGGAGAGCCACATGTATAGGAATAAAACAAGACTTCTATATAACCGTAGACGAAAATTAACTGAATATGGTTTCAATATTTAAATGTATAAATGAAAACTCTAAAAATCCTTAAAGAAAATGTAGGGAAAAGTCTTCTGGACTTTCACCTAAGCAAATAAAATACACCTAAAGCTTCAGAAGCAAATGCAATGAAAACAACAATAGATAAATGGGACAAATTCAAGATCTCCTGCACAGAAAAAGAAATAATCAACACGCGGAACAGAAAACCTACAGAATGGTAGAAAATATTTGCAATCCATTCATCTTCTAAAGGGCTAATACATAGATTCGACAAGCAACTCAATTAAGTCAACTAGAAAAAGCAAATAACTTCATTAAGGTGTTAGTGAAAAGAAGACATTTCTCAAAAGAAGGAAAAATTGTCTGCACTCTTATGTTTATTGCAGAACTATTTCCAATAGAAAGGTCATGTAATCTATCTAAGTGCCCATCGATGGACAGTTATATAGATAAAATATAATATATATAAACTAGGGAATACTCTGCAGCTATAAAAATGAAATTGTGTCTTTCACCTGTTCTTATTATTTTAATGTAAGCAATGGGTACACATGGACATAGAGGCAATTAATAGGAACTGGGGACTGCAAAAGAGAACAGTGTGAGAGTGGAGTGAACTGTTGGCTGTAGTGTTCACTATCTGGGTGATAGATACATCAGAAGCCCAAGCCTCACCATTATGAAATACATCCATGTTACAAAACTGCATATGCACATCATGATTCTATAAAAATAAAAACAAACAGAAAATGTAAACATAATTGACAGACTGCCAGCTAGATTTGCCAATGAAAAATAAAAATGCAAAAGGAGTGACTCTTTGTTTTGGAACACGTTCTGATTTTCTGGTACCATAATAATTTGTAGGCTTTTCTCCTATATTCTCTTTCCAAGCCCTAGAATTAGCTATTTTTCCAAGAAATGCTGGTTCCTTTCATAGAAGAATAGTATTAAAAACTCAAATCTTGATTCTGGGTGTATTTCTTGTTACTGTGCTGTCATTTCTTGTAGAACCTCTCGGGTAATGAATCTAGGAAGTATGTGTTTGTGTATTAACCCATATACACACACACTATAAACTATTTTTATCCAGTTTATGTACCCATATTATGCTAAATTTGCAAACATACTGACATATCCACCCTAAGTTAATACCTCATGAATGTTTATCACCTTCCTTCTATGCCTGTCCCTAACCCCCTCACTCCAACCTTGGGGAACCTCCTCCCACTACACATCATCCGTTCCTTGTGTCCAATTACAGGACACACACATATACACACACGTTTTTAGTATTTGTTTGCTGTCTTTTACATTATGATGTCTTATAGTGCTTTATATTTATTTCATATATTAGTTTTATTTTAATTTCATGTAGGTTCCTCATTCCTTCATCTGTGTATTACATTTCCCTAGAACGATCACATATTTTAGATACAAAGCAATGTAAAGCTCCTGCTTGCAGTTGTCTGTGAAGCCGGCAGGGAGAGCAGAAGGAAATGGTTCATACTCCTGACCCTCCCTGCACAGCTGTAAGTTCCAAAAAGCAGAGGAGCCTGCTCTGCACCTTCCCTGGGGACAGCTTTATCACTGTTGAGTCTTGTGCTTAATTAACGGGAGTTTCTGTTAGGTCCAGGTGCAGCCACTGACTCCAGTGCCGGAGTGGAAATAAGCTTCCAAAACACAGTGTCACCTGAGAGATAAGAGTCCATCCCTCTAGGACCATCTGAACTCCCGCTTCCTGGATGGAGCCCCAGACTCATAAAAACCAAAAAAACATCTCATATGTGTTCTGCACTGTGGTTCTTCTGTGTCCCTGCACGCTCAGCAACATCTGTGTGGTGTCACTTATACTTCATGAGACGAGACTCCTGCTGCTTGTGTCAGGTCACTGGTGATCTCTGAAGCTACTTCTGGTTTCTGCTTTAGTATGTAAAGAGCATGTCAATCACCACCCACATTCTTACAAGAATATAAGCCTGGAAAATTGATTATCAATGATTTCTTGGATCTGTTGAACAAGTGAAATTGCAGGGAAACCAGGACCGCCAAACTACAAAGAGGTTGAAATAGAGACCATCAGACGCAATGAGATACCAAATAATAAGTGAGACCCAATGCTACGCCAGGCAAGGATTAAGTCACTCACCCCTACACTTCAAACACAGATTATGTTGTAACTTCCACAGAGCTCTTAGCTGAACAAGCACTGGTACTGAGACAATCAATATTAAAACATTTGCAGCTCATGGAACTCCAGACACTGCATAACTGTGCGCTTGTTCCACAAGCCATAAATAGAGCTTTGATTGGAGAAGAGACTGATTTCAGTAACTTTCTCCTGATAAGAGATCACTGACCATGGATTGTCCTGGCCAAATTACAAAGGCTGGGCACTGTGTGTCTTTCTGACCCTGTACAAAGCCCTTTTGATGGACAGGGCCCGACTGTAATTCACTTAGTTCTTAAGTGCTCACCCCAAAGTGTACGTAAAATGCATGTAACATGTGTGTTTCCTTATTATATATGAGCGCCTGCCCACAATATGAATATCCGCAGCTCCTTCTATAGCCTGCTGAGTGTGTACACTTGGCCAATCCATTCGCATGAATTCATTTCTCATCTTTCCCTTCCTTGAAGTGCCTGCTCACAGTTTCTGTGGGAGGCTTTCCTTCCCAGCCTGTCAAGAGGACCATCCTGCAGCTTCAACCCTTTCTCAGAAATAAAGTCTCCTTTCTAAATTGATAAATTGGTTGATTCTTCAGCTGACAGCACAAGCTGGTGGGAACAGTTAGATGGTAATTCCATAAATGCCTGGAGGAAGCTGTGGATAGGGAAAGAGTAAGATCTCCTGAGGGGCTGCACACCCCACACTTTGACGGAATTTCCCTCCAGAAACTTCTGGATTTTCAAGATGAGAATCCAAACAGATTCCCTCATGGCTCTGTCATCAGGAGAGCTATACTCTGATAAATATCCCAGAATTTTCTCCAGACAGACCCTACAGATAAAAAATACTTTCCAAGATCTTTATTCTATATGAGGGGAAGGGATTATTTTCCATCCAAGACAGCTTCACCTTAGCCTTCCTGTGTCATGAAAAGGGGTATAATTAATAAAACAACTGGGGTCAGATTCAAGAGAATAATCTGTGGATGCTTCAGCCAGGAGGGGGAGCGGAGGATAGAGGAAAATCAGCTGTATCACTGGAGACTCCCTGTAAGGGGAGCAGCACAGAGAAAGAACAGCAAGAAAACATTGGAATTCAATTTCAAGAACATATACTGCTCCCCTGCCCACCACATCACTTCCTCGCCAATAGGATTAATCCGGATTAAAGAGAAAAGTGTGGCAACACACAGACTCTGTCTAAGGACTGGAACTAAGGGAAACCAAAGGCAGAGGGAGAGAAAAAGTCAAGGACAGTAAAGTGATTTAAAGCCTCTGACACCAACACCTTCGGGAACAAGGTCAGTACCCCTCCCTCAGTGACCTTAGATATACCTCTCACGGGGCATCTGCAGAGTTCTCAGGTGAGAACTAGCCAAGACAACCTGAAGGCACCTTCTGAATCTCCAGCATTACTGAGCTTACTTTAGTTCTATTTGGAAAAACAAAACAGCAAAAACAACCACCACAAACATAACCAGGACTGGGGGCCAGTGCTGGAAGCACTTTTCATTGACAAGACACTAGGAAGGAGGGCAAATCTGAGGCTTGTTACTGTGCAAATATGCCACTGTGAGTGTGTGTGTGTTGGAGGGGGGTGGACCTTGAGACACAGGGTTTGTGCGTAAAATTATAATCTGATGTGAACTTCGACCACAGAATCAAAAAAAAAAAAAAAGTCTGCCCCAAAGTCCCCATCAGTTCCTGGACTCAACATGTGTCTGGACCGTTATCAATGCATCTGGAGCTCCAGGGAAGGGGTTCCCTGGTGGCTTTAGTCATTCCTTGCTTACTGTGCCGAGGTCTCTCTGTAGGCTTTGTTAGGTTTCCTGAGGTCTATTTTCTCTTGTAGGAAGTGGTGTGAGAAGTAGCTGCTGTCACTGAAGGAGCATTCTGAGCCAGGGCACAGTCACGTCACATTGAGCTTGAGACACTGGGAGAAAAATGCTCTGTGAGCCCAGAAAGGAACTTCCCTGCAGGGCATTAGCTGAGCTGCAGAGGGTGCTCAGGATTCACCCAGCACAGGATCCAGCTCTGGGGCAGGTGCACAGGAGGCTGGGGAGGGGTTTTCTCTCAGGGATTGAAGATTCGTTACTTCAAAGCAAGAATGACATAAAATTGAAATAAGAATTTAGCAAGTAGTGATGTATCTTTAGTATTTTCTTGCATACACAGCCTTTACCTAATGCAAACCATATTTAAAAGAAGAAATGTCTAGGCCTTTCAAATGTATTTATCGTTAGGAATTGAGGGGTGGTTTTATTAATTCAATGGGTGTTACTATCTGGAGAAACACTCATCCCAGAAGTGCAGAGGGCAAGGCCCAGGAAAGTTCAGGCTGTCAGTGTGCCATGTGAAAAAGGAATCACACTGAGGACAATGTCCTGTGAGATTCTGGTTTTCTGTAAGAGGAGTTCTGTCTTCATGGACTTCTAAGCATGTCCGATGACAAATATCACTGAACAAGTTCAGGTCATGGAGCTCAGCATCCCACTGTGGCGTGGTCCACGTGTCACCTATCTTCTTCCCCAGGGTGGGCTGCTTGAGCTATGAAATACCTGCCTCATGAATATGCAAATGCACTGGCGTCTACCGAGGTAAATACAGACCTGTCCTTGCCGAGAGAGCACCACACAACAACCACATCCCTCCCCTGCAGAAGCCCCGAGCACAGCACCTCACCATGGACTGGACCTGGAGGCTCCTCCTCTTGGTGGCAGCAGCTACAGGCAAGAGAATCCTCAGTTCCAGGGCTGATGAGGGGACTGGGTCCAGTGAAGTGGTGTCTCATTCTCTCCTCTGTCCTCTCCACAGGCGCCCACTCCGAGGTACAGCTGGTGCAGTCTGGCGCTGAGGTGAGGAAGCCTGGGGCCACCGTGAAAATCTCCTGCAAGGCTTCTGGATACACCTTCACCGACTACTACCTGGACTGGGTGCGACAGGCTCCTGGAAAAGGGCTTGAGTGGATGGGAGCTGTTGATCCTGAAGATGGTGAAGCAAACTACGCACAGAAGTTCCAGGGCAGAGTCACCATGACCGCGGACACGTCTACAGACACAGCCTACATGGAGCTGAGCAGCCTGAGATCTGAGGACACGGCCGTGTATTACTGTGCGAGAGGCACAGTGTGAAAACCACATCCTGAGAGTGTCAGAAACCCTGAGGGAGGAGGCAGCTGTGCTGGGGCTGTGAGGATGACAGGATTTATGAGGTCTAAATTATTTAGAAGATGGGTTAAGTCACTGAGTAAAAGTAGAGATAGAAAGATACATACATTCCAATCATATAGGAAATCACCTTGTCAACTTTCACCGTATAAGTAACATTCACAGAGGAGGAAAGGCAGCCATCAATTAAGCTGATGCAAACATTCCTTTGTGAGGACATAAATTTTAAAATCGAATGGATAAATCATTTGGAGCAGGATTGCTTGATCACATGGTAAGATTAACATAATTTCTAAAAAGTGGCCGACATTTCTACCAAAATGTCTTTGCCAGTCCTTTTACATTAAATTTATTTTAAAACATTTTTAGGATTACAGCAAATTTGAGTAGAATAAACAGAGTTCCCACATACTTCCGCCCAAGACACGCACAGCCTTCTCTGTGATCAACACCCTGCACTGAAGTCATAAATAACTTGCAACAGGTGAACCCACATGGACACATTAACTGTCTCCTTTTCTGGTGGTCCCTGGTGTAACAAGCCCGGGTTCTTCCAGTGCATTACATGAAATGACGCCAGGTAGAGGGAGAGTGAGTGGGGACGTTCCTCCTTCCACTGTTTCCTCAAGAATCCATAAAATGTAGATTGATTTAGAGCTTATCTGACTCCTGGTTTTCTATGCCCCTACCAAGAGGATAAGCCCTCCAGGCATTTACAGCAGGGGTCCCCAGCCCCTAGGCAGTGAACCAGTACAGGTCAGCAGCCTGATAGAAGGCAGGTCGCACAGCAGAAGGTGAGCGGTGGGTGAGCATCACTGCCTGAGCTCCGCCTCCTGTCAGTTCAGCTGCGCATTAGATTATCCTAGGAGCCGAATTCTAGTGTGAACTGTGCATGTGAGGGATCTAGGTTGCACGCTGTCTATGGGAACCCAATGTCTGATGATTGCAGGTGGAGCAGGTTCATTCCATAACCACCTGCCTCCATTATCCATGGAAAAATTGTCATCCACAAAATCATTCCCTGGTGCCAAAAAGATTGGGACTGCTGGAGTAGAGGCAGGTCTGTGCAACTAAAAGGCCAGCAGCTTCTGGTGAATCCTATAATGAATGTCATTTAACGAGCAGTGGAGACTCGCCATGAGGGACTTCGTAAATAATGCCCTTCAGTTGGATTCAAAACACCACAAGCTCTTGGGGAGTGTTCCTGGATAAAGCACTTTGTGCAGAAAATGGAAACACATGCATGGGATCCAGGCAGGAACGAAAGATTCCTTTACAAAGTGGTTTGGCACCCAGAAGGAGCTCTCAGGGTTGGCCACTGTAGCCTTTGCTGGCTGCACTTTAGCCAGAGGCCTGAGTCTGATTGGTCTTGCAGTGGGGGAGCCTCACAGGGGTCACAGGTTACAAAAATACCCATCATCCTCCAGCTGAGTAAGCCCATCTGCGTGCTTGTCAGTGTCAGCCCCATGAGGGGCGCACTCGGGAAGGTGACAAGATGCACACAAACCTCCCCCCATTAATTATCCACCACCACACACTCCACTGCAACCCGTGCTCCAGAAAGGGACAGGGGCCTGCAGGAATAAACAGAATGGAAGTATTTTCTTACCTGGAAAGACACTGCCAAATACCCCATGTTTCAGGAAATTTAACTCATAATTGTTCAGGAAGTGACTGACGGGCAGTGGTGGGTGAGGTGACGGGACAGCCTCAGGGCTGCACATGAGGAGGGCTCCCTCCCCACGCAAGCTTATTCTCCAGGAGCTGCACCAGGAACTCACAGAGGATCAGGAAGGATACTGAGAACATTCTTCTGTGGTGCTGCCTAGAGGGGGAAAATATAAAAAAAAATCAGTTCTAAACAAAGTATGACACTCGTTATTAGAAACTATATCTGAAACCTGTGGGAATCCTGACATAACACACCATTATCTGTGAACAAATATTTAACCTCTCCTTCCATGGGGAGGTCGACGAGGTTGGATCGGTTCTTTCATGGATAATATCCCCAAACTCCTCTCCACTCCCTGCACATCCCCGGGTCTCTCAGTGACAAGCTCTCCTCAGGGGAGTGTGCTTGCTGTAGGGAGATCTTCAATTTTCCCGTCTTCTGTTTTCTCGTCTTTCTCTCCTCATCTGAGATTAAGAAACTCGCCTGCATGTAGCACATCACAGTCTAATATCTCTCATGGACAAAACAGTGGCCAAACCAATCAACCATGTGACTGGCAGCAACCACCGGTGGCCACCATCCCCTCCACAGCCCCGTGTCGGATCATCACCTGAGAGATTGTATTTGCAACTTTCTTTCATAAGCATCTTAAAACCATTGCGTCCAATTTCACATGGAGACGTCATCGATCCATTTCCTCTTTCTAGAGAACAAAAGGAGATGAATACCAAATACACTTCATCTCTCTCGATTATTGAAATCTAATTGTCCCTTTATCACCTTCTGATTTCTGGTCTACACAGAACACTCCACAAATTTTTCTCACTGGTGTTATACCAAAACTGATACATATTCAAGATACTGGAATAATTTCAAGCTACATTATTATTCTAATAATTCCAAAAATTTAGAATTACAATTATGCTCTTTTCCCTCTTTTTTTTTCCCCCCCCAAGATGGAGTCTCACTGTTTTCTCCCAGTCTGCAGTGCAATGGTGTGATACCGGCTCACTGCAACCTCCGCCTCCTGGGTTGGCAATTCTCCTGCTTCAGCCCTCGAAGTAGCTGAGATTATAGGCACCCACCACCATGCCCGGCTAATTTTTGTATTTTTAGTAGAGACAGGCATTCATCATGTTGGCCAGGCTGGTCTCTAACTCCTGACCTCAGGTGATCTTCCCGTGTATGCTGGGATTACAGGCTTGAGCCACTGCACCCGGCCGATTGTCCTCTTTTCATAGATGGATAAACTAACCTAGGCCTTTGAAAATAAACCCTTACCTGAGAGTGAAAAGATAAGACATAGATCTGGAGAATTTGCCAAAAAAAAAAATAAATAAATAAAATAAAAAAAGGCCGGGCGCGGTGGCTCAAGCCTGTAATCCCAGCACTTTGGGAGGCCGAGACGGGCGGATCACGAGGTCAAGAGATCGAGACCATCCTGGCTAACATGGTGAAACCCCGTCTCTACTAAAAATACAAAAACTAGCCGGGCGAGGTGGCGGCGCCTGTAGTCCCAGCTACTCCGGAGGCTGAGGCAGGAGAATGGCGTAAACCCGGGAGGCAGAGCTTGCAGTGAGCTGAGATCCGGCCACTGCACTCCAGTCCGGGCGACAGAGCGAGACTCCGCCTCAAAAATAAATAAATAAATAAATAAAAGAAATCAGCTAGACTACTTGTGTCTAAAGAGAAGTCTCCCAAGTTTAACTCTTTTCCTAATGGGTGACGATTTTGAACATAAAAGAAATGCTAACATTTGTTTCTGGGAAGTTTTCTTCTTCTACTGTCAGGAGAAAAGGTTTGCAGGGAGGAATCTGAGACCATCTTTCATGTCTCAACTTCAATGTGATTGCCTCAGTAAATTTTTTCCCATATCCCTGACTAGGAGAAGTCTCATATACGTCCTATGAAGGAAAAGCAGAATTCTAAGCACTCCAACTGATTGGATGGACCCTTTCTCTTCACTAAGGAGTTCCACAGACTCTTGAAAAACTAGCTCAGGTCATGTCAGAAACAGAGGATCAGAAATGCCTCATTATGCACTCCTCCCTTTGGAATTCAAGCACGACTAGCCAGCATTTTCATGAAAACAGAGAACTCAAGCCTCAGAAAACAGATTCTTTGTAGAAGATACCAAATTCCAACCTGACTCAAGAATAGCATCACATGACAGAGAGCAGGCCTTGAAATGAATCAAAGGCTTTTACCCTAAAATGTATTTCTTTGACATATTTTAAAATCGCCCTGCACAGTTATCTTTTGTGAGAGAAATTTACATTCTGCAGAGAATCTCCTTCCCTTTCCAGGTCTTTTGTTATCCTGAGGGGATTAGCTAAGAGTCCAGCATCTTTTAAAGGTCTTAATAGAAAATATTTGCCATCTATTGTCTCTAAGGGTGGCCACATAAGAGACTTCTTCAGTAATAAGAATCTTGTTCTCCAAAACCCATTATCTTAACCCAGACACTTTGTTATACTGATTTCAGGTCTTTAGATAAAAAACTTAAGTCTTTCAATCAATTGCCAAGCAGAAAATCTTTGAATCCACCTGTAAGCTCTAATGCCCTCCCCACACTGCCTCACTTCTAGCGGTTTTGTCTTTATTGACTAAGTCAACATATATCTCACATGTATCAATTGATGTTATTAAACTGAAGCTGCAATCAAGCCACTTTGGGCACATGTTCTCAAGATCTTGTGGGACTGTGTCACAGGGAATGGTCCTCACATTTGGCTCAGAATAAATCTCTCTAAATATTTTGCAAATTTGGCTTTTTATTAATAGTTCTAATAGAACCCACTCTGTGGTCTTTGTTACATCCACAAGCATGATATTAACAAACATTAGTTATTAAAATAAGCACACGTTGGCAATTTCTTATGAAGTTACACAGAGACATTCTGTGGGATCGAGTGTAAATGTTTCAAAGTATTTATGCAAGTTATTTCAAAATTTACATTCCACAGATACCGCTATCGGATTCCTTATGTCAGCTAATTATTTGTTTTATGAGTTTTGCATTTTTGCAGATGACCACAATTTGTTTTATGATTTTTTTTTTTTTTTGTAGATGATCATGCCCTATCTTTTCTATGCCTTTATTGTAGAAAATTGTGTGAAACTACTCAGGGCCACATTTGAAAGTCCTTACTGAAGTGGCTGCTGAAATTTCTGTGGGTTTCCTCTGCAGCTAGCAGACACCCAGCTTCCTTAAGTGAAAACTTAATTTTGTTTCCTGCTTGGTTTTGGGCCTTAATCTTGTGTCATCCAGAAAGACTCTGTCTTTCAGATCCCCCAGGTCATCCCAGAGCCACAAGGACCTGACAGTTGTCAATGTGGTGGGAGGGGTTGCACTGAACGGGCACTCTCTGTGCTTCTGAGGGAGCCACACTCCAGGCAGACATCACAGTCCCGACTCGGTGTGTCCTTCCAACTATCCCTGCCCCTCCTGCAGGTGTGATGCTGATCCATGCATCTTCCTCCCGTTCCTGGGTAGAGGGTCTCCCTGTTTGTTCCAAGATCTTCTTCCAGCAGCCACTATGTCTTCCCACTGATGTCCTCAGCTTCCTCTTTTCTGCCCTTCCCAGCAGGATGAGACTGTTATTAACAAGGGAAGAAAGAGGAGATGGGAGATGAGGCTGTTATTCCTGAGAGAATGGACAGAGTTTTGGAACTTTTCTTCCTTCTATCCCAGTTTCTATGAGTTCCTCCAGTGCCTGTAACACTGAGGTGTTAGTGGCTTTGCCCCAGTATGTTAATTATTTGGTAAGGTCCTGGTGGCAGGGGAGGTGGGTCTGGACGCATTTCAGCCACAGCTGCTCTTCCGCTTTCCCACACAGAAACATCCTGGGAGGGAGGGGGGGAGATTTTTTGATGTGTCCTCAGTCCTGGCAGAAAAGGTTTCAATAGCAACAGGAATCCTCAGTTGTATGTCCTCTGATAATTTAAACAATAACTTCTTTATTATACTCAACGCGAAACAATCTGAAGAATATGTCTAAGGTAACCCTGCATTCACTTACATGACATTTGCTGGCCTCTGCCCCAGATGAGGTCATATTCTCTTCCTGTTTGTTCCTGCAGGTCACCGACTTCCACAAGATGTAACCTCCCTTGCTTGTCCTATAACATCAATAATCTGATGTTTTAAAGAAAATGTGCTAATTTGCAGCTCAGTAAGGTTAGTTGTTGTAAAAATAATACATTTTCTTCTGGGATGCCTGCATCTCCAGGCTGAGTAGAAGCTTTATCTGTAACACTCAGGAACTGGAAATAACAAAAATGTTAAGGAGCTTTATAAATAGCAGGGGCACACTCATTAACTGGAATTCTGTTCCTCATTACAATGAACACATTCTTCACACACAACCAAATTACTGACTCTCAAGTAATTATGCTGAGCAAGAAGCCACACAAATGAAATGGAAACTGTAAGGTTTCGCTTTAAGCAAATCTTGAAAAATAGATCTGAAGTAACAAAGGTGAGGGATTGACTCAGTACAGTGAGAGACAAATGACTGGGAGGCAGGAATTGGAGGAACCCAGGGAAACTTTTAAGTGTGGTTCATCATTTTCTTGTTATTTGGGAAGCACAGGTGAGCACATGTGAAACTGCATTTTTTTCCTTTGGAGACATGGTGTTGCTTTGTCATCCGAGCTGGATCTCAGTGGTGAGATCATAGCTCTCTGCAGCCTCAGACCCTGGGTCTCCACCAACCCTCCTCCCGCTGCCGTACATAGCTGGGACTACTGGTATGTAAGACCATGCTCAGCTTCAGAGTTTATTAAAATGCACACATTAATTAAGCAATATTTATTGCATAGCAATAATGCCTCAATAAGACTACTGCAAATAAGTGGATGATTTTTTCAATAAAGATTGATGGAAAGATAGATGCTAACATGAGAAAACGCGTGACACCCAGGAAAATAAAACTGTGGGAAATGTGCTTTTCTTTACAATTGTTAGGTAATCACAACAGTGCATACACATCACACCATGTTCTCATTACAGAGAAAAGGTTCTGCAAACCTCACCAGGTGCAACACCCTGAAGTCAGACCCAGTGGTAAGAAGCACAGGCCCAGATACCCAGGCTCGCTCTGACCAAATGTGAGCTCCGGGGACATTGTACAACCCATCTGTGCTTTTGCTAGGAATTTCTCATCTGTAACATGGAAATGACATTGATACCACAGACCATGTTTCCTCTGCATATGTAAAAATAAAAGATGACTGGTGCTAACTTAATATACACAGTTTATGTAGATCGATTGTATCTCAATACAACTGTTTTAAAATAGAAATTACAAAATTGTAAGTTTTATAGGTTTTAATATTTTATCACAGAACAAACTTTCAATAAGCATTTGTTTCCAAATGCTACCAATATCACAAATCTCCCCCAGGACACTCCTCATGCTCTGAGCCCCACTGTCTCCTCAGGCTTCTCACCTCAGAGCTTGCTAAATAGTAGGAGACATGCAAATAGAGCCCTCCCTCTGCTGATGAAAACCAGCCCAGCCCTGACCCTGCAGCTCTGGGAGAGGAGACCCAGATCTGGCATTTTCAGGTGTTTTCATCTGGTGATCAGGACGGAACACAGAGGACTCACCATGGAGTTTGGGCTGAGCTGGGTTTTTCTTGTTGCTATTTTAAAAGGTAATTCATTGAGAACTATTGAAATTGAGTGTGAGTGGATAAGAATGAGATAAACAGTGGATACATGTGGAAGTTTCTGACCGGGGTTTCTTCTTGTTTGCAGGTGTCCAGTGTGAAGTGCAGTTGGTGGAGTCTGGAGGAGGCTTGGTTCAGCCTGGGGGGTCCCTGAGACTCTCCTGTGCAGCCTCTGGATTCACCTTCAGTGACTACTACATGGACTGGGTCCGCCAGGCTCCAGGGAAGGGGCTGGAGTGGGTCTCACGTATTAGTAGTGGTAGCGGCGGTAGCACATGGTACCCAGACTCTGTCAAGGGCCGATTCACCATCTCCAGAGACAATTCCAAGAACACGCTGTATCTGCAACTGAACAGCCTGAGAGCCGAGGACACGGCTGTGTATTACTGTGCGAAACACACAGTGAGGGGAAGTCAGTGTGAGCCCAGACACAAACCTCCCTGCAGAAACGTTCAAGGGAAATCAGCTGCAGGGGGTGCTCAGGACTCACTGATCAGAGTCAACCCGGAGGCAAGTGCAATGGAGGCTGATTTCCTGTCAGGATGTGGGACCTCACCTTCTCCTCACGGTTTCTCCAGTGAACCTCTTTAAGTTTAGAATTCTGTGCTTCCTAATGTCATCTCTACATATTTTTAAAAGTATCATTTTAATATGAGGACCTATTCTCACATGCACCAAATGCAGATTGACGTTTACTGAGATGAAAAGGCCTCAACTATGGCCACCAAGATCAGAGTCCTGAGGAAGCTCAAGGGTGCCTGGTGGGTCGTCTCCAATCAGACCCAGGACAGAAACCTCAGGGAGATTCCTGGACTGGAATAGTGTTTAGGGATTCTGATTACAGCCAACGGAGAGGCTTGGCCAGGGTCAGTGTCATGTAGAAGCTCACAGGTTTCACGCCTGACCCTTCTCCTGACACTATATCCAATCAGCCTCAGCACTGACCTGGTGCTCCTTTGGCTCCCTATCCATGTTCTTTCTTTAGAGTGTTTGTTCTCCCTTTTTATTTGCTTTCCCTGCTTCCTGAAAAAGAAAGAGATGGTCTCTGTGGTCTACATTCCAGGGCTCAAGGCATTTTCTTGGAGCTCAGGTGGGGCTCAGGCTGTGGCTCCTGCAGCCACATGGGAGAGGCTGATGGGACTTCCTTCCCTCCCCATCTGCTCAGGACCCTCCACTGTGTTGTGTGTAGACTCATCTGCGAATGCAGTTGGCCGATAATAGTGAAGGGGATAAACTTATTTTATCAAAATGGGATGTGGATGTGGAATTAACCCTGTTCAAGCCATCAGAGTCATCTGCTTCAGAAGTAGTGTTAGAAAGAGCTTGTGAAATTCATCAGAATCAAGATGGAGCCACTTGTGTTAAAACCCTAACGAATGAAGCTGGGGAAGGCCATGAAGGAGGGTTCTAACACACATGTTCCTGATAACAAGAACTATCATAGACTCTGCACCACCACAACCTTGCACAAAAGCCAACACAACCTTAAAAGAATTATGTCTCCAAGTATATCTGCCCAGCAACTGCTTGTTCAACCTTACACTGATGTTACCCCTGTTACTGATCCTTCTAGCCCAGAATAATTGTCTCAAAACAGCTGAGGTAACCCTCCTCATTTTTCCTTAATTCTTTATCTTCCTTTACCAACCTGAATGCACCCATACATATTTCCATTGCAATGCATATCCTAGAATAAATATGATTACATTTTAGAGTCTCTTTCTGTCTGTTATTTAGGGTTGATAAGCTACAGGTGGACATGCCACATTTCTGTGAGACGTAGAGGATGACAGTTTTTGGAGATGATTGGGAATATCCAATGTCCAGAAGATCATCCATCAGTAAGTGCAGGCTGGAAGTCCCAGAGAGAGGTGAAGCTGCCGAATTACCATGGAATTTAATTTTATCCAGTTCTGCTCTGATGGAATCAGGCCCACTCATTTTATCATTGACAATCTACCTAACCTACAGTCAACTGATGACAGTTTTAATAACATCTATTAAGTAAATTTAGAACCATATATATATATATATATATTTGAGATGGCGTCTCACTCTGTCACCCAGGCTGGAGTTCAATTGCACGATCTCAGCTCATTGCAACCTCCACCTCCCGGGTTCAAGCAATTCTCTTGCCTCAGCCTCCAGAGTAGCTGGGACTACAGGCACATGCCACCACGTCTGGCTAATTTTTGTATTTTTAGTGGAGACGGGGTTTCATCATATTGGTCAGGCTTGTCTCAAACTCCTGACCTCAGATGTTCCACCCAACTCAGCCTTTCAAAGTGCTGGGATTACAGGTGTCAGCAACTGCACCAGGATAACACCACATATATTAATTTTGGATTGAATAACTACAAAGTCTACCCTAATCGAGTGTACCATGAAACTTTCCATTACCCAGAGGGAAGAACCTTTGACATGAGATCTAAGTTCATAATTTTTTAAGGTGTAAAACTGACCATTTTACAATCAGACGATTATGATTTTGCTAATAAGTTGTAGAAGTTGCATGTATATTGTGGATATTAACACTTTTTCAGATTCATGACTTGAAATTATATTCTCCCATTCTGTCTGTTGGAATTTTTTCCACGCTTTGCAGCATCTTTTTGTTGTGATGTAGTTCCACTTGTTCAATTCTGCTTTTGTTGTCTGTGAATTTAATTTGAAATACAGGAAATCATTCTTATTATTTTCTGGGTAGGGGAAATTTTGCAATTGCAAGCCATACATTTAACAATCTATCCCATTTAGAGTTGATTTTTGTGTTTATTCTAAACTAAAATTCTTAATTCTTTGCATGTGTAGATCCAGTTTTTCCAACATCCTCTTAGAGAGAGACTATGATTTATCCATTGTGTATTGTGGGTTTTCATGCTGAAAATCAGTTTGCCATCGATATATCAGTTTATTTCTGAGCTCTTTCTATATATTATTGCCAATATAGTCCTGTTTTTATTTATGTATCAAAATGTGCATATTTTGTCAATTTCAACATGCTGTTCAGAACCTATGCATGCCGACAACTGTGTTTCTCAGTGCCCTCTTGGGCTTGTGAAGCCCTCACAGACCCTCTCCCTCATCTGTGCAATCTCTGTATTCTCCATCACAACCAGTGCTTCCTGCTAGATGTGGATCCATCAGCCGCCAGGGAAGAAACTGGACAGGATCTGGTGCACAACTCATGAGGGAGTGCACAACCTAACCCACTCCTCAAGAGGAGTCCAGGGACCATCTCCAGATCCACATGCAAAAAAACAGTTTTTCCTACAGCTGAGCGACCTGAACAACAAGTACACAGTCATGAATTCTTATTAAAAAAACACAGTGAGGGGAAATCATTGTGAGCTCAGACACAAACCTCCTGGCAGGGGAGCTCAGGAGCAACAGGAGACGCTCCTGACACTAGGGGGCACTCAGGACACACATCAAGGCAGGTGCAATTGTAGGGAAAAGGTGCTGTAGATGGGATTTGGCATCACCATTATATTTCACCACTGGACACCCAGTTTATTCTCATGTACGTGATTCTTTGTATTATTAGAAAGTGACATTTATATAAATATATAACCATATGTAGGTGCATCAAGTCGTCCTCTCCATCTTATGTGGACCTTTTCCCTTAAGACTCTGAGTCCCTGTACTTATTTGAGCACCTCATAAATTACGGTCAGTTATGTACAATCTCTTTCTTTTCTTTCTCCCTTCTTCTCTCCTACTCTCTCAGTCACAATCTTACACACACACAGAATTCTACAACTTCGATTACCTGATGTGCTGAAAACCACAGATTAAAGTGCAGGTTTCCCAGCTTACCAGCTGTTCGTATTGTTGTAAGAATAAGAACGTTGTGTTTCTCAGCTATGTACTTTTCTAAGATAATACCACTTTTTAAAAAAAAAAAAAAAATAATAGCCAGATAGTGAAAGCAATCCAAATATCAATCAGCAGCTTAACTAATAAACACATTGTGGTAAATTCATTCATCGGAAAAAACACCCATTGTTACAATAAGGTACTGCTGACTACGCTCAAAAGTAAGGGTAAATTCACAAGTACATATGATGAGTAAAATAAGACAAACACATACAAGTCCATACATACTATTCAACTTTTATAAACTCTATTATATGAAAACCAATCTAATGTTACATAAAGAAAACCAGTAGTTGACTCTGGACGTAGTGTGAGAAGGGGAGGTTTGGAAGCAGGAAATATAGGAAAACAAAAGGAAATGTTGAGTACAGTTGAGTTTTTTTCTCTGTTGAGAAAGGTAATGTTTATGTCACTATTATTCAAATTGTACACATTATGGGAGGGCCACTATTTGCTATTTTCACCTCATTAAACTATTACAAATTTAAACACCTAGAATATGGTAGAAAATGAGTTAGAGAAGAATGAAATATAGAAGATATTAAAAAAGAAAATCACAGAACAATGGCATAAGAACTTCACTCATCAAACTGAATAAATTTTAAATTTCTCAACACAGAATTAAAGATTTCATTAAATATATAAGAGAAATCAAAGACTCCAGAATATACACATGAATAAACCCTAAGTCTACCTATATTCTTAGGGAAAAACTAGATTACAACAAAATAATGTCACGATTGCATTACATAACGGGGGTAAACGAACCCTACCAGGCGTGCCAGCTCTCTCTTCCGGAGCTGGGTCAGGGAACAGGTGTATCCTGTGGTTAGGAGCAGTGGCACCAAGCTCACAGCATCAGTTCTAGTTGACACCATAAATAGGCCAAGATATCACAACTAAAATGCAGTATGGATGTCATATCTGTTGGTGCCACACACTCCCCCACGTGAATATGGAAAGGTTAATTACCTCTGGAGACGTCTGCCGAGAGTAGTGCTGGTCTCTCAGGAATGTCCAAAATGGCTTGGTTGAGCAAGAAAGGAGACTGGCTCAGGGATCCTATAGTGGCTTGGTGGTGGAGGCAGAGTGAGGGGTCTCACTCACAGAAAGGAGTTCGTGGGGTTTGAACCTCCAGATGGCTTCAAATAGGGAATTCCTGTGATTCATCACTAGATTTACCTCATGTGGGGAAAAAAAAGAGATGGGGGAGGAATGAGTCAGTTAAGTTATCAGCAGTCAGACATAAGAAAAATAGTCTGATGACTCATTCTATGTAGAAACTATAAAAATCATGAATAAAAAAGATCAGTCCAATATGGGTGGACAACAACCAGGTCTACACAAAATGAGAAGACTGATTTTAAGAATAAGGAAATAATAATGAAAAGGAGGAGGAAAATGTGGAGAAAGAGGTGAAAGGCACGGGGCAGGGGATTAGACAAGCGTTGTGTTCCAATGACTTTTGTGGAGAATTTTCACTCTCTAAGATCATCCGCCTATTCTGAATGTCTTAGGTGAGACGCCTGTTCTAAAACATTAGAAGCACCAGAGGATTTCTGAGGATTCTCAGTTTAGTATCTTCTATTTGAGTAGCCTTACAATAGTGTACGATTCTTGCCTATTACTATTACAATGAGAGATAGGGTCTTACTCTTTCACACAGGTTGGAGTGCAGTTCACTGTTACCTTGAACTTCTGGCCCAAACAATCCTTCTGTTTCAGCCTCTTGAGTATCTAGGACTAGAGGGGTGCATCACCAAGCCCAGCTGATCTTTTTAAAAAGTCCTTTCATAGAAGTGGGATCTCTCTATGTTGCCCAGGCTGGTCTCGAACTCCTAGTCTCATATGATTCCCCTTCTTCTGTTTTGCTTCTCAAAGTAGTGGAATTAAAGGCATGAGCCACCACATCTGGTCTGAACTGATTATTTAGTTGCAAAATATCAACCCAAGAATACTCCCTGAATTTTATGTGGTCTGAACTGACTGTTTAGTTGCAAAATATCAACCCAAGAATACTCCTTGAATTTTTTTCTGCAGTATTTCAGTTAATAGTGCCTGATAATATTTATTCCAATATGATTCAACAGGAGACTTTTTTCCTGAGGTTTCTTCCAATGGACATAATTTCATGGTTGAAGATCACAAAATACTGTTAAAAGATGACATGAAAGGCAACATTAAACTTTTGGTGATTGCAGTGAGGATAAAACAAAAATTACTTTCAATATTGTGTAACACAAACATGCAATAGGACAAAGGTGAGAAATGAGGGTAAAATTTCTAAATGTATGAACCTTCCAGCTCCCGGGTCACAGGGCAGTAACTGATGAGACCTGAGGGAGGGACCCTGATGCCATATGCTAGTGGGACAACTCTTGGCCAACAGAGTTTCCATATTTTATTAAAGTTTTATAATTTTTTATTTAAAGATGCCAATTTATCAACATAACCAGAATATTGTGATTGGGATTGATTCTGTATGACAACGGCGATGCCTTCCATGTTTAGATAATATTACACACCAGCTTAAGATTGAGTGTTTGATGTAATGATGTACCCGAACATTATTCCAGTTTTCATACCAGTGTTTCATTTTTCTCTGTATTTTCATTTGGTTTCAAATTCATATGTCAGGTCTCTAACGTGTAGGAATTCATTTAAAAGTGTCTTTTCTTGTTGTCTATTTTGATGGGGCTTCCAGAAGATTTAAAATCTTCCTCTGCCTGCAGCACATTTTAGAATTCTGCGCTACTGTAGAACATCTGTATTTAATCCTGGTCTTTGGTTAATTTATAAGCTCTAATAAGTGCAATAACTTCTGCCTTCTGAGCTGATTTACATCAGGTAGGGGACTATATCCCAAAAGAAAATTTGTATTAGTGATATAAATTATTATTTCATAACCACTACTTTTATTATTTAAGTGTTATTCATTAAGAAACAAGTGCATTCAAGTGTTTTATTTACTGACAATTTCTCAATTGGTGAAGGGCATTAGGCTAAAGGGTCCATATTCCTGGGTCCGTATTCCTAGGAAGGCATCGTGACCCTGAGTCTGGGCGTGACCTTGCGAGTGTTTCTCACCCTCCGCCAGATGAGATGCTGGTCTGTGTGTTCTTCCTCCTTCCCCTGGGGTGGTGTCCTCCTGCTTTCCCCAGGTGCTCCCTCCCACAGCTCCAGTGTTCTCCACTGACACCACCACCTTCCAGTTCTGCTGCCCTGCCCTGCAGACTAAGGCTGTCATTCCATAATACAGAGAGAGGAGCTGCTTCTCAACGGACCTTGGGTGGGGACCTCTGTTCCCATCTCAACTCCTGAGGGGCTGAAACAGTGTCCCTAGGATTCTGGTTTCAGTGGTTTGCCTTGGGAGAGCAAATTCTTAGTTCTTTAGTGGAAATAAAGAAATTGGATCTGAATACATTTTAGAAGTGTGGGCTCTTCT
Organism: Colobus angolensis palliatus; assembly: GCF_000951035.1. Lineage (NCBI taxonomy): Eukaryota > Metazoa > Chordata > Mammalia > Primates > Cercopithecidae > Colobus > Colobus angolensis. Next base: position 299,017 of record NW_012118699.1, read on the forward strand.
TTCCTCCCAGACAGACACTTCGAGAAAGGATTTTTATGACTGTCCCCTTCTCCAGGGAAAGGGTTTCAAGATGATAGGCTAGCTTTTAATACGTGGTTCCTTAAAATTTCACACTACAAAACACCACACTCAATTTCAAGTAATCCAATATATATTTGTACTTTTTTATTGGAGTAGCCTATATTTCATATTCCAGACTCTTCCATACGTAATTTCAAACCCTGGCTTTGTTGATCACTACGGGAACTTACTTATCCCTAAACTTGAGATTTATTGTTGGTTTTGAAACTGTAATTATCCAAAGTATTAAAGAAAATTTGCAAAGTTCCATCTTCCATGTTTATCTGTTATTGTTGATGCAGTTCTAAACATAAGACAAATATATTCATTTTCTATATACATTTCTAAGCTTAGTAGTAGATTTTTTAAGACCCAGAATGATAAAAAAAAATTCAAATATTGTTCAGCTGCTTAACAAAAAAAAGTTAGGGTAAATTTGTTTGCTAGAATACTACCCAGCATTTATAATAAGTAAATGTCTGATATACATAACCACAAGGTAAAATATCTAATTATTTACGCTAACTAAAATAAGCCAAACAAGAATATATACTATGATATTTCACTTTTTAAGTTCTGGTGAATTAAATTGAATCTGCAGCAATGTAAAGATCAGTAGTTGCCAGGGAAATGGGTAGAAGAAAGAAAGGGAAAAGGAGGAAGAATACAGAAGAACAAAAGGAAATGTTGAGAATTTTCTTGTCCACCTTGATAACGATGATGGTTACATCATGTTTATCAACTACACACTTTAAATATGTGAAAGTTTATTATCTCTGAACTAAAACTTGTAAAATTCATTACAAGGAACAAATGGAAACTTAGACAAAGAAGGAGTGACAGAATGACAGAAAAAATGTATATTAAATTTCAGAAATACTTAAGAATCTATTTGCCTGAACCCTAGTTCTCACCATATTTTTAGGTGAATGCTAGAATGCAGCAAAAACACACATGTTCTCAATACAGGAAATGGGTTCCACAAACCACACTAGGCATGTCCACCTCTATCCCGTAGCTGGTTCAGGGAGTAATTGGGGCCAGTGATGAGGAGCACAGGCCCAGATATCAGGGTTTACCCGTCCCAGATATCAGCTCTTAGACACATACTGAACATCTCTACATGGAGAAACCACTGGTTCTGATAAAACACAATTTACACAAGTAGGTAAAAATAAAATAGGGTGATCATTTCAAAGTGTTTATCACAGCATAATTTTATAATGAGACAGCATATTTTCCAAATACCGTCTGCAAGGGACAGTCATCTCATCTGGGGACCATCTTCTCCTCAGGCGTCCCACCCCAGTGCTTGCTATATAGTAGGAGACATGCAAATATCGTCCTCCCTCTGCTGATGAAAACCAGCCCAGCCCTGACCCTGCAGCTCTGGGAGAGGAACCCCAGCCTGGGATTCCCAGGAATTTCCACTTGGTGATCAGCACTCAACACAGACCACCAGCCATGGAATTTTGACTGAGCTTGGTTTTCCTCGTAGCTGTTTTGAAAGGTAACTCATGGAGAACTAGAGATAGTGAGTGTGAGTGGACATGAGTGAGAGAAACAGTGGATTTGTGTGGCAGTTTCTGACCTTGGTGTCTCTGTGTTTGCAGGTGTCCAGTGTGAGGTGCAGCTGGTGGAGTCTGGGGGAGGCTTGGTACAGCCTAGGGGGTCCCTAAGACTCTCCTGTGCAGTCTCTGGATTCACCTTCAGTGACCACTACATGAGCTGGGTCCGCCAGGCTCCATGAAAGGGACTGGAATGGGTAAGTTTCATGAGAAACAAAGCTAATGGTGGGAGAACAGAACATGCCGCGTCTGTAAAAGACAGATTCACTATCTCAAGAGATGATTCCACAAGCATCGCCAATCTGCAAATGAGCAGCTTGAAAACCGAGGACACAGCCGTGTATTACTGTGCCAGAGACACAGTGAGGCGAGGTCAGTGTGAGCCAGACACAAACCTCCCTGCAGGGGCGCGCGGGGCCACCAAGGGGGCGTTCGGGACCCACTGAGGACGGGACAGGTCCCAGGAGCCGGTGCAGGGAGAGGTTTCCTTTCTCATTAGCTGGAGAAGTCAGGTTTGTGTTTGCAGGACTCTGGAGAATTCTAGGCTGTGACATTTTATTACTTGTATTTATTATGAATTTATTATGGATAGTATTTAAATTTTAGTAATTTTTAAAACAAAATATATATATTTAAGTATACACCTTCATGAAATAACCATTTCTAATTTTTTGCACCGATTCTTCCAGAGTTTTATTAACATTTGTTGACATCAGCAGCTACAAAGTTATAGGGACACAAATTTATAAGCATAGAAAGGTGTACAGGCCAGACACAGTGGCTCAGGCATGTAATTTCAGCACCTTGGAAGGCCTAGGTGGGCAGATCTTATGAGGCCAGGAGTTGGAGACCAGCCTGAGAAACACAGTGAAACTCTGTCTCTACTAAAAATACAAAAATTAGCCGGGCGTGTTGGCACGTGCCTTTAATCCCAGCCACTTGGTAGGCTGAAGTAGGAGAATCACTTGAATCCGGAATGCATAGATTGCAGTGACCTAAGATGGCGCCACTGCACTCCAGCCTGAGCGACAGAGCAAGATTCCATCTCAAAAAATAAAAATAAGTAAATAAAAACAAAGAAAAACGTATAAATGCACAGACCTACGCATAATGTGTAGGAATTAATAATAAACATTACAATAAAATAATTCTAAAAATATGTCCTAAAGAATCAAAGTTAATGATGAGCTAAATGTAAAATATTAGAGTATTTCATTCTTGATTTTGTTTACTTTTAATTGTTTACATCAATTGATTTATATTTGTTCATTTAACTACTGTTAACGAATGGTCATTTCAAATATGGTTGTCACAATAAATAAGAATTTCAGGTGACGAATGATAATTATCTTAATCATTTCTTAATAACCTTAGTTATTCCATATCATATTCACAAATCATAACATTACTTCTTATCTTGTAAATATAAGGCGCTGCAGGAGTCGGCAGCCAGCGCGGAGCAGAGGAAGAGGCTGTGACATCCACAGAGAGAAGGAGAAGAACACGCAGCTGAAGACGAGGATGGAGGAGCTGGAGGCCGAGCTCCGAGAAAAGTAGGCAGAGCTGGAAGATCTCCGAACACAAAGTGAACTCACACCTCAGCTCAGGTCAGAGCGCGACTGTGTCTCCGAGAAGATGGAGGCGGCAGAGAGAAGATCAAAACCTGGCAGACAAAGCGTGTTCCCTGAAGACAGACGCTGAGGAGAGCAAATCCCGACAGCGCCCCCTGGAGGTGGAGGTGAAGAGCTTCCTGGAGGTGCTCGACGGGAAGATCCACGACCTGCATGACTTCCGCCCAGACTTCCCAAGCTGGGCACTGACAACCAGGGATGGCCCAGGCCCAGGTCCCCGCCCGTGAGTCCCAAGCGTGTGTGTGAGACCAGATGGCGCTAGGACGTTCCCTGTGTGCGTTGCTTCTGTAAATGCAGG
>NW_012118699.1:302829-311916 GCF_000951035.1 Colobus angolensis palliatus
TTTTAGTAGAGACGGGGTTCCACCGTGTTACCCAGGATGGTCTCGATCTCCTGACCTCATGATCCGCCCGTCTCGGCCTCCCAAAGTGCTGGGATTACAGGCTTGAGCCACCGTGCTGGGCCTAAATTTTTCTAATCCAAATACTGATATTATTTTCACCAGGCCACCGGGGTCCTTTTATCAAATAGCATTCATAGTATTTGAATGTCCACCAGGCGCCAACCCTGGAGGGAGCAGAGAGAACATTCCTCTCTGTCAACATCGAGAGGCTTTAAAACAACTGTTTAGTGGAGACTTACTGAGAAATGGAAAACAGGTTTCTGGTGGCTTCATTTTCTGGCCTGGGAATCGCCTCCATCCCCATCCTGCCCCCTGCCCCCCAGTTTGTGTGGTTGGGACAATGTTCCTTTTTCGGTTTTAATTTCTGAGCAGATGATTGTGGTGTAGGAACAGCACACAGTGAGGGTGTCTAGCACAATGCCTGGGACAAAGTTGGCGCTTAATAAATATTTGTGCAGTTCATGCCTGTAATCCTAGCGCGTTAGGAGATTGAGGTAGGCAGATCACCTACCTTAAAATAATTATTTTTTTCAAGGCCCCACTCAAAACCAGGGTATTATTAGAGGTGTAATAATTGGGCCAATATTGAAAATACATTCAATTTAGTTCATGTGATCTCAAATATCTCTTTAAAAAGTTGTTCTGTTGTAATAGAACACAAAATATTAGCAATTTACACTAATGACACAGATTACAATATTGTATATATAATTTAGTGTCATTTGATTGGAAAAAATACATGTTCCTCATGTCTTGACTATTTTTTCCTTCCCTTTGAAATGTATGCTTATAAATTATTAAGTTTCAGATGTTACCGTTATCTTTTTGATTTCTGGGATTTAATTTTACTAGATATACTCAAATGCATTTTATTAAGTCACATAACAATCATAATATGGAGAAGAGGTAATAATAATAATATTGTTTGCTGAATTTCAAACTATTCTACTTTTTCTGTTGTTTTTATGAGATAAATTTTATACATAAGAAAAAATGCATAGATCTGAAATGTGTCACAAGAGAGTTTCTGGCAAATGTGAATACCCTTGTCCCCAGCACCTAAGGCAGCCTGAAGAAGAAGTCCATCCCCACAACACACATCTTTCTCTGTGCCTGCGGTCAAATCCTGCATGGGGAAATGTTTCAATTTCTGACTCTATAGATCTATTTTTCCCTGCTTTGAACTTTATATTAATGAAATCAAACATTATAGACATTTTATTGGTAAGGAACTTATTTGCTATCTTTGAGGTTAATTCGTGATATTTAATGTATAAAATTACATCAACATATTGACGCTTATTCAATTAATGGACTGACTCTGATATGAAAACTCAGAATGTTCATGTACATATGGAGAGAGAGAGAGAGATTTTACATCTGAGTCAGCCCATTAAGTAAATAAATGACAATATTTTGATTGATTTTCCTGTCAATAGACTTTAAATTTGTTTCCAGTTTATGAATGTTATAAGCAGAGCTGTTACATATATCTTAGTGTAAGTTTTACTAAGTTCTTTTCATTTTTATTGAGAAAATGTGAAGTATATGTTTCTTTATTCTCAGAGTAAGTTTATTTTTTTTCCGTTGTATTGAGGTGTAATTGAAATATTTTAATAATGTATATGTTTGAGGTACACCACTTGATGTTTTGATATTATGTTAGCCCATTCTCATATTGCTATGAAGAAATGCCCGAGACTGAGTAATTTGAAAAAACAATTGGCTCACAGTTCTACAGGCTGTACAGGAGATGCAGTGGCTTCTCCTTATGGGCAGACTCAGGAAAATTAGAATCATGACAGAAGACAAAGGGTAGTAGGCACATCACATGGCCAGAGCAGAAGCCACAGGAAGTGGTAGGGGGTGTCTACACACTGTTAGACAACCAGATCTTGTGAGAACTCACACACTGTTGTTAGAACAGTACCAGGAGTTGATTCTAAACCATTCATGAAAGACCCACACCATGACCCGGTAATCACCCACCAGATCTCACCTTCACAATTGAGGATTATAATACAACATGAGATTTGGGACAGGACACAGATCCAAACCACATCCAATGTAATTGTAAAATGCTCATCATACTCAAGGTAATTTGTATATCCATTGTGTCACAGAGGTACCACTTTATTTTTTTTAAATGTACTATGGGTGTGAGTGTTATGTGTCTGATGAGAATACCTAAGATCTACGCTTTTAGCAAAAATTATTTTATAGCACAGTATTAAATACAGGAACATTGCTGTACGTTAGATCTCCAGAACTGATTCATCCTGCACAATTGAAACTATGTACCCTTTGACCAACATCACCCGATTTCCCTCTTCTCCCAGGTCTGGGACCCACTATTTTGCTCTCTGCTTTCAGGAGCTTGAATATTTTAGATCCCACATGTAAATGAGATCATGCAGTGTTTGTCTTTCTGCATCTGGCTTGTTCCACTTAACATCATGTCCTCCAGGCCCATCCGTGTTGCTGCAAATGCCAGAATTTCCTTCTTTTCAAAGCCAAATAAAATTCAGTTTTATGTATACACATTTTTTTACATTCATCCATTTATAGTCATTAAATTATTTTACAAATCTACACTATTACTAATAATCTTGCAACGAACATGTCTTTGGCAAAATAATTTTATTTCCCTTGAATATATAACAAGAAGTGGGATCACCAGATTTTGTGACAGCTTTATTTTCAACTTGTCGAGTAACCAAACCTACCACAGCATATTCCCTTTTCCCCACATTCTTGCCAACATGTGTCGTCTATTACATTTCTGATAATAGCCTTATTAAGTGGTGTGAGGTGATATCACATTGTGCTTTTTATTTGAATTCCTCTGATAATTAGGAATGTTGAGAACCTTTTCATTTTCTATTTGCCATGCATATATCTTCTGAAAAAAATTATCCAGGTTTTTGCCCTTTTTTATCAGGTCATTTGCTATTTGCTATTGAGTTGTATGGTTTATTTATACATTTGGATAGAACTTCTTGTCAGATACATAATTGCACATAGTTTTTCCTGTGCTTTGTTATTAAATTCAAAGAAATCAGTTCTGAATTAATGGCAGGAAAAATTTTATTTTCCTCCATGTCATTTGTAAGTTTATGGCTTCAGGTATTATGTCCATTGTTAATTGATTTTTATGTGGAGTTAAAGAAGGCCTATTTTATTTCTTATGCATATGGATGCCCGGTTTTCACACCATTATTGAAAAGACCGTCCTTTCTCTACTGTATGCTCTTGGTACACAAAATCAGGAAGGGACATAATGACTAAAGAAAATAGATGAATATTCTTGATGAACACAGACCTAAAAATCCTCAACAAAATACTATCAAATAGAATCCAGAAGCACTTTAAAATGTGATACATCATGGTCAAGTGACCTTTACCCCTGGGATGCAAAGCTCATTCAATATCCACAGTAACTGTGATTAACAATGTAATCAGAATAAAAGCAAAAACCATATTATTATGTCAATGGTTGCTGAGAAAGCTTTTGATAGGATCCAACATCCACTCATGATAAAAACCCTCAACAGACTAGACATCAAAGCATCATACATCAGCATATTAATAGCCATCTATGACAAACCCACAGTCAGCCTCATAGTAAATGAGCCAATTCATACACTTGTCTTTATAAATTACCCAGTCTGAGGTGTTTCTTTATAGTGTGAGAATGGACTAATACAGCATCCAAATAGGAAAGGAAGTCAATCCGTCCATCTTCACTGATGATATAATTCTATACCTAGAAAATCGTAAAAACTCTGCCAAAATAATTCTAGAATAAACAACTTTATTAAAGTGTCAGGATACAAAATCAAGGGACAAAAATTACCAGCATTTCTAAACCCCAACCACATCCAAGCTGAGAGTATAATCAAGAACACAATCCTATCCAACTTACAACATCCACGAAGAAAAGGAAATGCTTGGGAATACAGATAACAAACAAGGTGAAAGATCCCTACAAGGAGAACTATAAAATACAGCAGAAATAAGTCATAAATGACACAAATAAATGGGAAAACATCTCATGCTCATGGACTGGAAGAATCAATATTGTAAAAATTGTCATACTGCCCAAAGGAATTCACAGATTCAATGCTATTTACATAAAACTATCATCATTCTTCACAGAATTAGAACTAAATCCATTCTAAAATTTATATAGAACCACAAAAGACCCTGAATAGCCAAAGCAATCCTAAGCAAAAAGAACAATGCCAGAGGCGTCATAATACTGACCTTAAACTACACCATAACGTCTTGCTAACAAAAGCAGCTTGGTACTGGTACGAGAGCAGACACACAGAAAAAAAAAAATTGATCAACATACAAAACAGAAATAGGCCGGGTGCGGTGGCTCAAGCCTGTAATCCCAGCACTTTGGGAGGCCGAGACGGGCGGATCACAAGGTCAGGAGATCGAGACCATCCTGGCTAACACGGTGAAACCCCGTCTCTACTAAAAAATACAAAAAACTAGCCGGGCAAGGTGGCGGGCACCTGTAGTCTCAGCTACTCGGGAGGCTGAGGCAGGAGAATGATGTAAACCCGGGAGGCGGAGCTTGCAGTGAGCTGAGATCCGGCCACTGCACTCCAGCCCGGGTGACAGAGTGAGACTCCGTCTCAAAAAAAAAAAAAAGAAATAAAGTTGCACACCTGCAACCATTTGATCTTTGACAATGCTGACAAAAAGAAGCAGTGGGGAAAAAACTCTGTATTCAGTAAATGGTGCTGGGACAATTGGATTCTGACAGGTATGCAGAATGCAAGAGTGAAGGAGGCTGTGCAGCTTCTACCTAGATTTCAGATGTGTAGAGAGCCCTGCATACCCAGGAAGAAGCCTGCTGACAGGAGTGGATCCACCACAGAAAGCCTCTACTAGAGCAGTGTCAAAGATGGGGAAAGATGGAGTTGGAGCCCCCATTCAGAGTCCCCACTAGGGCACTTCAAAGTAAAGTTGTGGGAATGTCACAACCCTCAAGACCCCAGAATGGTAGAGCTGTGGGCAGCTTGCACCCTCAGCCTAGAAAAGCTTCCAGCACTTGATTCTCTCTCCTGAAGGCAGCCCCATGGTCTGTACCCAGCAAAGTTGTAGGGATGGGATGCCTGAGGTTTTGGGGGCCCACCCCTTATTCCAGTGTGCCGTGGTTGAAGTACATAAAGTCAAGAGAGATTATTTTGTAGCTTTAGGATTTAATATCTGCAGTGCTGGGTTTTATATGTGTGTGGGGGCCTGTTGGTTGTTCCTTTGTCCAGTTTATCCCTTTGGAATTGGAATTATTTACCCAATGCCTGCATCATCATTGCACTTTGGAAGTAAACAACTTTTATTTTTTAAATTTGCTCACAGCTGGAGGGAAATTGCCTTGAGACTCAGATGAGACTTTGGACATTTGAGTTGGAGGTTGATCCAGTTGAGATTTTGGGAACTATTGATAAAAGGTGATTATATTTTGCGATGTAGGAAGAATATGAGAACTTTGGGTCTGAGAGTGCGATGATATCATTTAGAGGTTTTCCCCTCCCAGTATCATGGTGAAATGTGGCCCACAATGTTGGAGGTAGGGCCAACTGGGAGGTTTTGGGTCATGGGGAGATTTTTCAGGACTGGCTTGGCATCCACCCCACCGTAATTACTGAATTATTGCTGTATTAGCTACTGTGAGATCTGATTATTCAAAAGAGTCTGGCAACCCTCCTGCACTACCATATCCCCCCTCCTCACCATATGACACAGCCTTCTTCCCCTTTGCTTCCAGCATGACTGTAAGCTTCCTGAGGCCCTCACAGAAAGCAGATGCTGGTGCCATGCTTCTCACACAGCCTGCAGATCTGTAAGCCAAATAAGGCTCTTGTCTTTGTAAAGCACTTGGCCTCAGGTATTAATTTATAGCAATGTAAAGTAGACTAATGCACTGCCCAAAGCAATATACAGAGTCCATGCAATTTCTATCAAGTAACTAATATAATTGATTGCTTATTTTTAAAAATCCTAAAATTCATATTGAACCAAAAAAAAACAGTCTGAATAGCAAAAGCAATCCTAACCAAAAAGAACAAAGCTGGCAGTGTCACATTCCCTGACTTTGAACTACACAACACAAATATAATAAGAAAGGCAGCATGGTAGTGGTAGAAAAAAATCAAGAGCCCAAACATATAGCCAAATATCTACAACCAACAGTTCTTTGACAAAACTGACAAAATATACGCTGGAGAAACAACCCTCTATTCAATAAGTGGTGCTGGGAGAATTAGGTAACCTTATGTAGAAGAATAACATGAGACTTCTATATCATCATAGGCACCAATTAACTGAATATGGAGTCAATGTTGAAATTTATAAACTCAAAATATAAAAATACTTGAAGAAAATGTAGGCGAAAGTTCTCTGGACATTGGCCTAGGCAAATAAAATATGACTAAGACCTCAAAAGCAAATGCAATGAAAACAAAATTAGAGAAACAGGATTAATTGAACCAAAGATCATCTGCACATCAAAAGAAATAACCAACATGGTGAACAGACAACCTGTGAATGGTAAAAAAAAGTTTGCAATTTATTCATCAAAGGGCTAGTATATAGAATCTACAAGTAACTCAAATAAGTCAACTAGAAATAACAACTTCATTAAAGAGTGAGCAAAAAACAGATGTTTCTCAAAAGAAGACACAGAAGTGGCCAACACAAATAAGAAAACATACTCAGCATCACCAATCATCTGATAAATGTAAATTACAAACAAAATTATATAGCGTCTTCCACCAGTCAGAATGGCTGTTATTATAAATAATAAACAGCAGGTGTTTGCAGAGAATCATAGAAAAATAATGCTTTTTATGTGCTTGATGAGAATACAAATTTGTACAACCTCTATGAAAACCAATACAGAAGTTTCTCAAAGAACTAAAATTAGAATTACCATTCAACCCTGTAATCCCTCCCAGTGGGTATATTCCTCCCAAAAGGAAATTTTTATATCAGGAAAAGTCACCTACATTCCTATTTTTATTGCAACACTATTTTCTTTCTTTTTTTATTTATTTATTTATTTATTTATTTATTTTTTTATTATACTTTAAGTTCTAGGGTACATGTGCATAACGTGCAGGTTTGGTTACATATGTATACTTGTGCCATGTTGGTGTGCTGCACCCATCAACTCGTCAGCACCCATCAATTCATCATTTATATCAGGTATAACTCCCCAATGCAATCCCTCCCCCCTCCCCTCCTCCCCATGATAAGCCCCAGTGTGTGATGTTCCCCTTCCCGAGTCCAAGTGATCTCATTGTTCAGTTCCCACCTATGAGTGAGAACATACAGTGTTTGGTTTTCTCTTCTTGTGATAGTTTGCTAAGAATGATGGTTTCCAGCTGCATCCATGTCCCTACAAAGGACGCAAACTCATCCTTTTTTATGGCTGCATAGTATTCCATGGTGTATATGTGCCACATTTTCTTAATCCAGTCTGTCACAGATGGACATTTGGGTAGATTCCAAGTCTTTGCTATTGTGAATAGTGCCGCAATAGAAAAGTCACGTAATCTCTCTAAGTGTCAATCAGTGGAAGATTAGATAGATAAAACATGATAGATGTAAATCACGGAATGCTATGCAGCCATAAAAAATGAAATTGTGTCTTTCACAGCAACATGGATAGAATTGAAGGACATTATCCTAAATAAAATAACTCCAAAAAATTATCTCTTATAATTGGAAGGTAAACGATGGGTACACATGTATGTAGATAAAAACAGTAGACACTGGGGACTGCAAAAGAGGGCAAGGTGAGAGGAAACTGAGGGTTAAAAAGTTACCTACTGGCTCCAGTGTTCACTATTGGGTGATATTTGCACCAGAAGCACAAACCTCATCTCTATGAAATATATTCATGTTACAAAAATGCACATGTCCACCTTGATTCTATAAAAATAAAAACAGAACTAAAACATGAACAGAATTGTTAGACTGCTAGCTCGATTTATCAGCAAACAAGAAAAATGCAAAGGAGCAATTCTTTGTTGTGGAACCTTTTCTCACTTTCTGTTCCTATAAGAAATTGTAAACTATTATCCTATATTCGTTTCTGAAGCACTAGCATTAGCCATTTCTCAAAGAAATTCTGGTTCCTTTTTCTTTCTTTTATTATTTATTTATTTATTTATTTATTTATTTATTTATTTATTTATTTATTTATTTATTTATTTTTGAGACAGAGTCCAGGCTTACTGCAACGTCCACCTCCCAGGTTCTAGGGATTCTCCTGTCTCAGCCTCCCAGGTAGCTGGGATTACATTGGAATTACAGACATGCAACACCACACCAGGTTAATTTTTGTATTTTTAGTAGAGGCGAGGTTTTACTATGTTGGCCAGGCTGGTCTCGAACTCCTGGCCTCAAATGATCTGCCTGCTTCAGCCCGCGAAAGTGTTGGAATTATGGGAATTACTAATTTGAAAATGAATCCAACTTCCGGGAGAGATGAAAATTCCTTTGTGGTGAAGGGGGTGAAGACTGGAGATATGGTTGAACACTGAGGTTGTCATATACGTATCTACACTCAATAGGAAATGATGAAATCAAGTGAGGGTCTAGAATGAATTCGCTTGAAACAACAGCATATTCTCAAAGGCACCTAGTGCTCCATCACAAGGATGATGAACTTTTGAAACCAGTAAAATGTGAGAGCACAGGAAGTGATAAAGTTATCACGTTTACATGAAGTTTGTTTCATGTGCCAAGGGCTTGTACAGATTAATCATACACAAATATACACAATGTATTTCTGCATACATAGATGTCTAGAGAATAATCCTCTTAGGGAAAATTCTTCAGTTTACAGAAATCTGTGTAAGTTGTGGATCTCATGGGGAAGTGTCTCTTTATGAATACTGGTCTGTTGTTCAATATGGAAAGATTATCTCTGTTGGAGTAGGCTTCTAACTGTGTGGATTTCTTTCTGTCTTTCTGTCTTTCTTTCTTTCTTTTTTTTTTTTT
>NW_012118699.1:313291-325734 GCF_000951035.1 Colobus angolensis palliatus
TGTTAGCCAGGATGGTCTCGATCTCCTGACCTCGTGATCCGCCCGTCTCGGCCTCCCAAAGTGCTGGGATTACAGGCTTGAGCCACCGCGCATTGTGTGGATTTCTTAATTGTTTCTTGAGTTGTAATAAATGAACCCAAAAAATGACTAACCGGGTTTTCATGGCTGTGTTGATAAAAATTTCTTATAAGCTTTCTGTCAATTATTTGAGACTAGTTTTCCTGATTTTTTGCTTCAACAGATACATGTTCACAAGATCTCAGGAAACCACCTCTCAGGTGCTTTATTTTAAAAGACTAGCTTCCTAGGAAAAGAAGCTTCTGACTAACCATGATGAGCTCATTTCATCTGCAGATCATCAAGTTTGAGACCTCGTTGTCAAGAATCATGAAAATTTTAACTCCAATGTACTAAAAATCATGAATCTTGAAATCTTGAATTTAATATTGCATTGACAAAAATGGTTCATTCTTGAGTGTGCCCTATGTTGCTGGCTCAGCATATCAGTGAACTGAGAATCCTCCCTTAGCTCCCTCTGTCTGTAGCACTGAGTGGATTGACAATCTTCAGAGTCATCCATGAAGGAGAGTCCTGAGGTTCGTGGGTTTCTTGTAGACACTCAGGGGAGCAAAAGAAAGACACAGAATTGAGGGCTGCCCAGCCATTTCCACATCACTAGGAATAATTACCATCTAACTATAAAGGTCTACATATTCAGAAAACCCTGCATGACAGGCTGATGTAAAAAAATTTCAATCCCACAGAGGCTCCACAGCAACCCTTACAGTTCTTTCAGGGAAGAAATAATCTCCAAGTTGTGAGTCAGTAAAGATGCTCTGAGCTACAGTAAAAAATTGGATTGGGCCCAGATTTGTCCGAGTTCAATGTGATTATTATACCCAGCTGCTGCTCTGATATGGACTGAGTATGGATAATTTAAATGAGCCTGGCTGTGTGGTCTGTTTTATGAAAATCTGAACTAAATAAACATAAAGGGCATGTCTGGACTAGCATGAAGGTGAGAGATCCTGGGAGCCCCACCCCCCGTACTCTTATCTCCCTTTCCTCCAGGAACCTCCAGGTTCTCAGGGTGAGAATCCACCTAGATCCTTGCATGGCTCTATTACCATAATCATGGAGACCATCATAATCAGAGACCAAAATCTCTGATAAATACACCCGGACCTTGTTCCGACATACAAAGAAGGGAAGGACATTTTTAGATCCTTATGTACATGGCAAAAGGCAAATCTATCCCCATTACAAGCCCATACCAGCAACCTACGTTTATCATGAAAATGGGTAAAATTAGCCAATAGGGGTATATTTAAGAAAATTTTCCTGTGATGTTCCAGCCAGAAAAGAGCAAAAATCAGCTTCACACCTGGAGGCTTCTTGTATAGGGCACAGGCCAGAGAAAGAAGACTACAGCATTAAAATTCAACTGTAAAAACATGTAATACTTCTGAGTTCCACACATTATGTCTCACCAGTTTAGTCTTTATGGATTAAATATGAGAGTGTGGCAATGCACAAACTCTATCTGAGGAGGAATATAGGAGAAAAAAGGTTAAGGAAAATAGAGCAATTTGAAGCTTCTGACAACAGCAACTTGAGCACCAATAAAATGATTTCACCCTCATTGGCCTCAAATTTACTTCTCATGGGGCATCTGCAGGGTTCCCAAGTGAGAGCAGGTGAATCCAATGTGCACGCACTTCCCGGCTGTCCACTTGTATTCTGTTTTCTTTACTTCTCTTTGCAGAAAGTAGACACATACTCAGCCTTAGTGAGAGTGTAGGAAGTGATTTCCGTGAAATGGATACCGGAAAAAAAGGGCAAACATGGGATCCGTTAATGTAAAACGTAAAAATTAGCCACAATGTGTGTGTGTGTGTGTATATATATATGTGTGTGTGTGTGTGTGTGTGTCTTGAATAGAGTCGGAGTGGGCTTCTATCCACATGCACCTGCAACCTGCAAGTATCCTCAGGTGCAATAATCAACTGTGGGACCCTAAAGGAAATAAGATTCTCCCCCAAACCTCTGAAGAGTTTTTGGATCCACCATGTGTCCAGTGATTCAGGGCCTCTTGAGCTCCAGGAAAGGGCTCCCTGCTGATGCATGGGATCTTTTCCTGGAGTCTCTTTGTAGAATTCACTGGGTTTCCTAAGGGCAATTCACTATTTCAAAAGATGTTGAGAGAAGCATGTGGTGTCCCTAAAGGAGAATTCTGAGCCAGGGCACAACCACTTTATACTGAGTTGGATACGCTGGTAGAAATATACCCTGTCAGCTCAGATAGAAACCTCCCTGCATGGCGGGGACTGGGCTGCAGGGGGCGCTCTGGATACACCCAGAGCACGCTCCCGCCCTAGAGCAGGTGCACAGGAGACTGGGGAGAGGTTCCTCCCAGGGCCTGGGACTTCCTTTAAAAATATCTAAAATAAGTATTTCGCACAGACTGCTGAAGTTTGTATAAATATCTATTCAATTGTGAGCATTTATCAAACCGCATGTTGTCATGAGAACCACTTTTACAATGGGGATTTCAAACTCTGCTGGATATCTTAGCAGTAAGCAGCTGGAGGTCAGGAAGAGATCCTTTTTTATAAATAAGTGCAAGTTTTGGAGCAACACACATTCCCAAACAACTCGTTCACACAGTAAGGTCGACAAATGGTTCAAGTTGCCCTGAGATATTCAAATGTGGGTTCAAAGTGAGGTGCGTGTCCTGGGGGAGCTTGTTCCCCCGTGGGGGAAGCTCTGTCGACACAGAGTTCAGGGATGTGTAGGGGATGCATGGCCTCTAACAGGATTACGGCTTGAACCCTCACCTTCTACAATTGTGTCTTCCATGTCTCATGTATTTGCTCTTTCTCACACTGGATCAGGAATTGTGCTATTAAATAGCATCCTTCATAAATATGCAAATCACTGAGGTGAATATAGTATCTCTGTGCCCTGAGAGCATCACCCAACCACCACACCCCTCCTCGGGAGAATCCCCTAGTGCACAGCTCCTTACCATGGACTGGACCTGGAGGATCCTCTTCTTGGTGGCAGCAGCAACAGGTAAGGGGCTCCCCAGTCCCAGGGTTGATGAGGAAACCAGGCCAGTCATGTGAGACTTCACCCACTCATGTCTCCTCTCCACAGGTGCCGACTCCCGTTGCAGCTGGTGCAGTCTGGGCCTGAGGTGAAGCAACCTGGGGCCACAGGGAAGGTTTCCTGTAAGGCTTCTGGTTATACCTTCACCACCTATGGTATGAATTGGGTATGATAAACCCTAACCCTAACCCTAACCCTAACCCTAACCCTACCCCTAACCCTTGAGTGGTTGGGATGGATCATCACCTACACTGGGAACCCAACGTATGCCCAGAGCTTCACAGGACGGTTTGTCTTCTCCATGGACACCTCTGTCAGCACGGCGTATCTTCAGATCAGCAGCCTAAAGGCTGAGGACACAGCCGAGTATTACTGTGTGAATTACAGTGTGAAAACTCACATCCCGAGAGTTTCAGAAACCCTAAGGAAGGAGGCAGCTGTGCTGAGCTGAGGCGGTGGTACAGCAGTTTCGTTAACTTCCATATCTCATTTTGCATTGAGTTCCACTTTTATATCAGCCAAGAATATGGGATAGAGGGGTGCTCCTAAGAGATCGTTAACTTGCCCATTTTGATGGGTTTTCCAGAAGACGTGAGAAGCCACTCTGTTTGCAAAGCATCCCAAAGCCATGCCCTGCTCCAGAAACACGTGCACCCATTTCCTGGCCTTTGGTTAACTGACAAGCTCTCATCAGTGCACCTGGACTAATTTCACATCAGGTAGAAAAATGTGCTGTAAAGCAAGGTTAACGTTGTAATAGCGATTCCTACTTAATAACCTACTTAACAACATCGTAGTCGTGTGATCCATCAAATAATTACGTTAATTGAAGGTTCTCAATGGGAGTTTCTAATAAATATAAGGGATGTATAGAAGTTCCCCTAAATAAAATTAAACAATTGTGAAGACAACCTCAATGTTCAACCGTATTTCCACCCTTCACACCCTTCACCACAAAGGAAGTTTCATCTCTCCTGGAAGTTGGGTTCATTTTCATATTAGTTATTTTTTATTTTAATATCTCAAGATTATTGTATGTGATATTTTAGCAGAAAGTGAATTATGGGAACTTGAACTAACCAACTGAAAATACATTCACAATTAATTAATCAAGATACCAGAATGTGATGGACTCCAGGCATTTTAAATTCAACAGGCTTTGTAACCAGGCTTTAAATTTACACATCTTCCTGTTATCTTCATGGCACAGTCAACTCTCATTATGTGGGAAATCATGAGTGCATTCCCAAGGGTCATGCACAGTTATAAAAATAGACATGATGAGGTGAGAAGTTGATTGTTTAAATTCCTCTCTGAAGAAGCAGCATCAACCCAATGAACCACTCTCTTCCCTCTGTGACTAGAGCTGTGTCACAGGCCACATGGACCTAAATCCTTGATGGAGATAACATGACTACATAAATTGGACTGATCGCTTTTATGCTATAAAATTAATGGGTGACTCTGCACTCCAGCCTGGGCAACAGAACAAGTCTTGTCTGTAAAATACAAAAGAAAGATAAATTAATAGATACTGACTGACATTTCAGATATTATTTTCATAAACCGAATTTAATTATACCCACATTGTTACCTACATCTTCATTGGAAAGTTTCTAGTTATGTTGAGTTCCATCAACACTCCATGTGTTCAAATCGGGACATCCAAGAGAGTCTGGAGGATAAAACAATGAGGACAGTGAAACTGGTGTATATTCAGCACCTCTTAACTCAGGAGGACTCCGTACACCCTGGAACAGCCTGCTTTTCTGAATGGCTCACAATGACTCCGGCTAACTCTCCATCGTCCTCAAACATCTGGCCCCTGTTCGCCCTAAGTTCACTCTCTGCTCCTAGTCTATGCTCTGACGTATTTGCAGAGGTGAAAATGAGCTGTCAGACAGAACTTACTTCTCAACTCAACATGAAATTTACTGTTTCATTTAATGACCACTCTTTCCATAATGGTTGATTTCTTTTGGCCTGTTTATTACTGGTGATTTTCAAGGGAATCTCACTTGAATCTTTACTCTTTTGCATTTTGTCTCCATGACAATGTTGGGAAGTTTTTCCTCTAGCATTATAACATGATCCAGCCACCTGACACATGTGTGGCAAAAAATACCTACAAATTCAGAAGTTCTTTGGTTTCCTTTCCACAAAATATAATTGTTGCTCTTCTGTGTATGAGCATATCCTAGCATCCCTGTACACACCCATGAAGATGTCTACAAGCCTATGAATTTATTCCCTGTAAATAAAAAAAAATCTCAGTTTCCCTCAATGTTCATAATTCTCCTGAGGGTGAGGAAGGTATTTCTGGATCTGTTCAAACAAATGGCCCGGAGACCACCTGGTAGATAGATAAGGAGCTCACCTCGCTCTGGATATTGAGTCTGTCTGTCTCTTTCCCTCTGTCTTCTCACAGAAGGTCAGCCCACTTGTTCAGCTCCTAAGAAGAGAGCCCAGGTTTAGCCGGATTATACAACACACCCAGCTTCTGATGACTCCTGTTACCACAAATCCATGGAGCAGTTTTTATTATATAATTCACCAAACTAATGTGAAATGCCCAAGTTGCAATAATGCACACCTTAGGGTATGTTCATGCAATTCAGCGGAAGAGAAAGTCTTTCAGAGACAGACGGATCTGAATTGGTAAATATGTGGGTACAAATTCTGGACTTGAGTGTCATTGTCCAGCCATGATTCGCAGGTGTGACCTGTCAGGGAAGAACCAGAGTTCCTTGTTCTCTCAGGGGGAAGGGCTTACAGACCTCCTCTCTGGTTCCTAGGAAAGGGAATTTCACTAACCTTGGTGATGAGACTATCCTTCAGTGCTGATGTACTATCGCGTTTTAACCTGAAGTTGTCACTGCTGTCCCCAGTGTACATCTTTTCATACAGAAGTGTTTAGAGGTCAGGGCACATTCTCAGGGTCACACATTGAGAAGGATGGAGATATATCCCACTACCTTCTCCTGAGATCTCACACAGAATCTCAAATTTCAAAAGTTCTCAGAAGGGTAGTTCTCAGGTGCTATTTAAAAATAACACACTTCCTGGGACAGGTAGCGTCCCTCTAACCGTGATGGATGTTCTGAACTACAGTACACATTGCGTGGATCCAGGTTTGTCTCAATTCACTGTGATTATTACACTCAGCTGTTGTTTCAATGTGTCTGAAGAAGTAAATGACAATTTAGATGACCTGGGTGTGTGGTTGGTTTTATATGAAACTTTAAGGGTAGAACAGTTGACCCTATTCCAAAATCTGTCCCTGATCCATGATCACACTCATCTCCCAGACCAGCTCCTTCAGCACATCTCACATCTCCCTGCCTGGAAGAAGAGGACTCTGGGCTTGGTGAGGGGAGGCCCCAGGAAGAGACCTGAGTTCTCAGAGGGCACAGCCAGCGTCCTCCTCTCAGGGTGAGCCCCAAAGCCTGGACCTCCCTTATCCCTTTTCACCTCTCCATACAAAGGCACCACCCACATGCAAATCCTCACTTAGGCACCCACAGGAAACCACCACACATTTCCTTAAATTCAGGGTCCTGCTCACATGGGAAATGCTCTCTGAGAGTCATGGACATCCTGTGCAAGAACATGAAGCACCTCTGGTTCTTCCTCCTCCTGGTGGCAGCTCCCAGATGTGAGTGTCTCGGGGATTCAGATATGACGATATGGGAGGCTGTCTCTGATCCCAGGGCTCACTGTGGGTCTCTCTGTTCACAGGGGTCCTGTCCCAGGTGCAGCTACAACAGTGGGGCGAAGGACTGGTGAAGCCTTCGGGGACCCTGTCCCTCACCTGCGCTGTCTCTGGTGGCTCCATCAGCAGTTACTGGTGGAGCTGGATCCGCCAGCCCCCAGGGAAGGGACTGGAGTGGATTGGGGAGATCAATGGTAGTGGTGGGAGCACCAACTACAACCCGTCCCTCAAGAGTCGAGTCACCATTTCAATAGACACGTCCAAGAACCAGTTTTCCCTGAAGCTGAGCTCTGTGACCGCCGCGGACACGGCCGTGTATTACTGTACGAGATACACAGTGAGGGGAGATGAGTGTGAGCCCAGACACAAACCTGCAGGGAGGCGGAGGGGGCGGGCGCAGGTGCCGCTCAGGACCAGCAGGGGGCGCGCAGGGACCACAGAGCAGGAGGCCGGGTCAGGAGCAGGTGCAGGGAGGGCGGGGCTTCCTCATCTGCTCAGTGCTCTCCCTCCTCGCCAGCACCTTTGCTGTCCCCAGGGCTCCTCTTTCTTTATTACCTGTGGTTCTGCTTCCTCACATTGTTGTGCCAGGCAAGAAAGGAGGAAGACAATTTTTCTGCTTACTGCTTAGGTTTCACCAATTACTAGGAACTTTCCTACAAGTTCCTGCATGACTCATAAATCCTGCATGACTCATAATGGTAAAATATATATATATATGGATTCTCATCATCTCTTAATTTGTGTCATCAATCAAATGGTGCCCTATTTGAAATTCATTTACTGAAACCTTAAATCCAGTGGATGTATACTGGGATTTTAATGATGTAACCTCTCACTTTTCACGTGCACCCAGAGAAGAGGCCATGTGGAGACATAGTGCACTAGAAGGTGGCCCTCCACAAGCCAGGAAGAAGCCACACTCAGAACCAATTTTGCCAGCTCCTTGATCTTCGACATTCAGACTGCAGAATTGTAAGAAAATCAGTATTTGTTGTTTAAGCCACCCACTCCTGTTATCTTTTATGAAGACCCAAACTGACTAATACCACGTAACTCTGTTAGCTCCGTCTCCTGGAGGGAGAAGCAGCCCCCTGAGTCTGGGCACATCTTTCAGATTTCCACAAGAAGTAGGCAAAAATAGTAGCTCTCATATAAAAATGTGTCATGGCCCTGTTGGCCATTTTTGAGCAAGGTCTCTGAAACCAGCCCTGGTGTGTGTGTGTCACAAATGTTGTCTTTTATCTTTTATTTGGACATAACAATACACAAGAGGTACCAGCTGGATGGAGATTGGCCACTGACCATCTTCTGTTGTCTCCTTAGTATGTCACAGAAAACCACACCAACATCACCAGTGTCACTGGTTTTGTTTTCTACTACCCCAAATGGACTATAGAAATGATCCCTGCAGTATGGTCCATTTCTTCAAGTTTCTAAATTTGCACTGAATATCTTCCTAAATGGGGAGCTACACGGGGTCTGAGTTTTGATTCTTTCTTCCCAGTCTTCCCAGTACCAAGGACAGAATAGACTTAAGATAAAATTTGGCCGTCAATGCCCCCAATACCATCACTTTCTAAAATCCACATCCTGCATCCATCCTTCTCTGGACACCCCTCATCGGGCTACCCAGGAATGGCCAGAAGCTGGTATCAGCTTACAGGCTGAGGCCACGAACTATACACACATGTGATTTCAGTCACACACACTCTACTGCAGGACCACAACTGTGTGCTGAGGAGCTCAGGCACCTGCTGATCTCAGTCGTTCTCTAATCAATCACACACCTCTTATTAATGAAGGCCCAGATGGCCCCATCAGCTGCAGAGCAGTGGAGTAAAGCTCATGGGTGGGTCCATCAGGCAGAAGTCAGACAATGGGATGGAATGGCTGGTCACTTCCATTTTCACTGATGTTCCCAATGAATTTATTGGTATAAAACAATATTAACTACCAAGGGACAGAAAAGAAGCCTGGCTCTTCAAGGTAATTAAGGACCAGGAACTTCATCTGGGGGGATAGTGAAAGACACTTTTAAGTGGAAAGCCCTAAATCACATACAATAGCTGACAGAGTGGCCACTGTGCAAATGGCCAAAAGGGTGAGGAGCCGATGGTAGGGTCCGTTCCTCCGAGATGTCCCTGGGTATGTGATGGTTGGACTTCTCATGCATATGTATGTAAGAGCTGGACTCAGGGAGAAAAAAGGGCCATATCCCATAGGAAAGGAAGGAAAGCAAGCAGATGGGCATCCCTGGAGAGAGCTCATTAGATTTGGTGTGTTTAAGATGAAAATTTCTTCCAAAAATTGTCATGTTCTAACCTAAATGTGAATCTCTTCAATAAATTGGGAATTAACAGAAAAATGGAGCTAGGACTTGAGAGAGGAAACAAATCATGAGAGAGCAGAAAGCAAATCCACAAAAACTGCCGCATGACAAAGGCCAGAATGGAGCTGATGCAGCTACTTCATTATTCTGCAGACTTGTTGACCATGTGGAGAAGGTGCTTGAACAAATGGGGACGTTCTCCACCCTTCCAAATCAGCCTCCTTCTTATGCATGAGTAGAAATCATAGTTTGGGGGTGAGCTTCCAAATTTTCCTGTCTTTACCTCTTCCCCCAGGGGTAGAATGTCTTTTCCCAACCACAATGGTTTCTCACCAGTGTCTTCAGCTTCTGATCTTTGTACTTACCCTGCAGATTAAGAATTTCTTCTGGATGGAGTTTTCTGTGAATTTTCTGTTTTCTTTAGTTTCTGTTGACTCAACCACACCCCATAGGACACAGGTTTTATTGGATTTCCCCTGGAGATAGTGGAGGTGGATCCAGGCATTCAGTAGTCCTCGCTGTTCTTCTCTTCCTGTCAGCACCACTGGACAGCAGATAAGGGTGTTGACTGTGGATTTTTCAAATTCCTGGGAAAATCCTGCAAGGACTAGTAGATTCACACTCTACCGCCATTAGCACATGCATCCAAAAAAAAACCTCGCTAGATGTTTCCAGGTCGGCCTGTTCCTCTCTCAAAGCCGTCCCGTGGCACCTGCCCTGGGTCCACTAACACGTGGGCCCCAGTCCTCTTGGCTAGTGTCTGTCTCCTCAGATTTCTTCTTGTTTGCTCTGTGAAAGCAACTTAGATATGTTAAAAGGTTTTCCTCTTCATTTATTCACAGTTTTTCACGTTTGTTGTTAATGAGGTCAGAATGAGATAGTTTTCTCATTTTTCACATTTGCACACTGAGTAGCCACTTTCTATATAAAAGCCAGAAACTAAGGGAACAAATCAAATATCCATATCCACTACAAGTGAAGAACGATAAACAATTTGACATATGATTATGGACCAAAGTACAATGCAGAATTAGAATCAAGGCATCCTCATTCTCATAAAAGCCTGTCTACATTCTCAAATAACTCTGCTGAGTGAAAGTAGCTGAATAATTAAGGAGTACACTTCATAAACTTCTAATTGCATAAACTGCAGAAGGTCCAACTATTCTAAAGCAACAGAGCAGATTTGAAATTTGTGAGAAATGGGTGCTGAAAGTAATTGAGAGGTGAGAGGAAAGTACAGAGAATTGACAGGAAGATTTAGGGGTTGACTTCATTGTACACAACCTGATTAAAGTTTGCACACATACGTTACCATTTTCCAAATTGTGCATTGTGTATTTGAATTGATTATTAATTGTACTTAAATAAAGCAGTAACAAAGAAACAAATGAATAAGCTGATTGAGGAGGAGCAAAAAATAGATGAGTATGAGCACTCAAAGCATCCCAGACTCGTGAAAGTACATGTGCTTTAACACTGGTTCTCTCTATGTATTTCAGGCCAACAGCAGAACACAATAAAAGAAAACAGAGATGTCCTGGCAGGGGTAGAATCCTGCAGACCTCACTAGGCATGTCCCACACTGCCCTGGAGTTGTCTCAGGGGAGCAGTCTCCTCTAGTGGTCAGAGGCATAGGCAGAGATAATGGGGCTAACTCTGTCCAGCTGTGTGACCTGGAACGCATTGTACAAACACTCTATTCTGTATGTAATTTATCTTTCTTAAAATGTAACATTGTCTCTTGCATTAAATGTGTTCTACAAATATGTAAAAATGAAGATGATGACTGCTAAATGATTATCAGGGCACAATCATATAAAATTATGTTTTCCTGAGCGATAAGATTACTACCAATCTCCCCCGGGGCACTTTATCTGCTCTGAGCCCTGCCCCTCCTCAGGATTCCCATCCCAGAGCTTGCTATACAGTAGGAGACATGCAAATAGCTTTCTCCCCCTGTTGATGAAACCCAGCCCAGTCCGGACCCTGCAGCTCTGGGAGAGAAGCCCCAGCCCTGGGATTCTCAGGGGTTTCCATTTGGTGATCAGGACTAAAGACAGAGGACTCACCATGGAGTTTGGGCTGAGCTGGGTTTTCACTAGACACACTCCACTACATCTGTTCTAATGCATGTGCATGTTTGTATTATTAGAGCATGATATTAATATAAATACATAACCATAGTTGTCCTCTTGCTAGGTGTCCATAGCTAGGTACGTCAGCCTTGTCCATAAGGACTAATTCCCCGCAATTACTTGAAGACCTCATAAGAGGGAGGGGGGAAGTGACACATACTTTTAAACCATCAGCGGTTGTTAGAACTCACTCACTATCATGAGAACAACATGGGAAAACTGGACCCATGATCCAATCACCTCTCACCTGGTCCCTCTCCTGACATGTGGGGATTACAATTTGAGATGATACTTAAATGGGGATATGAAATCAATCTATATCACATGCCCAGCTCTGCCCTAGAGTTGTTTCAGGAATCCATTGTGTCCTGTTGATAGAAACAGTGACACCAAGCTCACACCATCAGTTGTAGTTGACACCAGGAAAAGCGAAGAGATCACAGCTAAGATTTAGTTTGAATGTCATGTTTGATGAAGTCACACACTCAGAGCAAGTGAATATGGAAAAGTGTATTATTTGCACTCTATAGGTGTCTGGTGAGTGCGGGGCAGGTTTCCCAGGAAAATCTAAAACGGCTTGAAAGAAGAGGAAAGGAGACTGGCTCAGCGTTTTTATAATGGTTTGGTCCTGGGAGCAGAGTGAGGGTTCCCACTCACGGAAAGGGGTTTATAGGGTTTGAAACTCCCATTGGCATTGAATGAAGATGATCCTGTGATTCCAAACTAAATTCACCTTGCGTGGCAAAAAAGGAGATGATGGAGGAGTCAGACTTAATTCATCAGCAGTCATGCACCAAAAAATAGTGTGACAACTTATTCTATATAGCAGGAATAAAAATAATAAGAAAGAAAATAAGCGTTCAGTATGGGTGGACAGCACCTGGGTCTACAGAAATGAGATGACTTTAGAAATATAAGCAAAGAATAATGAGAAAAAGAAGGAGGGGATGGGGAATTAGTCAGAGTCTTGGTCTAATGTCTTGGGTAGAAGCTTCTCACAATCAAGGACTATCAGCTTATTTTGCAGGTCTAAGGTCAGCCATCTGCTTAAAAACATCAGAGCATTTTTTCATGTGTCTGTTGGCTGCATGAATGTCTTCTTTTGAGAAATGTCTGTTCATATCCTTTGCCCACTTTTTGATGGGGTTGTTTG
>NW_012118699.1:327369-336213 GCF_000951035.1 Colobus angolensis palliatus
TAAAATAAAATAAAATAAATAAAAAAAATAAAAAAACATCAGAAACGCCAGAGAATCTATGAAGGTGCTAGTTTAACATTTCCTATTTGAGTAGCTTTACAGTTGTGTGGAATTCTTAATTGCTTCTTTTTGTTTGTTTGTTTTAGAGACGGGCTCTCACTCTGTCATACAGTTTAAAGTGCAGTGGTGTGATCGTAGCTCGCTGTAATTTTGAACTCCTGACTCACATATTCCTCCCATCTTAACCTCCGGAATATCTAGAACTAGAGGGGCAGGCCACCCTCCCCTCTTTATTTTTTATTTTATTTTTTCAAAGAAAAAGGAACTCTTTATGTTGCCCAGGCTGGTTTTGATTGCCTGGTCTCATGGCATTTCCCTCACTTTGCTCCTGAAAGTGGTGTGATTATACCGCTGATCCACTGAATCAGGCCTGAATTGATTCTTCAGTTGCAAATGAACCCAGTAATTAACTGCCTGAATGTTTTCTGCAGTGAGTTAGTTAAAAGGATCTGAGAAGATTCCTTCCAATATGATTCAAGAGCAGTATTTTCCGCTGATGTTCCTTCCAGTTTTCTTGTTGAAGATCACAAGAGTCTGTGGAAAAGGTGTAGTAAAAAGGCTGCCTCAAGCTCTTCATGGTTGGAGTTTACATCACACATGAATGCAGTACGACAAGGATGATCTCTGGGGGTAAAGTCTATAAACGCAAAGGCCTTTTAGCTACCAAGTCATAGGGTAATAAATGATGCACCCTGAGGAGTGAACCATGATTCCATAGTGCTAGTGGGAGAACCCTTGGCCAAGGGAGTTTTACATTTTATTGCAGATTTGATAATTTTAATATAGAGATGCCATTTTTTAAACATTCCCACAAGATTGTGAGTGGGATTGATTCTGTCTTATATGAACAATGACAGTGTCCTCCACAGTTAGATTATGTTATAAGTTATGTTATAAGCTAGGTTGAGCTAGAATGTTTGGTGTATTAAATCACAATTTTTTTAGCTTCCATGTTAGTTTTTTGTTTGTGTGTTAGCATTTGCTTTAAAATTCTATTAATCAGATCTCTAGTAGGTAGAAATTCATCTGAAAGTTTTTTCCATTGTTGTCCATTTTGATAGGATTTCCAGAAGATGTAAGAACCCTCTCTTTGCAAAAATATTCCAAAGTTTGCACCATCTAGAAACATACGTACTTAATTCAAATTTTTAATTTATTAAAAAGTTGTGATAACTGCAAAGTTTTCTGCCTTCTGAGTTGATTTCACAACACCCAGAATAATATATCCTAAATGGAAGTTTGTACTAGTAATACAAATTACTGGTTAATAACCTCTACTTTTATTATTGAGGTATTATCCATCAATATATAATCTTAAATCAATGATCTCAGTGGGACTCTTACCTAAATAATATACAAAATATTTTCCTGATCTTGACATAAAATAGATGTGAACACATTCTTCATATTCAGCCATGTCTCCTGTCTATCACATTATGAACCACATGCTAACTTTGACCTTACTTGGGACTTGTTCTAATTTCATCTTCATGCATCGAGATAGTTATGTGTGGCCATTTTATCAGAGAGTGATGAGATACAACATTAACTATTTTCCCTGCAGGCATGTTTAGGCAAGCCCCCTGTGCACAATGATCTTGGTGGGTTGGACATTCTTTGGGGCCTCTCCCCTGTCTGCCTAGGAGAGTTATCTGCCATCTACCTCTATCATTTTCCTCTTTGAAGAAGTGCATCTAACTGCCGTTTGAATAGAGACAAAAGCCAACCTTAACTGCTTCCAGCTGATGTGGGATGCTGCTTCAGGAAGATCTCCCTTGGAGGCCTGCCTATGGGACCCCAGTAAAAGGGAGCCATTATCTCAGGCTTCACTTGGATGACCATTTGGAGTTGGATGGCCTGAAGATGAGAAGAGACAAACCGGGTTATTAGAAGGCATGTATCAAAACCAGCCAAGGTGATGAGACAGTTTGAATACAACTTCCAAGGCTGCGACACGCCCAGATAACTGGAGGCTGTAGTTGCGCCTGCTGAGATTTGGGCATGGGGCTTGGCTTTTGTCAGCTCCCTTGGTCTTATTTTCCCAGACAAAGAAACCTCCAGGATAGGGGGACCCTGTTTCATCCCATCACCTGGAGTGATTTGCAGGATAATTGCTCAGAATTAAAATATTGATCCAGATTTTTATATTACCCATATGCCTTTGTTTCTTCTGAGCTGCAGCCAGAGATCATGGGTTGGTTCACAGCAATAAGCAGAGTTAGTCTAAAATGGAAGCACACACTTAAAACAACTGAAGAGATTAGAGTTTAAAAATGAGTGTATGACACATTTTGAGACGTATTTTTTTCTCTCTCCAATTCTGATTTTTGTCAGAAACTGATTGTGGGACTGACTTGTTTGCAAAATAAACTTTAGTCTTATACATGGCCTGATTATTTGCATAAAGTACTGCAAGAATAATTAGTAATAATTGTGTAGGAAAAGCCTGCAAGCACTAGGAGCTTCACAGTCTAACACAATGAGCATATGCATCCTCAACAACTCTCTGAATATTTTCAAGTCAGCCTGTTCCTATCTTAAATACCATCCCGTGGTTACTGCCCTAGGTACACTAATATATGCGTCCTGGTTCTCTCTGCAGGCTCCTCTCTCCTCAGATTTCAGGTTGGTTTGTTTGTTTTTCTCTGTGATATCAACTCAGATATGTTGGACGCTTTTTCTTTATTTGTAGTTGTTCAGCTCGGTTGTTAAAGAGGTAGGAATAAGATCATGCCATGCTGAGCAGCTGCTTTTCTCTATAAAATCCATTAACTGAAAGAACAAATCACATTTTGTCACTGGTGAACAATTAAATAGTTTGACATATATTTAGGTACTGGAGTATGATGCAGTGTGAAATCAAGTCATGCCTCACTCATATAAAACCACGGCTAAATTATCAAAGAATTGTGCTAAGTAAAAAACACTAAGGAATTAAGAGTAAATTTTATATGATACATTTGTAGAAATTTTAGAAGGTGCCACTATTATAAATTAACATGGAGAAGATTTAAATTTTTCTGAGAACGTGGTGCTGGGAGTAATGGGGATGTGAGTTAAATTTCAGAGGAATAAGAGAAGATTTAGGGATTAATTCAATTATTCAAAACTTGATTGAAGTGCTGATTGAATGGTTGCAAACATAGGTCTACATTTTTAAAATAATTCACTATAAATTTGAATTAATTATTTATTACTCACACTTGAATAAAACAATAACAAATAAATGAATGAACATTTTGCTGAAATGGAGTCATAAACAGATTGATAGTGACACAAGAAACATGACTGACTTCGGAAAATACACACACGAACGATGATTCTCTCTAAATATTTAGGTAAATTACAGAAAGTTGTCATAACAGATGGAGAATGCTGCAGACTTCACCAGGCCTGGTCCACACTGTCCGGTAGTTGTCTTAGGGAAGCCGCCTCCTCTGGTGAATAGAGCACAGGCCCAGGAAATAGGACTGAATATTTTTAGTTGTGTAATCTTAGACACACTGCACAACTGCTGTGTTTTCTGTGTAAATTATCTTCTGTAAAATATAACATTAAAACCTGCATTAAATATATAGTGTAAATATGTAAAAATAAAATCAGACTGTGAGAGCTAAGTGTTAGTCAAGGCACAATAACATAGTATAAAATTATATTTTCCTCATTGATGGAATTACTACCAATCTCCCCCAGGACATTTCATCTGCACTGAGCCCGGCCTCTCCTCAGATGTCCCACCCCAGAGCTTGCTATATAGTGGGGGACATGCAAATAGGGTCCTCCCTCTGCTGATGAAAACCAGCCCAGCCCTGACCCTGCAGCTCTGGGAGAGGAGCCCCAGGCCTGGATTCCAAGACTTTCCATTCGGTGATCAGCACTGAACACACAGGACTCACCATGGAGTTTGGGCTGAGCTGGGTTTTCCTTGTTGCTATTTTAAGAGGTGATTCATGGAGAAATAGAGAGATTGAGTGAGAGTGAACATGAATGAGAGAAACAGTGGATTTGTGTGGCAGTTTCTGACCAGGATGTCTCTGTGTTTGCAGGTGTCCAGTGTGAGGTGCAGCTGGTGGAGTCTGGAGGAGGCTTGGTTCAGCCTGGGGGGTCCCTGAGACTCTCCTGTGCAGCCTCTGGATTCACCTTCAGTAGCTATGGCATGGACTGGGTCCGCCAGGCTCCAGGGAAGGGGCTGGAGTGGGTGGCAGTTATACGGTATGATGGAAGTAAGAAATACTACGCAGACTCTGTGAAGGACCGATTCACCATCTCCAGAGACAATTCCAAGAACACGCTATATCTTCAAATGAACAACCTGAGAGTGGAGGACACGGCTGTGTATTACTGTGCGAGAGACACAGTGAGGGGAAGTCGGTGTGAGCCCAGACACAAACCTCCCTGAGCCCAGACACAAACCTCCCTGCAGGGACGCTGGCGGGAAATCAGCGGCAGGGGGCGCTCAGGAGCCACTGATCAGAGTCAACCCCAGAGGCAGGTGCAGACGGAGGCTGATTTCCTGTCAGGATGTGGAACTTCCTCTACTTCTTACAGTTTCCCCAGGGAACCTCTCTAAGTTTAGGATTCTGTGCCTAACAATGTCTTCTCTAAGTATTTGAGAGAGATTAGTGTAATATGAAGAGCTATTCTCACTTGCACAAATGTGGGTTGATGCTTACAGGGATGAAAAGTCCTCAACCTTGGTCACCAGGATCAGAGCAGTGAGCAAGCTCAGGGCTTCCTGGTGAGTCTTCTCCAATCAGACCCAGGACAGGGACCTCAGTGAGGTTCCCTGACTAGAACAGTCTTTACGGATCCTGGTCACAGACAATAGAGAGGCTTGGGCAGGGTCAGTGTCGTGTAGAACCTCACAGGTTTCACGTCTGGCCTTTCTCCTGACACTGAAGTATGTAAATCAGCATCACACTGATCTGGTGCTTCTTTTGTTCCTAATTCAATTATTTTCTTTTTTAGTTGTTATTCTCATTTTTCCATTTGCTTTTCCTGCTTTCTGGAAAAGGAAGATGTTTACCCTGTGGTCAAAATTCCAGGCCTCAAGCCCTTTCCTGGAGCTCAGGTGGGTCTCAGGCTGTGGCCGCTGCGGTCACGCAGGAGAGGCTGGTGAGACTTTCTTCGCTCCTCGTCACTCAGAACCCTCCACTGTGTTGCCTGGAGACTCACCTGGAAATGCAAGTTGCCAGTGGGAACTGAAGGGGACAAGCTTGCTTGGTTAACACAGGATATGGATGTGTTTCTAATCCTGTTCTGAAAAACCTTCACACAGTAACTTTCTTCACTAGTGGTGTGAGGAAGAGGATGTGAAAGTTGTGAGAATCAAAATGGAGATACTCGTGTTATAATCTTTACAGGTGAAGCTGGAGAAGGTCAGGAATAGAGGGTTCTCATGCTCACATCCCTGATAGCAAGAACTATCATAAAAATGCTCTGCACAGCCACAACCTTGAACAAAGGCTACCACCACAATAAGAGAATTAACATTGTGGAGATATCTGCCCTGCAACTCCCTGTCCAAACTTAAACTGATTCTGCCCTTGTTATTGATTATTCTATCCCATGATAATTGTCTGAAAACAGTTCACGTAAGCCTCCTCAGTTATCTTTTAAAACACTTGTCTTCATTTACCTACTTAAATGTGCCCATGCATATTCCCATTGCAATGCTCATTTTAAAATAAATATTATTTGATTTTGGGGAGTCTCTTTCTGTCTGATATTTAGGTTTGACAAGCTGCAGATGGACACACCACTTTCCTGTGAGATGTAGAGGATGACGATTTTCTAGGATGACTGAAAACATCCAATATCCTCAGGGCTGGCCATCAGTAAGTGCAGGCTGGAAGTCTCAGAAACAGCTGAAGCCACTTAATCACCATGGAATTTGACCTTCTCCAACTCTGTTCTGATGGAATCAGGGCCACGTTGGTTATCGATGATAATCTACCTGACGCAGGGTCAGCTTATTACACTTTTAATAATGTCTATTAAAAATTCACACCCCCACCTGGATTAGTGTTTGATCAAATAACTACAAAGTATTGTCCAGCCAAGTACACCATAAGACGGACCGTTACTCACGGAGAAAAACATTTAACATGAGTTCTAGTGTCTAATACTGTTAAAGGTGTAAAACTGATTATTTACTCATTCGGCTATTTTTATTTTAGATATTGAGTTGTAGAAGTTGCTTTAACATGTACAAGTTTCTTTTTTCTTGTTTTTGTATTTTGTTCAGAGTTTTTATCATGAAACCCTGAAGTTTTTCAAATGTTTTCTTCTTTGATGAAATGTTACTGAGATATTTTCTTTAGTTTTTTAATGTGGTGTGTCAAATTGATTCATTTGAGGATGTTGAATCATCTGTGTGTCTCAGGAATAAATTTCAGTTGATCATGGTGTATGGTCTTCTAAAAAAACTTTAGACTGTAATCCCAGCACTTTGGGAGGCCGAGATGGGCGGATCACGAGGTCAGGAGATCGAGACCATACTGGCTAACACAGTGAAACCCCGTCTCTACTAAAAAAAAAAAAAAAAAAAACCGGGCGAGGTGGCGGGCGCCTGTAGTCCCAGCTACTCGGGAGGCTGAGGCAGGAGAATGGCTAAACCCGGGAGGCAGAGCTTGCAGTGAGCTGAGATCCGGCCACTGCACTCCAGCCTGGGCGATAGAGTGAGACTCCGTCTCAAAAAAAAAAAAAAAAATTAATAAAATAAAATAAACTTTAGAATTTATTTTACTCTCGTTGGGGGGTTAATTTATGTCCACTATTGATATTAGTCTGTATTTTTCTTTTATTGTGGTGCCTTTGTCTATTACTGGTAATACTATAATGGTAGCCTCGGAGAAAAAGTTTGGAAGGTAGACTCCTCACCAATTTTTGAAAGAGTTAGGGAAGCATTGGCATTACTTTTTATTTACTTAGTATTTATTTATGTATTTATTTATTTAGAGAGGGAGTCTCACTCCATCGCCCAGGCTGGAGTGCAGTGGCGCAATCTCGGCTCACTGATACCTCTGCCTCTAAGCTTCAAGCAATCCTCCTGCCTCAGTCTCCCAAGTAGCTGGGAACACACGTGTGCGCCACCATGCCCAGCTAATTTTTGTATTTTTTTTAGTACAGATGGGGTTTTACCATATTGGCCAGGCTGGAGGCTGGTCTGGAACTCCTGATCTTGTGATCTACCCTCCTCGGACTCTTTAAATGTTAAGACTCAATTTATTATGTAACATATAACCTATCATGGAGAATGTTAAATGTGTACTTGAGAAGAATGTGTATTACATGGGCCTTGGTTGCAAATTTCTATCAATGTCTTTTAGGTAAATTTGTTCAATGGTGTTGTTCAAGTTCAGAGGCTCATTAGAATTTTTCTTTCTGAATTTGCTATACATTATTGTAAGTGAGGTATTAAGGTCTTCTCTTATTTTTGTATGGTTTTCTATTTCTCTTTTTACATCTCTTAAAGTTTGCTTAATGCAGCTATATTTGTATTCATACACATGCGTAAAAATATAAAATAAAATAATGATTGTTAAGTGAGTTTCTTGGTGCAGTCGCATTATGAGTCATCATATTTTCCCAAACGCTGCCATTGCCACCAAACTCCTCCAGGAGTCTCACATCTGCTCTGGGCACTGCCATCTCTTCAGTCATCCCACAGGAGAGCTTGCTATGGAGGAGGAGGCATGAAAACAGGGCCAACCCTCTTCTGGTGAGAACAAGCCCAGACCTGAACCTGCAGCTCTGGGAGAAGAGCCGCAGCCCTGGGATTCCCAGGGTTTTCCATTTGGTAATCAGGACTGAACACAGAGGACTCACTGTGGGGTTTGAGCTAAGCTGATTTTCTCTTG
Source organism: Colobus angolensis palliatus (assembly GCF_000951035.1). Classification (NCBI taxonomy): domain Eukaryota; kingdom Metazoa; phylum Chordata; class Mammalia; order Primates; family Cercopithecidae; genus Colobus; species Colobus angolensis. Next base: position 335,292 of record NW_012118699.1, read on the forward strand.
TTGCTGTTTTAAAAGGTGACTCAGAGAAATAGAGCGAGTGGATATGAGTGAGAGAAACAGTGGATATGTTTGGCAGTTTCTGACCAGGATGTGTGCGTATTTGCAGGTGTTCAGTGTGAGGTGCAGCTAATTGAGTCCATAGAGGACCTGAGACAACCTGGGAAGTTCCTGAGACTCTCCTGTGTAGCCTCCAGATTCGCCTGCAGTAGCTTCTGAATTAGCTGAGTTCACCAGTCTCCAGGGAAGGTGCTGAAGTAAGTAATAGATACAAAATGTGATGGAAGTCAGACACACCATGCAGACTCTCTGAAGGGCAGATTCACCATCTCCAAAGACAATGCTAAGAACTCGCTGTATCTGCAAGTGAACAGTCAGAGAGCTGAGGACATGGCCATGTATGGCTGTACGTAAGGTTTGAAGTGAGGGAACATCAGTGTGAGCCCAGACACAAACCTCCCTGCAGGAGTGTATGGAACCACCAGGGGGTGCTCAGGATACACAGAGGACAGGGGCAGCCCCAGGGCAGGTGCACATGGAGGTCAAGGGCTGCTTTCCTTCAGGGTCTGTGGCTTCCTCAGCATCTAACAGTTCCCTTCGGAGCCTCTGCACGTTTACGTTTTGGGCCCACCATAAGGGCCTTGGATTAGAAAACTTTAATTAAAAAGAGGAAACATACTCATATATTCCCAGAACAGATGTCAGTATTGGAGGCATAAGAATGTGCAGGAGCAGGGCGAAGCTGTAGACACTGCCACCCCACAATGCCAGTCTCACAACTAGGGCTGGAGAAGACTGGGAATTTGACGGAGCTTCCCTGACAACCCTGTACTACAAGCTAATTCCAGCAAGACCTTTAGTGCCTCCCTGAGCACAGGTGTCCATCAGGGATCTCGCATGTGTCCCAGCAGCAGCCATGTTGTCC
>NW_012118699.1:337198-357535 GCF_000951035.1 Colobus angolensis palliatus
AAATTATCCTTATCATAGACAGAGATATTTCAAGACCCATTCTCCTAACATAAGTTTCTCTCTTTTACTTGGTTGCAAGATTTCGGGGAAAAGGCGACTATATATTTGTGGGAGTCTAACCTCAGAATCTTCTGCATTGCTCTAGCAGAATCAAAAATTGAACACCAGTGAGCTCTTTATTCTCACTAAAATGTGTCTTCGGAAATGTTAACATTTTGTCCAGAATCTGTGCTCACAAGCAACGATGTTTCTTAGTGCACTGTTGCCCTGGTGGAGGCCTTGCAGACCCTCTCCCTCACCTGTGCTGTCTCTGGATTTTCCATCATAACCAGCACTTCCTGCTGGAGCTGGATCCATGAGTCCACGTGGGAAGGACTGGAGTGAATCAGGTGCACATGTCATGAAGGGAGAAAAAATTCCCACCCACCCCTTATAAATCCAGTCACCATCTCCAAATTTGGGTCCAAAAAGCGCTTGTTTTTACAGCTGAGCTTTGTGAGCAACAAGCACACAACCATGTATTTTTAAAGAAAAGACAGAGTGAGGGGACCACAGTGTGAGCTCACAGCCAAACCTTCCTGGAGGGGTGCACAGGACAGCAAGGGGTGCTGATGATGGAAGGAGTTGCTCTGGATTCCAGGGCAAACGCACGACCATTGTAGAGGCACTCAGGTCCGCCGGGGGCTCTCAGGAACCGTGAGGAAAACGAGGACACCGGAGGGGACTGGGTACAGCAGGGGGCGCAGGACTATTGTGGGAACTCAGAAAGAGCAGGTTCTAGGCTCAGCCTCAGGGCAGGTGCAGCTGGGGTGAAAAGGGGCTGGATAAGGGGTTTTGTGTCACCATCCTATTTCCCCACTAGACACCCTCCACTACATCTGTTCTAATGCATGTGCGTGTTTGTATGATTAAAAAATCATATTTCTATAAATATATAACCATATATATTGGGTATATCAAGTTTTCCTCTTCAACTTATATCGGCCTTGTCCGTAAGGACTAACTCCCCGTAATTACTTGAGGACCTCATAAATTGTGGTCAGTTTTGTAGGTTTCCTCTCTTTCTCTATCTCCCTTTCTTCCTTGTTCTCTCTCACACAAATGGACATACCCCCACTCCACACACAAAGAAATCTATGACTTTCATTACCTGAAGTATTGAATAAAATTGATTAATGTGCAGCTTTCTCAGCTTTGTTGTTGTTCATGCTGTTGTAAGTATAAGAACCATGACTTTCTCAGCTGTGTACTTCTCCAAGCTGAGTAGCAGCTTTGTGATAATACTGAGAGGGCCAACAATCCAAATGTCAATCATCAGTTTAACTAGTAAACAAATTGTGGAAAAGTCATTCATCAGCAGACTACCGACAGTGACGATAATATACTAATGTCGGATATGCTCAACAGCATGGTTAAATTCACATATGGTGAGTAAAACGAGCCAAACAAATAAAAGTACATACATATGATACACTTTTATCAATTCTATAGAATTAAAACTAAAGTTACATAAAGAATCAGCAGTTCACTGTGAATATTGTAGGAGAAGGGAAAGTCTAGACAGGAGGAATTACAGAACAAGAGAAAATTTTGAGCGTAATTGACTAGTTATCTATGCTAATAATAATGATCTCTGTGACAATATTTGTACAATTGAACACTTCATGTGAAGATTTTTTTTTAGCTTAACGTCATTAAAGACAGTACTAACTGTAACATGTGTAATTTGGTAGAAACGGAATCAGACAGAAATAAAATACATAAGAAGTCAGAGACTCTTGAATATTCATAGGAATGAGCCTGCCCTTCTCTATATTTTTATGGAAACACAACAATACGGCAAAATAATGACATCATTTTATGAAGTGAAGGGGGTTTATTAAGCCACTCCAGGCATGTTATATTAGTTTGTTTTCCCACTGCTACAAGGAACTACCTGAATTTGGGTAATTTATAAAGAAAACAGGTTATTGACTCATAGTTCTGCATGGTGGAGAGGCCTCGAGAAACTTGCAGTAAAGGCAGACTGTGAAGGGGAAACAAAGAGACGGCTCACATGGCAGCAGGAGGAGTGGGGAGAGCTACCACACACTTTAAATTTTCAGATCTCCTGAGACCTCAATCGCTATCATGAAAACAGCATGGAGGAGCCGCCCCCATAATCCAGTCACCTCTCACCAGGTCCCTCCCTGGACTTGTGGAGATTCCAATTCAAGATCAGATTTGGGTGGGAACCCAGAGCCAACCATATCTCATGTCCAGCTCTGTCCCGGAGTTGGCTCAGGGATCAGGTGTGTCCTGTTCATAGGAGCTGGGGCACCAAGCTCCCAGCCCCAGCTGTAGCTGATGGCATGCAAAGGCCGAGATATGTCAACTGAGATTCAGTGTGGATGTGATACCTGGTGGTGACACACCCTCAGACCAAGTGGATGTGGAAGGGATAATTATCTCCACACTAGAGGTGTCTGCTGAGAGCAGGGCAGTTCTCTCAGGAAAGTCCACAATGGCTTGATAGAGCAGGGAAGGAGACGGGCTCAGGGTTTTTACCATGGTTTGGTGGTCGGGGGGGACTGAGTGTTTCTACTCACAGAAAGGGGTTTGTAGAATAGGAAACTCCCACTCGCATCAAATAAGGCAGCTCCTGTGATCCTGACTGATATTCACCTTGTGTGTAAAAAAAGGAGGTAATGGAGGAACGAGCCTTAAGCTATCAGCAGTCACACACCAATATACAGTGTGACAAGTTATTCTATGTAGCAACTATAAAAATAACGAACAAGAAAAGAGATAAGGGCTCAATATGATGGACAATACCAAGGTCTACAGAAAATGAGATGAGTGTTTATAAGCCAAAGCAAATAGTAATGAGAAGCAGGAGGAAGGTGTGGGGAATTAGACCGGGGTCCCGGTCCAGTGACTTGGGTGGAAACGTATTACTATTAAGGGTTATCAGCTTAGTCTGAAGGTCTTAGGTCAGCTATCTGTTTAAAAACATCAGGAACACCAGAGGATCTTTGCTCAGTTTAACGTCTCCTATTTTATTAGCGTTGCAATCCTGTGAAAAAAAAATTTTTTTTTTGAGATGGACTTTCGCTCTTGTTGCCTAGGCTGGAATGAAATGGCACGATCTTGGCTCACCGCAACTTCCAACTCCCGGATTCAAGTGATTCTCCTGCCTCAGCCTCCCAATAGCTGATATTACAGGCATGCACAACCACACCCGGCTAATTTTGTATTTTCGGTAGAGACAGGGTTTCTCCCAGTTGGTCAGGCTGGTCTCAAACTCTGGACCTCAGGTGCCCACCCTGCCTTGGCCTCCAAAAGTGCTGGGATTACAGGTGTGAGCCACTGCGCCAGGCCAAAAATATTATTGATTCTTTTTTGTTTGTTTTTAGAGATGAAGTCTCTCTCTATTGCACGTTTGAAGTGCAGTTGTGTGGTAACAGTTCACTGTAATCTTGAAATCTTGGCTCACAGAGTATGATCATATGTATGGTGCAGGTATGTGTCTGTGTGTGCTTACCCGGCATGGGGTTCTCTGATTTTTGGGTCTGTGGTTAGGTGTTTCACTTTCTTAAGATGTTTTTCTTAAGAAATATATCTTAAGATATAAGTATATCATTATTTCTTAAGATATTTTTCTCTGTGTTTCTAACTTCTATTTCTGAAATTTGAAATATATCTACACTATACTTTTTGATATTAGTTCTTATATTTCTTCACTCGTTTTCCCCTTGAAATTCATTTTGTGTAATTTCCAGTAATGGAGTTTAAATTCCTGATTTCATTTATAAGCTGAGCAAATTCTAAGCTGAGCATACCCAAGGTATATTCAGTTTTATACTGAATCACTTTTGATGATTTTATGAATTTCCATGTGATTCTTTCTTAGTATTTCTGTCTGTCAGTTACCTATCTAATCTTGCATTGTGTCCACATTTTCTTTCAGACACTTTTAACAAATTAATTTTAATTACTTTAAATATCCTACTTAATAAGATAGTTCTAGTATTGTGTCATTTACAAATATCAATTCTGATGATTTTTCCATTATGACTTTGGTGTTTTTCATTGATGTATGTCAATGTTTTTGTTGATAGCCAGCCATATTTGAATCCTTGATATTGACTTATTATTTTATTTTGTGCATTTCTGCCCGTATTTTACCACACCCTGTCTTTGCTGGGCCTTGGTTGTGAAGATGTCTGTGCATCTCTTCAGAGCTGTATTTGACATTTCCTTTTGCAATGGCTGTAGGAGTTGAAGTGTATTCTTCTATGTCCACCAGAGACTTCATATCCTCTAGTGAGACCTTGTTTTTTATGCCTGCTTGGCTTTGAATATTCACCTCATTCCATTCTACAGAGAATCTCTTTCACGTTCCTACGGTGAATTAAAGTGTTGTATTTAGCTGCCAATTGTGAAATTAGTGGAAGGCTTTAGACTAAAGGAAGAGTCTCTGACCTCTCGTGGGGCCATATTTCTAGAAAATCATTGTGATCCTGAGTCTGAGTGTGACCTTCCAAGTTTTTCCGACCCTCCTCCTAATGGGGTGCTGGTCTGTGTGTTCTTGCCTCTTCCCCCGGGGTAGAGTCCTCCTGTTTTCCCCAGTTGTTCCCTCCCACTGCTCTAATGTTCCCTATTGATGTCACCATCTTCCAGATCTGCTGCCATGACCTGCAGATTAAGGCTCTGATTCCGTAAGAAAGTGAGGGAGCTGCTTCTCAATAGATCTTTGATGGGGACCTCTGTTCCCATATCAACTCATGAGGGGTAGCTTCAGTGCCCTAGGATACTGATTTTCATGGCTTGCTCCTGCAGGGTAATATCTTAGTTTTGTAGTGGGAATCAGAGAGCTGGGTCTGGATGAGTTTCAGAAGTGTGGGCTCTCATTCTCTCTCAGACAGTCACTTTGGGAAAGACAGATTTTTGTGACTGTAAAGGATTTAAGAGAATCAGACAACTCTTCAGTATGTTGTCCCTTAGAATTTCTCACTACAACACGCTTCACATACTCGACTTCAAGCAATCCAATGTATATTTGTGCTCCATTTTGTAATGGCCTACACTGAATACGACAGACTCTGCCTCAGGTAATTTCATATCTTGGCTTTATTATTCTACACAAGAACTTGCCTCTCCCTAGATTTCATTTTTTTTTTGTTTTAAAACTTCAATTATCTGAAGCATTAAATAAAACTTGCAAACTTCCATATTTTCTATGTATCTGTTATTGCTGATGTTATTGTTTCAAAAATAAATACATATATATTGCTGATGTTATTGTTTCAAAAATAAATACATAAATATATATATTTCTCATTTATGTACATTTTAAAGCTGAGCAGCATACTTTTTAAGTAAAACCTAGAATAATAAAAGAATCCAAACATTTTTCAGCTGCCCCCCCAAAAAACCAAATTATGGTAAATGTGTTCACTGGAATACTACTCAACACTTATAAGAAATATATTTCTGGCACACAGAACAACAAAGAAAAATATCTAAATGTTTATGATGAGCAAAATAAGCCAGACAAATAAGAATATACACCGTGTTACTCCATTTATGTAATTTCTTTTAAATGAAAAAGAATCTAAGGTAATATCCAGAAGATCAGTAGTTACCTGGGAAAAGGGTAGACAAAAGGAAGGGGAAAGGAGGAGACATACAGAAGAACAAGAGAAAATGTTGAGGGAAACTCACTTGTCCACTTTGGTAATGATGACACTTCATGTTTATAATTGCACACTTTAAATATGTGAAGCTATTATCTGCCAAATAACACTCACAAAATTTATTATAAACAGACAAATGAAAAATTAGACAAAGAAAGGGTGGTATAAAGACAGAAAATACATATTAAATGTCAGAAATGTCTGAGAATTTAACTCCTGAATCCTAGTTCCCTCCTTATTTTTAGGTGAATGGTAGAGTGCAACAAAATCACACGTATTCTCAGTACAGGAAATGGGTTCCACAAAGCATACTAGGTATGTCCAATTCTTACTAAGGTTTGGTTCAGGGAGTAACAATGATGAGGAATAACAGGCTCAGATACCGGGGCTCAGTCATCCCAGACATGGGCTCCTAGACACACACTTAGCCCCTCCTCCATGTGTGAGTTTACATCCACATATGTAAATGGAGAAACCATTGACTCCTACAGAACACAATTTACACAAATATATAAAAAATAAAATAGTGCAAAATATTGATCACAACAAAATTTCCTAATAAGACAGCGTGTTTTCCAAATACCATCATTGTCACCCAACTCCTGCGGGGCCCTGTCATTTTATCTGGAGTCTGCTGTCTCCTCATGGCTCCCACCCCAGAGCTCTCTGTGTAGTAGGAGATATGCAAATAGGGCCCTCCCTCTGCTGTTGAAAACCAGTCAAATCCTGACCCTGCAGCTCTGGGAGAGGAGCCACAGCCCCGGGATTCCCAGCTGTCTCCACTTGGTCACGAACACTGAACACAGAAGACGCACCATGGAGTTTGTGCTGAGTTTGATTTTCCTTGTTGCTATTTTAAAAGGTGATTTATGGAGAATGAGAGATATTGAGTGTGATTGGACATAAGTGAGAGAAACAGGGCCTATGTGTGGTGGTCTCTGACCAGGATGTCTCTGTTTTTGCAGGTGTCCAGTGTGAGGTGCAGCTGGTAGAGTCTGGGGGAGACTTGGTAAAGCCTGGGGGTTCTCTGAGACTCTCTTGTGTAGCCTCTGGATTCACCTTCAGTAGCTATGACATGCACTGGGTCCGCCAGGCTCCAGGAAAGGGTCTGGAGTGGGTCTCAGTTATTAGTACAAGTGGTGGTACCACATACTACGCAGACTCTGTGAAGGGACGATTCACCATCTCCAGAGACAACGCCAAGAACTCACTGTTTCTGCAAATGAACAGCCTGAGAGCCGAGGACACGGCTGTGTATTACTGTGCGAGAGACACAGTGAGGAGAAGTCAGTGTGAGCCCAGACACAAACCTCCCTGCAGGGCAACTGGGACAACCAGGGAACGCCTGGGACACTGTGCACGGGGCTGTCTCCAGGGGCAAGTGCAGGTGGTGCAAGGGCTGGTTTCCCATCATGGTCTGGAGCTGCCTTGCTACCAAATTACCCCAGGGAATTTCTCTAGATTTACAATTCTGTACTAACATTTGGTGTTGTCTCTGACTGCAAAACATCCCCACAACCTTGTATCTTTTTTTTTTTTCTTTTTGTATCAGGAGGACACATCCACACCCTGCAGAAGCCTGAGTGTCACTCTGGGGGCAGAGATGACCCTGCCTTGATCACACTGGTCAGTGTCCTGAGGAGCATACCCCACAGCGGACCCCGATGACTCCAGTAATGGCTCTGCCTCAAAACCATTGAAGAGTCCTTCCTTCCATTAGAGTAGACCACAGCACCTGGGCTTCAGCACAAGCCGTACCATAGACGTCACAAAGCAGCAGCTTGACACCTGATCCATGTGCATGTTCCTGCCTTTAGAGACTGGGAGAGGGGTGTATTCTCAAGGTCAACACACTCTTTGTGGATTTTGAAACAGAACGCCTGCTTTTACTTTATTTCATTTGAAGATAAATGAACAAATATGCATCTGCAAATGATTGTAATTTTCACATAAGGTTGTGTTTTCTGTAGGTATTTTTCAACAAACCAAGAAAATGTATTTTCCACTTTCACTGGTTTTTCTCCATGTGCAGAGACCTTGAGTAGAGCATGTCTGACTGCATCTGTCTGTTTTCACACTGCTGATAAAGACTTACCAGAGAATGGGCAATTTACAACGGAAAGAGTTTTTTTGGACTTACAGTTTCACGTGGCTGGAAAGGCCTCACCACCACAGTGAAAGGTGAAAGGCACATCTGACATGGCAGCAGATGAGAGAAGAGAGCTCGTGCTGGGGTCTCCCCTTTTTAGAACTGTCAGATCTCATGAGACTCATTCACTATTATGAGAACAGTGCAGGAGAGACCCACCCCCATAATTCAGTCACCTCCCACTGGGCCCCTCCCACAACATTGGGAATCATGGGAGTTTCACTTCCATATGAGACCTGAGTGGGGACAGAGCCAAACCATATCATTCCACCCCCTGCCCCCTCCCAAATCTCATGTCCTCACATTTCAAAACCAATCATGCCTTCCCAGCAGCTCCCCAAAGTCCAAACTCATTTCGTCATTAACTCAGAAGTCCACAGTACAACCTTTCATCTGAGACAAGGCAAGTCCCTTCCACTTGTGAGCCTGTAAATTCAAAAGCAAGTTACAGGCATTGGGTAAACATACCCATTCCAAGTGACAGACATTGGCCATAACAAAGAGGCCCCATGCAAGTCCAAAATCCAGCAGGGCAGTCAAATCATAAAGCTCCGTAATGATCACCTACAATTCCACTTCTCACATCCGGGACATGTTGATTCAACAGGTGGGTCCCGATGGTCTTGAGCAGCTCCACCCCTGTGGATTTACAGGATACGGCATCCCTCCTGGCTGCTTTCACAGGCTGGTGTTGAGTGTCTGTGGCTTTTCCAGGCACACAGTGCAAGCTGTCAGTGGATCTACCATTCTGGGATCTGGAGGATGGCAGCCCTTTTCTCACAGCTCCACTCGACAGTGCCCCAGTCGAGACTCTGTGTGGGAGCTCTGGCCCTATATTTCGCTTCCTCACTGCCCTAGCAGAGGTTCTCCATGAGTACTCCACCGCTGCAGCAAACTTATGACTGGACATCCAGGTGTTTTCATACGTCTTCTGAAATCTAGGCAGAGGTTCTCAAACCCCAATTCTTAGCACTCTTTCCATAATGGTTCACTTCTTTTGGCCTGTTCATTACTGGTATTTTTCAAAGGAATCTCACTTGAATCTTTCCTCTTTTGCTTTTTGTCTCCATGACAATGTTGAGAAGTTTTACCTCCAGCAACATAAGATGATCTAGTGACCTGACCCATTTGTGGCAAACAATATCTACAAATTCAGAAGCTCTTTGTTTTTCTTTCCACAAATTATAATTCTTTCTGTTCTGTGTATAAGCATATCCTAGCAACCCTGTACACATCCACATAGAGGTCTACAAGCTTATGAATTATTCTCTGTAAATAAAAATTTATCTCAATTTCCCTCAATGTTCATAATTCTCCTGAGGGTGAGGAAGGTCCTTCTTGATCTGTTCAAACTAAATGCCCAGGGACCATCTGGTAGGTAAGGAGCTCACCTGGCTCTGGTGTGGGGTCTGTTTCTTTCCCTCTGTTGTCCCACAGGTAAGACCAGTTGTTCAGTGAACGGGTGGCCTGCCCCTCCACACCTGTGGGTGTTTCTCGTTAGGTGGAATGAGAGACTTGAGAAAAGAAATAAGACACAGAGACAAAGTATAGAGAAAGAAAAGCGGGGCCCAGGGGACCGGCGCTCAGCTTACAGAGGACCCACGACGCACCGGTCTCTGAGTTCCGTTAGTATTTATTGATCATTATCTTTACCATCTTAAACATAAGGGAGTGGCTGGACAATAGGATCATTGTAGGGAGGAAATCAGCAGTAAGACATATGAACAAAAATCCCTGTGACATGAATAAGTTAAAAGGAAAATGCTGTGCCTTGAGATGCATATGCAAACATCTCCATAAACCTTTTAGCAGCATTGCTCCAGCAAGTCCCACCTTATTCCTAAAGGCGGTTTTCTCCTTGCTCAGTAAACAAAGCACACAATGGGTTTTACACCGAGATGTTCCATTGCCCAGGGACGGGCAGGATTTTTAACCAGCAAGCTGCCTTCAGGTACTTGTTTAACAAAGACACATCCTGCACAGCCGAAAATCCGTTAAGCCTTGAGTCACCACAGCACATGTCTCTTGCAAGGACAAGGTTGGGGGCAGGGTCACAGATTAATAGCATCTCAAATACAGAACCAAATGGAGTCTCTTATGTCTACTTGTTTCTATATAGACACAGTAACAGGCTGATCTCTCTTTCTTTTCCCCACAGTTCAGGTCCTAATAAGACAGCCCAGGTTTGTCCTGATTTCAAAACACATCAGACTTCTGAAGACTCTCCTGTTATCCACATCCAAGGAGATAGATTGTTTATTACGTAATTCACCAAACTAATGTCAAATGCACAAGTTGCAATACAGCACATCGTAGAGTGTGTTCATGCAAATCAATGGAGGATAAAGTCTTTCAGAGACAGATGGACCTGAAATGATAAATATGTGGGTAAGGACTCTGGGCTTGATAAATATGTGGCTGTTTCACAAGTGTGACCTGTCAGGGAAGGACCAGAGTTTCTTGTGCTCTAGAGGAGAGGGGTCACAGGGTTTCTCTCTGGTTCCCAGGAAAGGTAATCGCACTAATCTTTATGATCTTCATGAGACTATCCTCCAGTGCTGACCTGTTATAGAGTTTTTGTCTGAAGTTGTCACTGCAATCCAGAATCTACATATTTTTAATCAGAATTGTTTAGAGACCAGGCCACATCTTCAAGGTCACACACTGAGAAGAATGGACACATGTCCCACTACCTTCTCCTAAGATCTCAGACTGAATCCCAAATACCAAAAGGTCACAGAAGGACAGCTCTCTGGTGCTTTTATAAATGACCCACTTCCAGGGACAGTGAGCTTCCCTCTAACCATGATGGATGTTCTGAACTACAATAAACATTGGATGGATCCAGGATTGCTTGAAGTCACTGTCATTATTACATTCAGCAGTTGTTTCAATGTGTCTGAAGTAGTAAATGACAATGTAAATGACCTGGATATGTGGTTGGTTTTATATGAATCTTTAAGGGTAGAACAGTTGACCCTATTCCAAAATCTGTCCCTGATCCATGATCACACTCATCTCCCAGACCACCTCCTTCAGCACATCTCACATCTCCCTGCCTGGAAGAAGAGGACTCTGGACTTGGTGAGGGGAGGCCCCAGGAAGAGACCCAAGTTCTCAGAGGGCACAGCCAGCATCCTCCTCTCAGGGTGAGCCCGAAAGACAGGGTCCTCCATCCTCTTTTTACACCTCTCCATACAAAGGCACCACCCACATGCAAATCCTTACTTAGGCACCTACAGGAAACCACCACACATTTCCTTAAATTCAGGGTCCTGCTCACATGGGAGATGCTCTCTGAGAGTCACGGACATCCTGTGTAAGAACATGAAGCACCTGTGGTTCTTCCTCTTCCTGGCGGCAGCTCCCAGATGTGAGTGTCTCGGGGATGCAGATATGACGATATGGGAGGCTGTCTCTGATCTCAGGGCTCACTGTGGGTCTCTCTGTTCACAGGGGTCCTGTCCCAGGTGCAGCTGCAGGAGTCGGGCCCAGGACTGGTGAAGCCTTCGGAGACCCTGTCCCTCACCTGCGCTGTCTCTGGTTACTCCATCAGCAGTGGTTACTACTGGGGCTGGATCCGCCAGTCCCCAGGGAAGGGGCTGGAGTGGATTGGGCACATCGATAATAGTGGGAGCAAATACCTTAACCCGTCCCTCAAGAGCCGAGTCACCCTGTCAGTAGACACGTCCAAGAACCAATTCTCCCTGAAGCTGAGCTCTGTGACCGCCGCGGACACGGCCGTGTATTACTGTGCGAGAGGCACAGTGAGGGGAGGCGAGTGTGAGCCCAGACACAAACCTCCCTGCAGGGAGACGGAGGGGGCGGGCGCAGGTGCCGCTCAGGACCAGCAGGGGGCGCGCGGGGACCACAGAGCAGGAGGCCGGGTCAGGAGCAGGTGCAGGGAGGGCGGGGCTTCCTCATCTGCTCAGTGCTCTCCCTCCTCACCAGCACCTCAGCTCTCTGCAGGGCTCCTCTTAGTTTATTATCTGTGATTCTTCTTCCTCACATTCTTGTGCCAGGAAAGAAAGGAGGAAGACAAATTTTCCTCTTATAGTTGAAGTTTCACCAATTACTAGGAACTTACCTGCAAGTTCCTGCACGGTCCATTATAATTTATTGTTTAAAATATATATATATACTAATGGTTGTCACCATCTCTTGGTTTGTGTCATCAATTGAATTGTTCCGTCTTTGAAACTCATATGCTGAAGCCTTAAATTCAATGGATCTCTATTGGAATTTTAATGATACAATTAAGGTTAAATGTGGTCAGAAGTGTAAGACCCTAATGCAACAGACCTGTTGTATTTATAAGAAGAGGAAGAGACACCAGAGACCTCTCACTCTTCACGTGCACGCAGAGAAGAGGCCATGCGGAGACGCAGTGCACTAGAAAGTGGCCAAGTGCAAGCCAGGAAGAAGCCGCACCAAGAACCAACCCTGCCAGCACCTTGATCTTCAACATTCAGACTTCAAAATTTTAAGCAAATCAATATTTGTTGTTTAAGCCACCCACTCCGTGTTGGCTTCCTATGAAGACCCAGACCGACTAATACCACATAACTCTGTTAGCGCTGTCCCTGGATGGAGAATCAGCCCCTTGAGACTGGGCACATCTCTCAGATTTCTACATAAAGTAGGCAAAAAATAGTAGCTCTGATATAAAAACTTGTCATGTCCCTGTTGGCCAATTTCTGGGCAAAGTGTTTCAAAGAAGACCTTGGGACTTTGTCACAAAAGTTGTCTTTTATCTTTTATTAGGACCTATCTAATGGACAATGGGTACCAGTTGGATGGAGACTGACCATTGATCATCTTCTGCTGTCTCCCTAGTATGCCACAGAAAACCACACCAACATTACTCTGTGTCTATAACTTTCTAAATTTGCACTGAATCTATTGCTAAGTAAGGAGCTACATGAGGTCTGAGTTTTGTTCCCTTCCTCCCAGTCTTCCTCAATTACCAAGGGCAGAAGAGACTTTCAATGAAATTTGGCTGTCAACGCCCCCAACGCCACATCACTTTTGAAGGTCCAGGAACTTTATTTGGGGGATAGTGAAATACACTTTTAAATGGAAAGCCCTAAAGCACATACAACAGCTGAAGGAATGGCCACTGTGCACCTGAAGCCCGATGAGGCAGATGGTAGAATCCCTTCCTCCAGGATGTTCCTGGATGTGTGATGGTTGGGTACGTCATGCATATGGAAATAAGGATTGGACTGAGGTAGAAACAAGAGCCATATCCCACAGGAAAACGAAACAAGAAAAAACAGATGGGCATCCGTGAAGACCGTTAATTAAATCTGTTGAGCTTAAGATGAAATTTTTTTCCAAAGTTTTTAATGTTCTTAGCTAAATATGAATCTTGTCAATGAACTGAGAATTAAAAGGAGAATGGAGTTAGAAGTTGAGCGAGAAAAGTTATGAGAGAGCAGAAAGAAAATTCACACAAAACTGTCACATGGCAGAGGCCAGAATGGAGCTGATGCAGCAATGTCATTATTCTGCAGACCTAGTTGAGACCCTTTGGTGTTTAAGGCAGGCCCAGTGTTGAAAAACTCCTTTAGTTTTTGCTTCTCTGGGAAAGGTCTTACCTATCTTTTATTTTACAAAAAGATTTACATGTTGAAGTTCCTTGGTTGGCAGAGTTTTGTTTGTTTTTCATTCTTTTTCCCCAGCAATTTGAATACAGTCATGGGCCACCTAACAGTGTTTCAGTCAGCAATAGACCACATATATGTTTGTGGCCACATAACATTGTAATACCGTGTTTTCACTAAGGATGTTCCATATTTAGATGTGTTTAGATAGAGAGATACTTATCGCGGCATTTCAGTTCCCTGCAGTGTTTGGTGCAGTGACACTCTGCACAGGTTAGTTGTCTGGAAACATTGTGCTATTTCACATAGTCTATGTGTAGTAGGATATTCCTTGTATGTTTGTGAAAGTTCTCCCTATGATGCTTGCACAATGATGACATTGACTAGAAATACATTTCTCAGAAATAATCTCTATCAATAAACCATATATTATTGAATATAATTCCTCTCCATTCTGGACTGAAAACCTTACGCTGAGAAATCTGCTAAATCTGCTCTTTTTCTTTCTGTTTTCAAAAACTTTTTCTTTTAACAATGTGGTTTCAAACTATCTCAGATTTTTCTCATTTGGTTTACCTTACTTAAAATCTATAGAGCTTCTTGGATGTGGGTGAATATTTGCTTTTCCAGATTTAGAAAGTTTCTATGCCATTACTTCTTTGAAAAATCTTTTCACACATCTCTCTCTCTCTCTCTCTCTCCCCCCAATAAACACACACACACACCCTCTTCCTTCACTACCCCTTTTGTATGCAAAAATAAGACTATTTTTGCATAACTCCTCAATGCATCATTTAGTTTTCAATGTGCTTCCTGACTCATAAGTCTTTAACTCTATTTTATTTTTTTCATTGAAATTTTTCTTCTCTGTCTCTACTATTTCAAATGATCTTTCTTTGAGTTTACTGTTTTTTCTATTACTTGATCTAGTCTGGTCTAAAATCCTCTATTAAAATTTTTGGCTGACATTGTATTCTTCAGCATCAATAGGTTTGTTTAGTCATCTTCTAAATGTTTTATCTCTATTAAAATTCTCGCATTGTTCTTGCATGGTGCCACTAGCTCATTGAATATGTTTCTAACATTTACTTAAGGTTTTCTGCCAGGTAAACCACACGCTTCCTTTTCATTGATGTTGGTTTCTGGACCTTTATGTTGTTCTTCTGTTTGGACCATGTTCCTCTGCTTCTTCATTTTCCTTGACTGTCTTTGTTGCTACCTGTTCATTTTAACAAAAGCCACCATACACTCTTCAAAGACGAGGCTCATAGAGATCACCCTCACCAGTCAGCCCAGAGAGTAATTTTGGGTTGCTCAAAATTTCAAAGTAGTCAAACTTCTGTCTGTTCTTAGTGACTCCCAGGATTTACAGGATGATTGATTCTGCCAGGTAGGGGAAGTAGAAACTATTTACTCAGGCAGCCCCTAGAAAAGTTGGGCCACTGGACAAAGTTTTATTATTGAGGTATGATTGATCAAAATAATGTTAGTTCAAGCTTCCCTCAACCAGTCATTAAACATTGAAATTTTATAATTTCTTATTTGGATGTGGGGTTTATTACTGGGATATTTAGCTAAAATCACAAACTAGTTTAAATATGCCTATTGGACAAAATGATCTGCTGCCGAATTTCCATTTTCTGTGTTATCTCTTTTTGCATTTAAATCTAAGTCTGTATTAGACATGCATCCATAATGTGGAAAAATGTCTTAAACTTCCTCAATTTATTTAATTTAATGGGGTTTTCAGAAGATGTGAAAACCTCCTTTGTTTATCAAACACCTGACTATTGGTCCATAGTTTCCTCTTAAATTTTTCTCTCTCCTCTCACATTATCTATAATAAGCAAGGAGAAATGAAGACACACCATCGACAGTTTGCTTAGATATCCCCGCAGCTAAATTTCTAGCTGTCACTAATTCTAACTTCATTCAGTGTAACATAACTAAGATAAACTCTGTAACAAGGTACACATACTTTCCAGTTCTAATACCACGTTTGTGACAGAAACAAAGCAGGTGTGCTCTCTGCGAGGTGGTCATCTGAGGTCTGAGACGAGGGGTCACACAGGTAGTTTTATGATATTTAAGGGTTTGGACAACAACAGTGATAACAATTCTGATCATCACTGGCTCTTATCGGAAAGTTTACAGGTAAAGTTACTGCTGTTATTTGATTTTAACACCTGGTTAGAATGAAGCTCAGAGGAAGAGGTCACATCCTAGGTCACACAGTGAGGAGGAATGGAGCTGTGCTCTGCTCTCCACACTACCTACAAATCCCAGGCACGGGCCCAGGTTCCACTGACACGTGGTATCTGGAGGGCAGTTCTCAGGGTATGTTCTTACCGCACCTGCTTCCTGGGGCAGGGCGCTTCCTTCTCTCAGTTGTGCACTTGCTCCTTCTGCCAGCTCTGAAGTGACCACTTGCATTGCCATGAATTATTCATATTCTCTCCCTTACTATGGCAAAAAAGTATATTTATTAAATTTTCAATTCATTGTCTCTGAAGCACACTGTGTTAGCAGAAAGGAATAAATCACATTCCTTCACCTCCCCCACAGCCAAAAATTCCTGAAACCAGAGCTGATATAATGTACTCATAGGTAGATCTCTGATCCACGGAGGTGGCCTTGGTCTTCAAGTTTCATCAATTTCTGGGAAGCCAAGGACACCTCCGTCTCCTCCTCCCTGCTCTGCAGCTCACCTGAGAACAGCTTTCTCATTGGAATATCATCTGTTTAAGGGATAAAAGTCCCTGCTTTAGGTTTGGGGGCCTGAGTGCACCTACTGGATCCAGCCCAGGACTGGAGATACTTTCCAGAACACAACTTCACCTGACACATGACCAGTCACACTGTTTTACTTGCACAACTTCAGCTTCCTCAGAAGAAAATTAAAATTGCCGAGACTTTTTCATAACCGTTGTGCCATGTCCTTTTTCTGTTTCCTTGCGTGTTCATTTATGTCAGACCAGCTGCCACATCTATGTAATCAGATTAGAATCCTGCCTCCAGTAACACATGAAGAGGACCTTTGATTGTATTTTTGGTCTTTGCTCCAAAATGTAAAGATTACAAAAGTCATCACCTCATTCTTATGTCAAGAGGCGTCTGCACAATCTGATCTTCAATACCTTTGGGAATTCATCAAAGGAATGACATTCCAATCAAAAATTTCCCACTCCCAAAGCTGGAGAGACAAGTGTGTCCAGAATAGCAGTTGACACTTGCTTTACTGAAACATAAGCTGCAGAAGAATATTCTCACACACACACACACACACACACAAACACACACATATGTGTACATATATACATATATACATACATATACATACATATATGTACATAAATATATATACATATATACGTACATATATATATATAAACAAGCTGTTGAGGGCACTTACTTGGTAAGAACTCTAGATGTCTGCAAGACAGATGTGGACTATGGTGAAGTGACAGTTCCAGAGGGCCGAACGCTCCTCAGTGTTCTGGACTTTCCCTCCAGAAACCTCCAGATTAGAAAAAAAAACAATCCAAATATATTTCCTATGGGTCAGAAGTGGGGAAGCTATAATTACTGAAAACTGTACCAAGAGCCTTCTCCAAAAGATCCTACAGGGAAGAACTTTTCCAGTACCTTGTCCTATGTGAAGAAAGACAAATCTGCCATTCCAGATCCCTCCCCCATTCTTCCATGATTGTATGAAGATGTAAGCAAATAGTCCATAGACAGGTAAGATGTAAGCAAATAGTCCAAGTAAGATGTAAGCAAATAGTCCAGGTAAGATGTAAGCAAATAGCCTAGGGAAGGTATAAACAAATAGCTAATCCAGGTAAGACGTAAGCAAATCCAGGTAAATAGTCCAGGTAAGATGTCCCAAGTCCCAGTAGTGTGGAAGGGAAATGTAGGGTTTGAGCCCTGCCACAGAGTCCCTACTAGGGAACTCCGTAGTAGAGCTGCGAGAAGAGGGCCACCATCCTCCAGACCCCAGAATGATATATCCACCAACAACTTGCATTCTGTGCCTGGAAAAGCTGCAGCCACTCATCACCAGCCTGTAAAAGCAGCTGTGAGGCAGGCTGTACCCTGCAAAGCCACAGCGCCAGAGCTGCTCAAGACCATGGGAACCCACCTTTCAGCATCAGCATGACCTGAATTTGGGACATGAAATCAAAAGAGATCATTTTGACGCTTTAAGATTTGACTGCCCTGCTGGATTTTGGACTTGCATAGGATCTGTAGTTCATTTGTTTTGGCCAAATACTCCCATGTGGAATGACTGTATTTACCCAATACCTATAGCCCCATTGTATCTAGGAAGTAACTAACTTGCTTTTAATTTTACAGGTTCACAGGAGGAAGAGACTTGTCATGTTTCAGATGAGACTTTGGACTGTGGACTTTTGAGTTAACACTGAAATGAGTTAAAACTTTGGGGGAACTGTTGGGAAGGCATGATTGGTTCTGAAATATGGGGACTTGCGATTTTGGAGGGGCCAGGGACATGATACGGTTGAGTTGTGTCCCCACCCAAATCTCATCTTGAATTCTCACACATTGTGGGAGGGACCCAGTGGGAGGTAATTTAACCATGGGGGTAGGTCTTTCCCTTACTGTGCTCATCATGGTAAATAAATCTCACAAAAGCTGATGGTTTTATAAGGGGACATTTCCTAGCACATGCTCTCTCTTTGCCTGCTGCCATCTATGTAAAAAATGACTTGCTCATCCTAGACCTCTGCCATGGTTGTGAGGCCTCCCCAGCCATGTGGAACTGTGAGTTCATTAAATCTTTTATTCTGTATAAATTTCCCAGTCTCACGTAGGTCTTTATGAGCTGTGTGAAAACAAACTAATATACCCAGTATTAATCCCAGTGCTTATTAGTAATTTTTAGTTATTTTTCCTCATTCTCTTTCTCCTCCCACCCTCCAGCCTCCAAGAGGCCCCAGTGTGTGTTGTTTCCCTCTGTCCATGTGTTCTCATCGTTTAGCTCCCACTTATAAGTGAGAACATGTAGTATTCGGATTTCTGTTCCTGTGTTAGTTTGCTGAGAGTAATGGCCTCCAGCTCCATCTATGCCTCTGCAAAGGACGTGGTCTCGTTCCTGTTTATGGCTAGTGTATGTGTCCCACCTGTCATAGCCTGGGAAGTTCTTGCGACTCCCCTATGCAGCCTCTGGATTCACCTTCAGTAGCTACTGAATGAGGTGAGTCCACCAGGTTCCAGGAAAGGGGCTGAATTGACTAGTAGATATAAAGTATAATGGAAGTCAGATACACTATGCACACTCTCTGAAGGGTAGACTCACTGTATCCAGATACAATTTCGAGAACTTGCTATGAGAGTGAATGGCCATGTATCACGGTATTTAAGAAACCAAGTGATGGGAAGTCAGTGTGAGACAAGACACAAAATTTCCTGCAGAGACGTGAGGAGGCTGGACTGAAGGGGAAACTCAGCACCCAAATAAGACAGGGGCAGCCCCTGGACAGGTGCAGATGGAGGTCAAGGATTGCTTTTCTTCAGGTCTGTGGCTTCCTCTGCATCTAAAATTCAAAATTGCAGATAATAATTATTTACCAAGTTTTAAAAATGCCATTTAGCAAATATGTGATTTGCAGGTGTGTTCTCCAAGTCTGTGGTTGTCTTTTCACTCCCTCATCAGTGTGTATTGCTGAAACATTTATATTTATCTCTGTGTCTACGTGTGTGCTTGTGTGTATAAATTTGGATAAAGTAACATGTAAAGTTTTATTATTTCTTGATTCATGTTTTTGCATTATGTCTGAAAACTCAGAATAAAATCCACTAACACTGAAAATATTTTCCATGTCTCTAATCTCATGCCACAATTAACTAATGAGTATTTAAAGTTCACTCACTTGATGAGAGGATTATCAACTTAAGTCATTTGGATTATTCTATAAGGGAGATGTGTCCTTCTTTCCATTTTTCCTTGATTCAATTATCTATTAATTTCAGAAACGGTTCAGGGGTGTTTACTTCATACTCTGGTGTAGATCCATGCTACATTATTCATTTTACCGCTCAAATAGCCAGACTTTAATTCAGAGGACAGGAGCTCATTTTCTTTGCACTCTGTGTCTTTGTGATACAAACCATCCTTTTGTTTCTTAACACTTCCCTATTTCCTAGTATTACAAGAAATTCTGAGCTCATTTTCCTGTATTATATTTTCCATACATAGAATCAGCCATTTCTCCAAGGATTTCTGGCCTCTGGTTTGGAGAATCGTATTAAAGTACAAAATTATGATGTTAGGTGTGTGTACTATTAAATGTGGTGTCGGGGATTCTAGGGACTCTAAGCTAACAGTACCATTTGAATATTAACCCACGTTTACGGGCACATGGAAACTATTCATATATCTAATCTTCTGTACGTATATTGCATTAAATATGAGAACACCCCGATATACTTACCTTACTGTAATACCACATATAGACTTTTAACTTTTCTTCCTTGCCTGCTCATAACCATCCACTCCAAAATGAAGAATTCCACTCCATCACATGTCATTGAATTATCTAGTTGCACAATTTCAGGTCACATGCACAGCGGTATCAGATTTAAGCTGTACTTGTTTGAAAGCATGTTTATCTATTAAAGCACGGTGCTTCTATGCAGTTTCATTACAGTTTAGACTTACAGAATCCCCTAATGTTATTTAGGTGAGAGATTGTGTGTGTCACCTTTCAAAGTGTAGTTATTTCAAATACACTATATAATTTTATTTAAAATTTCATAAAACCAACTTATACATAAAGTAAGCATATGAAGATTTTCCAGGAATTTAGAAAGAGGGTATCACGTAAGTGAATTGAGCACTGATTAAGGTGGTGATACTTATTTTATTTTATTTTATTTTTTT
>NW_012118699.1:359790-362693 GCF_000951035.1 Colobus angolensis palliatus
GAATTTTGTCAAAAGCCTTTTCTGCATCTATTGAGATAATCATGTGGTTCTTGTCTTTGGTTCTGTTTATATGCTGGATTACGTTTAATACTTATTTTAAATCATATGCAATGTTGGACACATGACACACTTAATTTGTCAACTCTTAGAATTTAATGACACCAAGTGTGAACCTAAATATATACAACTTTAAAAAGTACGTAGCTTGTCATGAACTCCAAAATGAAATGCAGACTGTATAGAAGTCTCTGGCAGCTTTACTCAGTGTGGGCAGGGATGGCATGAGATGCAGGCAATAAAGAATAAGGTAACTTTCCTCATTTGCATATAAGTTGTTTCCCTTCACGAGAGACCTTTCTTTCGGCAGGCTCCCATGTGAGTCAGTGTCCTTCCTCACAAGCAGGTCACCCAGAGGATTCTCATCTTCCCCTAACTGAGAAAAGTTTTCCCCAAACTCCAGTTCAGACTAGCTCAGATGTCCCTAAATGGGCAATTACTTTTAGATATAGATATGTGCACACATCTGTCCCCGCGCGTACTCCTCCCTCAGACAAGCACACACATTGCTTTGTGGACTCTTCCCTCAGAAAACCACAAATGTCCCCACAATGACTCCTTCACATAAACATACATGTCTGATGCTGAACTGCTGTGTGGCAAAATTAGCTCAGAATACAAGCAGTTATGGACTCCAGCCCTAACAATGTGTAGGTCTGCATTTTATTTTTAATTCTAACTGAAGCCTTTGCCTTCTTGTTAAAAGCAGTGGTTTATAGTTCTACATGCAGATACTACAGGCAGATATATAACTCCTCTGGAAAAGTTTATTTTCATGTATTTACTGGGTTATATTTTAATAAACATTCGTTCTATAAAGACACCTGAAAAGAGCCCTCATCAGGGAACAAGAAAGTGTAGTTTGCAGATTAACTCTGAGCATCCAGTCCCAGGAATCCCTTGACCTGCCCTCCCTGAAATCCACAGGCGGAGGGGGGATGACAACTGCTGAGTAGCAAACTTATGTCCACAGGGAGGAGACATGGAAATGTGGTCATTCCCACGCTCACGAGGAGCAGCTCATCCCCTGTCTCTAGTGGCCTGGATCTAGGGATTCACAAATGTTGTCACAGGGATTCCGTCTCTTTCTTCTCACTTTAACACTTTCTCTTCAGTGGTGATCATGAATGATGATTGACAGCTGCATACTCACATCTTTACATAATTATTTACAAATGTTTATTATTTATTCTCTTCAGCTTTTTTTTAAAAAATCATCACTTTCGCCCTAATCAAAGAGGATTTTGATCAGAATGCTTGTGGGGAGCCCCCTGTTCTACCAGATGCCCACCGTCATTTCTCTTGAAGGGAGGAAGAACGGCAGCTCTCTTGATTTCCACTCTAATCCTCTAGAACTAAAACCAGAAGGTTGCACATCCCCTGCGTGAGCATCCAAGAAGATCCTGTCTGTGGAAGCAGGAGTGTCACAGCCTTGACTGAGAGCTACGGTCCTGAAATGAGACGGTGTCCCCCATGGAGAGCACATGTGGATGTCCACACCAGAGGGCTCACTACTCCTCACTGTGCCTCATCACAGGTGCACTCCCCTACTGCGTTCTGAGACCTGAGTGCACCCCATAGAGTAGGGCTCAGATGAGGGGATGCAAATCTCCACCAGCTCCACCCTCCTGTGGGTTGAAAAGCCGAGCACGGGGCCCAGCTCAGTGAATCCTGTGCCCCATCATGGACACGCTTTGCTACACACTCTTGCTACTGACCGTCCCGTCCTGTGAGTGCTGTGGTCAGGGACGACTTCAGAAGGGAAACATCTGCTCTTTTCTTTGTGGGCTTCATCTTCTTATGCTTTCTCCACAGGGGTCTGGTCCCAGGTCACCTTGAAGGAGTCTGGTCCTGCGCTGGTGAAACCCACACAGACCCTCACGCTGACCTGCACCTTCTCTGGGTTCTCAATCAGCACTTCTGGAACAGGCGTGGGCTGGATCCGTCAGCCCTCAGGGAAGGCCCTCGAGTGGCTTGCAAGCATTTATTGGAATGATAGTAAAGACTACAGCACATCTCTGAAGAGCAGGCTCACCATCTCCAAGGACACCTCCAAAAACCAGGTGGTTCTAACAATGACCAACATGGACCCTGTGGACACAGCCACATATTACTGTGCAGGGGTACCACAGAGACACAGCCCAGGATGCCTCCTGTACAAGAACCCAGGCTGCTTCTTATTGGTACTCCCTCCCCACCAATGCAGAACAGGAAAGTGCGGCTGAGATGCCATTTCCTGCCAGGGTCTGGGTTTCTCATCCCCACCTGACTCAGACCCTTGTCTTCCTCCCTCTTCTTTACTAATGAATGGCATGTCCCCTGTTAGTGGTTCCTGCAAGCAGAAGCTGTTTCCTGTTTGGCAAAGATTCAACACGAAAGCTTCCTGTTACCTAAAAAAAATATAGACAGATGAGACTTAACTAACATAAAAAATTCTTTTTCAAAACAACAGAGTGAATAGTCAGTTTGCAGAATGGCAGAAAACTTTTGCACACTTTGCCTGTGACAGGGAATGAATATGAAGAATCTGTAAGGAACTCAAACAACTCTACAACAACAACAGCAACAAGAACCAAATAACCCACTAAAATGAGCAAAGGACATGAGTAGACGTTTTCAAAAGAACACATAGAAATGGATAATAAATATATAAACAAGGCTCAACATCACTGACCATCAGGGAAATGCAAATTAAAACCACAATAAGATATCATCTTCCACCAGTTGTAATGACTATTATTAAAAACTCAAAAATTCTGGATATTAGCCCTTTGTCAGACGAGTAGATTGCAAAAATTTTCTCCCATTCTGTAGGTTGCCTGTTCACTCTGATGGTAGTTTCTTTT
>NW_012118699.1:364078-370475 GCF_000951035.1 Colobus angolensis palliatus
TCCCAGAAAACTAGAAATAGACCTGCCATTTGGTCCAGCAATCCCACTACTGGGTAACTACCCAAAGGAAAATAAACCATTATTTCAAAAAGATACCCACACTTCTATGCTTACCATAAAACTATTCCCAATAGCACAAGTGTCAAACAGAGTGTCCGCCAACGGATGATTTTATAAAAGAATATAGCATGTATGCACAATTCAATACTAGCCAGCCACAATAAGGAATGAAACTGTGTGTTTTGCAGCAAGATGCATAGAATTGAGGTACAATATAATTAGTGAACTATCTCACAAACAGAATGTCATGTGTCACACGTTATTACTTACAAGTACGAGGTAAACAGTGTGTACACAAGGATATGTAGAGAGAAATTATAGACATTGGAGACTTAGAAGGACGGGAGGGCAGAAGGTGGGAGCATGATGAGACATTATATAATGGGCAAAATATACAATAATTAAGAGTTGACCAATGATCTTAAAATTGAAATGTAAAATGTGATCGATAAATGAAACTGATGTTAGTTGACCTCATTAAATTTAAAAACTTTTTCTACTCAAGTAACTATGAGAAAATGAATGCCAGGTTACAGATGAGAAACTGTTTGCAAGTCATATAACCACCAATGCAATTATAATAAGAACCCTCAGAACTCAACTGTGAATGAAAAGGAAACAACTGATGGGCAAATTAGACAAGGGTTTGTACAGACATTTCATCAAAGACGATGTGCAGATGACACAGAAGCAAATAACCAGGCTCTCAACCAGGAATCTCCATTAGAGAAATTGAAATCAAGTCCACAATGAGACACCAGTACACACTTTTTAAAATGCCTGAAATTAAGAAGAAATACAGATAACACCAATGCTGGTGAGCATGCCAGGTGTCTAGAGCTTAAATCATTGCTAACGGGAATGCAAAATGAAACAGATGCTCAGGAAAATAAGTTTTAATTTTCTCCAAAATCAAACATGCCCTTAACACCTGACCCTAAGATCCCACTCCTGAATATTTGCTTCAGAGAAATACAATCTTATATTCACACATAACTTCTATTCAAATATTCAAGATATTGTGTGTGTGGGTGTGTGTATTAGAAACTAAAAACAACATAAATGTCTCAACATTTGAAAGGTGAAGAAACTAGGAAGCATCTATCAATTGAACACTGTCAGCAATAAAAAAATAACAAGTGCCCGATACGTAAACCGTTACTGGTGAACTCCAGACATGATGCTAAGTGAGAGAAGCCAGTCTCAAAGATCAAAGGGACACAGCTGTCAGCACCACGGTCATCCTCAGGTGTCAGTGGTTTGGGCTGGGCTTTCTCTGCCTCTTTCCTGACCAGGCCCAGATGTTGAGCTTCACCACATGCAGATGGAAAAATCTATTTTCAATCATGCACTGAGGTTTGAAGTGCTTCACAGACTGAAGCAAACAAACACGGGCTCCTTGGAACAGTGTCCAGCATTTGTTCCAACCACAAAAGAATGTCCTCCAGCTCTCCCCCTCCTTGGTTCTCTCCTGCAAGTCAGCAGCCCTGCAGTGTAGCCTGCATCTCCCGTGCATCCACCCGTCTCGTTCCAAGGGCCTTCCACCACACCCTCCACTGTTTTTGAGAGCACTGGCAGCCTTTGAACTTTTCCACATTCTGTTGTTACTGAAGTTAGGACGTTTGGGACCAAATTAAGGATCATATGTTATGACTGAATTCCAGCACTCCCTCTCTTCTGGGATGGAGCACATAACCAAGTTTCTGCAGGTGGAGACCAAGTTGAGCTTTTTCCTTCCCTAGCGTGGGAGATGAGCGCTAAGTGGAGGGTTGGGCAGAAACTTCCCATGTTCCCAGTACTTTGGTTCTTGTGGGGGGGAACCTCTGCTATAGGACAGAGCTAGAAACCAGGGACCTAATGTTCCCAGTGGCACTGGACCCAGGGCACAGCCTCCATCCATGAGTGGGGCTCCATGGAAGAAGTGAGCCTCTGGCTCTCAGTAGCTCTTGTCCAGAACTGAGCCTCAGCATCACGTGCTGTGGGCAGGGTCACAGGGCCAATGTCCTGGCTCCTGGGGAAGAGTTTCCTCTGGTGGGAGCTGGTAGAAGGTGTCCTGTCTTCTTGGCTGTATCTTCTGCAGTGGAGTTTCCATCATGTTGAGCTGGGATGTGGAAGGAAGGAAGAGCATCTTAGATCAAATATGATGACCAGCCTTACTGAGTTTTCTAGGTTTTCCTGAATAAATGTTTCTTCACTTGCTGTATGCTGTCAGAGCCTTTCCAAACGCTGTGATTTTTCAAAATAATTTTCACTGGTCTCCTGAGGGCATGGATTCATTGAGCCCCTCATGCTGTCAATAAGAAATAGAACTTGTTTTTTTCACTTTTTAGAGAACATCCATGGGTTATAAAATAATGGGTTGGCTTTTCTTCCAACACTTTACTGACACCTTCAATTTTCCTCTTGCTTATAAGGTTTTAACCAGAAGAAAGTTGTCATCATCTTTTCTGTTCCTTTGGAGGGAATGCACCCTTTACTCACCTCCACTTGCCTGCATGTATTTCTATTTGTCTTTGGTTTTCAGCAGTTTTAATAAGATTTACCTAAATGTGTGTGTTGGGATGAAGGGGATCTTATCCTGCTGTTCTGTGTTCTCTGAGATGCACGGATTCACGGTTTACACTGTCTCCATACACAGGATCCACGGTCACACTGTCTAATTGTGAAAACAATTAGAAAAAAAGTGCGTGCCCTGAAACAAGCCTCCCTGAAGGGGAAACACGACCACCTGGGGGCGCTCAGGACCCACTGATCACAAGAGCCAGCCTCAGGGCAGGTGCAGATGGGAGTTAAGGTCTGGTTTCCTGTCAGCCCTGTGGCTTCCTCTCCATAAAACAGTTTCTCCTGGGGCACTTGTCTGGATTCTTTATCCTGTTCTTCCTGTGAAGTCTCTGAAGAAGAAGCATTTGTCTTAACAAGAGAAAAACTTCCTCACGTGCACCAAAGACAGAGTCACCCACAGTCACTGACGCGTGTTTCTCAACGTCACTAACCTTTCAATGCTTCTGAAGTTAATCAGCTAAATCTGTAAAATACACTGTGTTTAATTCAGCAGTGCAGCCCAGCTCAACAGAACTCAAAGGGCCAGAGAGCAGCAGGCAGGATAACGTGCACGCCAGCATGGGGTAGAGGGAGTTTGCATCCAGTGCAAGAGAAGAAAGGCCCCGTGTGGTCACTGTCAGGACTCCAAGCCCACAGTTCCAATTGTAGGTGACCCTGGACAAAGGAAGAGAGACCCCACCAACGTTCAGTGTGGATGTCGAGTCTGATGCTTCCACACTCACACCCCAGGTGATTATGAAAATATTTATTAACTCTATTTTTGAGGTGGCTGCTGAGAGCAGCACAGGTCTCTGAAGAAACTACAAACTGGAATTTCCTCAGTAGAGCAGGAAAGGAGGCTGGCTCAGGGCTTCACAACGATTTGGTGCTGGGGTCGGGGAGGGGGTTTCTACTCATGAGAGGGAGCTTGTGTGACTTAAACCTCACACTGGCATCAGATGAGGGGCTTCCGTGATTTCTTACTAGATTTACCACATGCAGGGGATAAGGAGGAGGAAGATAAAGCTTAACTCATCAGCAACCTGGCACCAAAAATAAGACCTGACACTTTATTCTCCCCAGCAGCTTTAGAAAATGAGTTAAAAAGAGAGATAAGGGTCCACTATGTGGGAAAAGCAAACAGGTCTAAACAATAAAAAATTTATTTCTATGAGGACATAATAAAAAGAAAGAGAGAAGGAATGAGACAGGCAGAGGTGCTGAATCAATGCCCTGTGTGGGGCCTTTTCATTATCCACAGTCATCAGTTTATTCTGAAGGTCTCAGGTCAGCTTCCTGCCTCAAAATATCACAGGCCCTTACAGTATAAGTGAAAATGTTCGGTTTGTCGTTCTTCACCAAATTAGCCTGATAATTAGATGAAATTCTGAATTTAATCTTCAGTTGTGTTAAATTAAAAACAAAACACTATCTACAATTTAGGAAAGTGAGAGTTTATTTTTTATCAAGGGTTACAGCCATCCCGTACGCTGGAAAGCATAGCTTTTGGTAAAGATGAGAGAAAGGCACTCCCACGAAGAAGGGGTGGGGTAGAAGCTTTATGCTGAAGGGTTTGGCTAAACAGACACAATCGACAGGTTACAGGAGGGGCTATGGATGTTCATGGAGGTGGTCCTGACACATGCATACTGGACACACATACATGTAACTTATGACCCCTATTTACTTACCAGTGAAGACTTAGCATTTAAATTCATTACAGTCGGGCTCTATGTGCCAAAAGCAGAAGCAGAGACACAAAGGCACTCAGTGAGCAGCCTCTGTAAACGGCCAGAGCCAGGCGCTGGTCAGTGGTCTCTGATCAGGAGAAAGGTCCTGATATGAGTCTAGGATTCAACCAAAGCTGGGGTTACAGCTTGTGGAACAGGGGTCAGTTCATCAGGAGATGGGCTGCAATTGTCCTCACAGTGCTTGTCTCAGTGCCTGTGACTACTGAGCCACTAGAGAAAAAGAATCACCTATTGGCCGTTAGAACATAGTTTACCTTTTCAGTGTAGGAGTGAGTGGCAAAACCCTTGCCTGGCAAGGCCTTAGGTCTTGTTTATAATTTGACATCTTACTGCCACAGAAACTCTGGTCTGTCAGTCGTATGACCTACATTTTTACATTAGTGTTAGTCATTGTTGTGTCCAAACCGCAAAGGGGAGTGAGTATAAGAGGGGGGTCTGATCTCTTGTTTTGTTGTGTCTGGGAATTCAGATTTTAGATTTTTTGAGTGGTCACCTAGGCCAGCAGATGGAACATTTAGTCAGTTGCAGGGCTTAGGGTTTTATTTTTAGTTTAACGTTCATAAATATGAACTCAAGTATTGACATTCTTCTATTTCACTGCTGTGTTGTGGTTAAAAGTACCCGGTAAGACTCCTTCAAAAGTGGATCAAGAGCAATATTCTATCTGGATGTTTCTTTCAGTAGATACAATTTCCTGGTTTAATGTCATTAGGGGCTTTTGAAAAGATGCAGAAAATTGGTAGTTTTAATCTACTGATGAATTGAGTGGGTAAAATACAGTCACCACTTTCCATACTTTGTCAGACATGTGTGAAATAGGACAGAGGTGATCACTGAAGGTAAATCTCTAAATGTATGGGCCTTCTAGCTACCAAATCATATGCTACTAACTGATGTCAAATCATAGGCTAATAACTGATATCTCCCTGAGGGAGTTGACTATAATGCTTTACTGCTAGGGAGAGAAACTTTGGCCAATGAAATTCAAGATTTTCTTAAGGTTTTGACAGTTTTAGTTTAAGGGTGACAATTTTCTTCAACATTTTCAGAAGGTTGTGGATGGGACAGATGCTCTGTTCTGTAAGTAATGCCAATGCCTTCCATGTTCAGATAACATTAAACAAGTATAAGACTGTTTGGGGTGATGATCCACTATAATATGTTTACTTTTAGTTATTAGGCCATTTCATTTTCCTTTAGGTTTTGCTTTCTAAGTTATATTAGTCAGGTCTCTAAAATGTAGGAGTGCATCTAAAATTTGTTATTTTGTTGTGCATTTTTATATGTTCCAGAAGATGTGAGAAATTTCTTTGTGTGAACAGCATCCTGAAGACAGGCACTCCTCTAGAACTTGAATTTAATCCTTGTGTTTGGTTTATTGACAAGCTCTGTTGACTGCAATAACTTCCGCCATCCATACTGACTTTATATCACATAGAGGAACAAATTCTGAATGCAAGTTTGTACTACTCAATTGAGTGCATAACCTCCAGTTTCGTTGCTGACGTATGATTCATCAGAGATGATATTAGATCAAGGATTTCAATGGGAATCTGATCTAAAAGATGTAAACATGTTTTCCTAATTTACATAGAATTCCTGTGAGCACACTGCTAGTATTCAGCCAAGTCTCCTGTCTATCACACTGAACCCATGCTAACTTTGACCTAAAAGTTACCACTTGTTCTAATGTTCAAATATGTTATTTTTATTTTAATGTCTCTAGATTATAATGTGTGACTATTTTAGACAAGAGTGAAGGAAAGCAATGATAACTGACTATAAATGAGAAAAAAGACAACCTAATGGCATAAAAGTCAGGACGTGAGTGTCTCCAGGCTTGTCTATTTCAACAGTTCATGTACTCAGGGGATTTGTTTTCTCAATTTTACACAGAGCAACACCCAAAACGTCTATTTCCCATCCCATTGACTCTTATCATCTATTGCTATGTCAGTTTGCTTAGACTTTTTGTCTCCAGCTCTACCCAATTTGCTGCAAAAACAGGATTTCATTCTTTTTTACAGCCGCACAGTATTGCACTG
>NW_012118699.1:371300-374924 GCF_000951035.1 Colobus angolensis palliatus
AGTGTCTGTAACCCACGGGGATGAAGACGCTGTGGTGTGTCTGTGTGCCTGTAACCCAGCTTTAAAGAGGAGTGAAGCACTGACATAGGCTGCAATTTGGATGAGCCTTGAAAACATTGACTGAGTGAACTGAGGTAGACACAGAGGTCCACATCCCAAATTGTCTCATTGATATGAAGTACGGAGAGCAGGAAAACTCCAAGAGACGGATCTCAGGAGGTGAGTGGAGGGGAAACAGAGAGTGACCGCTTAGTGGAGGTGAGGTTTCCTTTTTGGTGAGGAAAATGTTCCAAAACCAAATAGCGGTGATACTTGCACAGCATTGCGAATATGTAAAGTATTACTGACTATACACCTACCGAGGGCTAAAATGGTAAATTTTATGTTATGTGTATCTCAACACAATAAAAATGAATGCCACATTTTGTTTAGTGTATCAACAACAATAATATCTCGGTTTAAACGCTGGATTCCCCAACAGAACCAGGACTTCCTCCTGGAGCTGGATCCAAAAGCCCCTAGGGAAGGGACTGGAGTGGGTCAGGTGCACAGGTCATGAAGGAAGCACAAATTCCAACCCACTCCTCGAGAGTCCAGTCACCACCTCCAGATCTATGTCCAAAAACGGGTCTCCCCTATGACTGAGCTACGGGAGCAACAAGCACAGAACCATGTTTGTTTGTTTGTTTTTCAGAGAGAGTCTTGCTGTGTCACCCAGGCTGGAGTGCAGTGGGACAATCTTGGCTCAATACAACCTCCACATCATGGGTTCAAGCGATTATCCAGCCTCAGCCTCCAAGTAGCTGGGACTGCAGGCACCCATCACCACACTTGGCTAATTTTTGTATTTTTGATAGAGTTGGGTTTTCACTATGTTGGCCAGGCTGGTCTTGAACTCCTGACCTTGTGATCCACCTACCTTGGCCTCCAAAAGTGCTGGGATTTCAGGTGTGAGCCACTGTGCCCGGCCACAAACAAGTATTTTTAAGCAAAAGACACAGTGAGGAGACATCAGTGTGAGCGCACACACAAACCTTCCGGTGGGGGTTTACAGGACAGCAGAGGGTGCTGAGGACAGGAGCCAGCGCCCAGGAACCAGCAGGGAAACCCAGGGGGCACATGGCACTGCATGAGGTCTCAAGACCACTGTGGGGCTCAGTGGTCAGGCGGGCTCAAGGGTCAGCCTCAGAGCAGGTGTAGCAGGTGGGGAAAGGCCTGAAGACAGGTTTTAGTGTCACCTTCTCATTCCACCACTAGACACGACATCTATTCTAATGTGTATGAGTGTTTATGTGTTTAGAGAATAACATTTATATTATGAATCTATAGCCATATGTGGGTGCATCAAGTTACCCTCATCAACCTATGGGGACTCTGGCCATTAGGAATAAGTCCCTGCATTTGAGGACCTCACAAATTAATACTTACGTAGAATCACTTTATTTTCAGTCTCCTTTCCTCCCTCTTTCTTTCTTTCTCTCTCACACACTGACATATGCACGGGGTGCCGTAACGTTAATTACCTGAGGTATTACAGAATATTGATTCATTTGCAACTTGACCAGTTTTTCTGCTGTTCATGTTGCTGTAAGATCTAGAACATGTTTCTCAGCTGTGTACTCCTCTAAGCTGAGCAGCAGCTTTATTTCAAATACAAAGAAACTGAAACCAATCCAAATACCAATCAGCACCTTTATCAGTAAACAAATTGTGGAAAAGTCGTTTATTGGAATAGTACCCACTACTGCAGTCAGTTAATGTTGGATCCGATCAACAGCATGGTTCAATTCACAAGTACATGCGATGAGTACAATGAGCCAAAGCACATACATACGATTCCGTTTTATAAACTGTACAAAGCGAATACTCATAGGAAGCTACATAACAAAGATCCCTAACTGACTTCTCCATAGTAAGAGAAGTGAAGGTATAGGAAGGAGAAATTGCGGGAGACAAAGAGAAAATTGAGAGGCAAATTGATTTGTTTTCTCTGTGAATGATGATTAGGTCAATGTCTGTCAAATGGTGAACATATTATGTGAAGATTATGTCAGTATTACCTCATTAAAACTATTAAAAATAAAAGTCTAATGTGGTAGAAGATGAGGAGAGAAATAAAAATAATACTTATGACAAGAAAAGTCATGAACTCCTGAATACTCACATGAATTAACCCTCAGTTTTTCTGTATTACTTAGAAAGACACCAAGATACAGCCAAATAATGTCACAGTATCATAATAAGAAGATTGTTTTGTAAACCTCACTTGTAATTTCTAGCTCTTTCCTAGACTTAATTTAGGAAACAGTTGGATCTAATCGTGAGAAACGCAGGCCAGACACTGAGACTGGCTCTTACCAGATTTGAGCTCTTAGACATGTCACATGGCCCCTCCATGCTTGGGGGTTTACATTCACATCTGTAAATGAAGGAAACATTGACTCCCAAGGAATATATTTCATGTGCATGTAAAAGTATGAAGGCTAATGAGAATTAATTACTTATGAAGTATAATCACCCACATCCACTCTTGGACACAGCCCACTCTGATGCATCCCTTACAGATCTCATTATATAGTAGAAGACATGCAAATAGGGTCCTCCCTCTGATTATATGAAAACTAACCTAGCCCTGACCCTGCAGCCCTGGGAGAGGAGTCCCAGCCCTGAGATTCCCAGGTGTTTCCATTCGGTGATCAGCACTGAACACAGAGAACTCACCATGGAGTTTGGACTGAGCTGGGTTTTCCTTGTTGCTATTTTAAAAGGTGACTCATGGAGAAATAGAGATGTTGAGTGTGAATGAACATGAGTGAGAGAAACAGTGGATTTGTGTGGCAGTTTCTGACCAGGGTGTATCTCTGTTTGCAGGTGTCCAGTGTGAAGTGCAGCTGGTGGAGTCTGGGGGAGGCGTGGTACAGCCTGGGGGGTCCCTGAGACTCTCCTGTGCAGCCTCTGGATTCACCTTTGATGATTATGCCATGAGCTGGGTCCGCCAAGCTCCAGGGAAGGGTCTGGAGTGGGTCTCTGGTATTAGCTGGAATGGTGGTAGCACAGGCTATGCAGACTCCGTGAAGGGCCGATTCACCATCTCCAGAGACAACGCCAAGAACTCCCTGTATCTGCAAATGGGCAGGCTGACAGCTGAGGACACGGCCTTGTATTACTGTGCAAAAGATACACAGTGAGGGGAAGTCAGTGAGAGCCCAGACAAAAACGTCCCTGCAGGAAGACAGGAGGAGCCTGGGCTGCAGAGGGCGCTCAAGACCCACTGAGCACAGGGTTAGTTCTGGGGCAAGTTGCTCAGGAAGGTTAAGGGCTGGTTTCCTTTCAGAGTCTTAGTAATTTCTCCATCTAACAGTTTCCCCAAGAACCCTGTCTAGATCTGTGATCTGGATCTGCCAAGACTGCCTGTGTCACCTTCCTCACCTGTGACTTTGGGGAGCTGATCGTGGACACTCTAGTGTGTAGGATTTCTTGGTGACAGCAATTGTGTCTTCTGTCTAGGCATGTCTAGGGCTGACAGCAATTGTGTCTTCTGTCTAGCCGTGTCTAGGGCTGACAGCAATTGTGTCTTCTGTCTAGGCATGTCTAGGGCTGACAGCAATTGTGTCTTCTGTCTAG
>NW_012118699.1:376614-379400 GCF_000951035.1 Colobus angolensis palliatus
GCAGCACACCAACATGGCACAAGTATACATATGTAACAAACCTGCACATTATGCACATGTACCCTAGAACTTAAAGTATAATAATAAAAAAAATAAAAAATTCCTTCTTAATATTATAACATAAAGAATAAATAAATAATAATAATTGAGACTGTGTTCTAACCAAGGAGACACGTAAAACTGGTGATTGCCGTGGTCAGTTCATATCATATATCATATATTTGTCAGTAGAATCTGGCTGTTATTATAAACAGCTTTGCCATAATATGTGCGTTAGTGTTGGCCTTCGGAGAAGCACATTCTATGACTGGATTACGTTTGTGTACAGTTTCCTAAGGAACCCGTCCACGCTTTTGAGAGGAAATGCAGAGGGGGTGGAAGGAGGCTCGGGAAGCTGAAGGCATGTGAGGGAAGTTAGTCCCTGAGTGAAGGAGAGAGGGAGGAGGACTGGGAGGAACTTTCTTAAACTTCTGTGCTGTTCCAGAAGGTCCAGCAAGGGCACTGAGTCAGAGTCGTGTCAAAGTTTCCCATCGGGGACCTAGTGACTCCCGGCAGTGGCTCTGCTCAGATCAGCACAGAGCTCGTTCTTCTCCTGAGAGTGGAGCACAGGATGGGTCACCAGCACCAGCCATGGCATGGAAGACAGAGTGCAGCCCGGGGCACCTGGGTCAGCTGCGTTGTGCTCCCTGAAGGTGGAGGGAGGGAGGTGCTGACTCAGGGCCCACACGGTGCGGGTTCTATACAGAACACAGGCTTTTACTTCATTTCTGCGGATGACATAGAAACAAACATGCAGTCTATAAACAATGGTGATTTCTAATTTGTCTCAATTGCTTTATTCCTTGATTCCACAGAATGTCCTGGAACAGAGTTGCCTTTATCATGTGGAATTGTGACGTGTTGAGGATGTGTGATCCCCCCTTTCATTGTTTTCCTCCATGTGCAGAGATCCTGAGTAGAGTCCAGCTGACCCTCCTTCCACACTGTTCCTCTCCCCTCCACAGGAAGAGTGGATAATTACCTGAGGCTGACTCTGAGGTGGGATCTGTCCTGTGCACCTCAGAGCCTGCAGAGACCCCCGGCTGCAGATTCATGGAGTCAGGTGTTTGTGCCTGTGGGAACCTCGAGCTGTTCTTTTGTCAGTGAAAACTGCTTAGAACTAATTGTGGGTTCAGGATTAGGACACCCCCTGAGCTGTCACACCTCAGCTCATTCTGCCACTCACAATCTCCAGAAATTCAGGAAATGGTTGAATTTACATTTTTGTGCCGAATTGTTCTCATTTCACTCAGTTGTGAGTTTGCTCACCAGAAAGTGCCACCATTGATGGGTCCCCACCTGATGCAGCTCATTTGCTTCCACAGAAGTTAGGAGGCTCCTGAAACTTCTCATCCACCCGTCTCTCTGCTCTTCATGTGAAATTCCATTTTACCTGGAATTCCGGTGTGTTGGTTTAGCCAGATTTCCCCATCCTCCTTGTCTGATTTTCCTGGATATTTCATCAGGTTCCTTGCCCTTCACTGTACCTCGGTGACATTGAATCACCCTGGCCCAACATCAACAAGAATCCTGGCAGATTGGTTTAAGGAGATTTTGTCACGCCCCTGATGTTTCCGCTTAGTAATTTTCCATCTTTGGGACCCTACCCTGCTGCTTGGTTTTAAATTCTCACGTTCCCATTCTGCATTTGGAGTTCAGCTGAATCTCTCTTCTCACAGCAAAACACCGTTGCCCTGGTCCCTACACCTACCATGAGGACCCTGGATAAAGTCTTCCTTACTGTGCTGGAACAAGCGTCTTTACTTGATATTTTTTCTTTGATAAATCTACCTTTAATGCTTCCTAATTGCTCAGGGAACCTCAAAAAATAAGTGTGATGATCCATTTTACTATAATGTGTGTATGTGTGAGTTTCATTTTCCATGTGTGGTGTCCAGAAGTCCTGAGAACCAACACTTTTGCTTCTCTGTCCAATTCTTTGCTTCCGAAACCGGAGAGTCATCCCAACACGGGTAAATAGGCCGTTTGCTTTTGTTTTTACTGTTTAGTGACTGACGTGTTTCACTTACCCTGAAGCTTCATGAACACATTGATGAAAGGCAGATAGAGGACTTGTTTGGAAATGCCAGATTTATGGTAGACTTAACCACCCACATGTGCCTGGAGGTCTTCTTAGTGTTCCAAAAACAGGACATTTTTTTCCTACCATAGCACAAGGATGAGAACCTCCGAGCTGTGAGGATGGAGGAAAGGCAGGGCCATGTGAGGACAAGGAGGGGCTGCTGCCATGTCCAGAGTGTTCTCTCCTAGCAACGCCTCCATCTCCTTCCTCTCTCTGTGGTATTTGTCAGATGGGAAACATGCCTAGAATTTATCTTTGATTTATCTATTTATTTATCTTCCCCTCCTGTACCCATCCACTGCCTATTTACCGCCACTTCCCCACACCCTTCACTCTAGCACCATTTTCTTGGGCTCCTGGGAAACACAATGGCTTTGGTTCAACTCACAGCTCAGGCACACTCATGGGTCCCTCCAGAGCCTCTCAACTTTCCTCCTACAGTCCCTCAGCTCCTCCTTGTGGTCCTAATTCAGCCATCTCTACCCTCTCTGCTGAGCCTAACCATCCACAATCCATCCCATCGGGATTTGTGTACAGCAGTGGGTTAACTCAACAGGCCTGAATTGGTCAAACCCTACATGTTCCTAAAAAAGTAAATAACTAAAAAATTAAAAGAAAACTTTTCTTCATTTATGGCTCTCTGTTACCTCCTGGGATGAGGTGT
>NW_012118699.1:380095-384321 GCF_000951035.1 Colobus angolensis palliatus
ATAAAATGATAAGAATTAGCCTAAATATGCAATTATTATTTGTGAGAATTAAGTGAACATCTGGGAGAGTGATTGCAGGGAAGTGGCACTGCACCGACCTCAGATTTTGGCCGATCTCATTTCTGGCTGACGGGCTCAAGAGCGCCACTTAAGGGGGCAATTATGCTGCGATGACAGACTGAAGCTTCACAAACTCTATCCACACAGAAGGTGGCTCGTGTGGTGATGTGGGGAGGGTGAACCATAAAACAACTGAAATGAGGGAGGATAGTGACAAGGGGCTCTGCTTTTGAGCTTTATCTTTAGCGTAATATTTTTTGTTAATCTGGACTTGGACTATGACTAACGTAAAAACGGACTCTGTTTTGAGTCCCTCAGAATGGAGGAGAATGCAGGGGTCAATGTTGCGCCCAGAGATTACTATAGAACAATAGGAGATGGCTGAACATGACCCAAACACAAAGCCTCTTGTTGCTGATGGGACAGCTGCCTTTCTGTACCGCACAACAGCTTCTCCAAAGTGTGTTGACCCTAAGAACTGAGACTGCCTTTCTCTTGTAAGTGAAAAAAAAAAAAAATAAAATACTCCAAATAAAGAAGTTGTAATGCTGTATGTGTAAGACATTCTAATATGGGTTAATGATAACTTGGAATATGCATCCACTTATCTTTTTATTCATGGGTGAAAGTGCAATTTTGTTACATGGATATATTGTTTAGTGATGAAGTCAGGGCTTTAAGGGGAGTCATCATTGGATGGTGTATGCTGTCCTCATTAAGTATTTTCTCACCCCACACACCACTCCCACCCTCCAGACCTTCCAAGTCTCCAATATTTATTGTTCCACACTCTATATTCGTGTGTACATATTATTTAGTTCTTACTTACGTAAGTGAGAACAGGTGGTATTCAACTTTACTCTTCTGAATTATTTAACTTAAGATGGTGGTCTAAAGTTTCATCCATGCTACTGTAAAATACATAATTTCATTTTTTATTATTGAGTAGTAATTAAATGTGTGTACATATTTATTCACAAATATATATAGTGTATTTGCAAGGGTATATATGTGTGTCTATATATATGCACATATACATGTACGGCATGTTTACTTTAATCATTCATTAATAGACACTAAGTTTGGCACCATATATGTACTACTATGAATAACGCAACAATAAACATAAATGCAGGCATAAATGCAGGCATCTGTCTAATATAAAATGTATTTTCCTTTGAGCTGATACCAAGCAGTGGGGTTGCAGAATCAAATATTAGTTCTATTATTAGTTCTTTGAGAAATTTCCATACTGTTTTCCATATAGCTTGTACTAATTTACATTTTCTCCAACAGTGTATATGGACTACTGTTTCTCTGTATCCTCACCAACATCTGTTTATGTTCAGTTTAGTTTTTATTTTTCACTTTTTAATAATAGCTAGTCTGACTGGTTTCATATGGTTTCTCATTGTGACTTTAAATTGCATTTCTGTGATGATTAATGCCATTGATTGTTTTATCACATGCTGGTTGATGATTTTTATGTCCTGTTTTGAAAAATAAATGTCTGTTATTTGCTCACTTTTAAATGAGGTTATTTGTGTTTTCTTGTGTTGTTTTTGTTTCTTGCACATTCCAAATATTAGCTCGTTGTCAGACGTAGTGTTTACAAATATTTTTTATCATTCTGCAGGTTTTCTGTTAACTGTTGATTTTTTATTTTGCTGAGCACATGCTTTGCTTCTTACTTGTATGAAGCCTGAATTGTCTGTTTTGGTTTAGTTCTGTTTACTTTTAAGGTCATAATCATGAATTCTTTGCCTAGGACAATGTCCAGAAAAACATTTCCTAGGATTTAATCTACAACCTTCAGACTCTCAGGTCTCCCAGTTAAGTCTTTTATAGGTTTTGGCTTAACTTCTGTACATAGTGAGAGATATGGGTCCAGCTTTATTCTTCTGCAAATAGCTGTTCAGTTTTTCCTGCACAATTTATTGAACAAGGTGACCTTTTCCCAGGATATGCTTTTTGTCTAGTTGGTCACAGTCAGTTGGTTGCAGGTTTGTGACTTTATTTCTGGTATGTCTATTCTGTTCCATACATCTATGGTTCTCTGCTCGATTGTTACGTGTGTGTAAAAATAGTACTGTCTTTTGTGTGTGTTTTCCATTATTGTAAAACTTTGCTGAATTAATACATCAATTCTAGGAGTATTTCTAAAGAATATTAGTGTTTTAAGCATAAAATCATATTATCAGCAAACACAAAATAATTTGACTTTCTCTTTTCCAATTTGGGTGTCTTTATTTCTTTCTCCCGCCTGACTACTCTGGCCAGGATTTCAAGTTCTATATTGATTAAGAGTGGTGAAAGTGGGCATCCTTGACATGTTCTGAGTCTTAGAAGGAATACTTTCAACATATACCTATTCAGTATAATGTTGTATGTGAGTTTGTCATATATGGTTTCTATTCATTTGAGGTATGTTTTCCTTCTATTCTAATTTTGTTGAGGGTTTTTATCACAAAGAAATCCGAAATGTTATCAATTGCTTTTTTGGACCTATTGACCTGATTATATGTTTCTTTGTTTTGAATTTTGTTTATGTGATGGACCACAGTTATTGATACATGAATGTTGAGCCATCCTTGCATCCCTGAAACAAAACTTAGTAGATTGTGGCATTTTATCTTTTTGATATGTGATTGGATTCAATTTTCTTGTATTTTGTTGAGGATTTTTACATCTATAATCATCAGTGATATTGCTCTGTAGTATTCCTTTTTGGGTCCTGGCATGGATGTGGTATCAGGCTGTTAGTGGCTTTGTGGAATGAGTTAGGGAGAAACACCCTCTACTCAATTTTTTGAAGGCTCTGACAATAGCAACTTCAGC
Source organism: Colobus angolensis palliatus (assembly GCF_000951035.1). NCBI lineage: Eukaryota > Metazoa > Chordata > Mammalia > Primates > Cercopithecidae > Colobus > Colobus angolensis. Next base: position 382,994 of record NW_012118699.1, read on the forward strand.
ACCAAGGAAATGATTTCACCCTCATTAGCCTCAAATTTACTTTTCATGGCACGTCTGCAGGGTTCCAAAGTGAGACCAGCTGAATTCAATTGCATGCACTTCCCAGGTGTCTACTTGTATTCTGTTTTCTTCTGTTTGCAGAAAGTAGACACATACTCATCCTTAGTGCCAGTGTAGGGAGTGCTTTCCTTGACATGGATACCAGAAAAGAAAGGAAAAAAATGGGCGAATTAATGTTAAAATTAGCCACAGTGTGTGTGTGTGTGTGTGTGTGCGTGTGTGTTATTTGAATACTAGAGTTGAACTGGGCTTCTGTCCACGTGCAACTGCACCTGCAGGTATTCTCAGGTGCAATAATCAACTGCAGGACCCTAAAGAATATAAGAATCCCCCGCCAAATCCCTGAAGAGTTTCTGGGTTCACCATATGTCAAACGATTCAGTGCCTCTGGAACTCCAGGAAAGGGCTCCCCAGTGATGCAGGAGATTTTTTCTTCGGGTCCCCCTGTAGAGTTCTTGGTTTCCTAAGGCCAATTCAGTATTCCAAAAGATGGTGTGAGAAGCACGTTGTGTCACTAAAGGAGAATTCTTAGCTAGGGCACAGCCACTTTATTCCAGGCTAGAGACACTGGCAGGAGTATACTCTCTAAGTTCAGACAGAAACGCTCCTGCTGGATAGGGGCTGGGTTGCAGGGGGCGCTCAGGATAAACCCAGCACAGGCTCCCACCTCAGAGCAGGTGCACAGCAGGCTGGGGAGGGATTCCACTCAGGGCCCCGGAATTCCTTTAAAAATATTTAATAAAAGTATTTCACAAGGACTTCTGATGTTTGTAAAAATATTCCATTCAATTGTGAGCATTTATCAAACTGGATGTTGTAATGAGAACCACTTTCACAATGGGGAATTCAAACTCTGCTAGTTATCTTAATAGTAAGGAGTGGAGGTCAGGAAAAGCTCCTTTCTTTTAAATCAGTGCAATTTTTGGATAAACACACTCATTCCCAAAATAAAGTATTCGCATATTAAGGTCTAGAGCTGGTTCAAGTTGCGCCCGATTCATTCAAATTGGTCTCAAAGTGAGGTGCGTGTCCTGAGGGAGCTTGTTCTCCAATGGGGGAAGCTCTGTCAACACAGAGTTCAGGGATGTGTAGGGGACACATGGCCTCTCACAGGATTACGGCTTGAACCTTCAGCTTCTACAACTGTGTCATCCACGTGTCATGTATTTGCTTTTTCTCACACTGGGTCAGGAATTGGGCTATTAAATAGCATCCTTCAAGAATATGCAAATCACTGAAGCTAATACAGATAACTCTGTGCCCTAAGA
>NW_012118699.1:384861-385559 GCF_000951035.1 Colobus angolensis palliatus
GCTTGAACCCTCAGCTTCTACAATTGTGTCATCCACGTGTCATGTATTTGCTCTTTCTCACACTGGGTCAGGAATTGGGCTATTCAATAGCATCCGCATATTAAGGTCTAGAGCTGGTTCAAGTTGCGCCCGATCCATTCAAATTGGTCTCAAAGTGAGGTGCGTGTCCTGGGGGAGTTTGTTCTCCAGTGGGGGAAGCTCTGTCAACACAGAGTTCAGGGATGTGTAGGGAACGCACGGCCTCTCACAGGACTACGGCTTGAACCCTCAGCTTCTGCAATTGTGTCATCCATGTGTCATGTGTTTGCTCTTTCTCACACTGGGTCAGGAATTGGGCTATTAAATAGCATCCTTCAAGAATATGCAAATCACTGAAGCTAATACAGATAACTCTGTGCCCTAAGAGCATCACCCAACAACCAAACCCCTCCTCGGGACCACACCCTACCATGGACAGGAACTACAGGATCCTCTTCTTGGTGGCAGCAGCAAAAGTTAAGGGGCTCCCCAGTCCCAGGGCTGACAGAGAAATCAGGCCCGTCAAGTGACACCTCACGCAATCCTGTCTCCTCTCCACCGGTGCCCACTCCCAGGAGCAGCTGGTGCAGTTTGGGCCTGAGGTGAAGCAGCCTGTGGCCTCAGTGAAGATCTTCTGCAAGGCTTCTGGTTACGGCTTTACCAACTATGGTATGAATTGG
>NW_012118699.1:386731-387001 GCF_000951035.1 Colobus angolensis palliatus
GGGTGAGGACTCTGGGCTTGACTGCCATTTTCCAGCCAAGTTTCAGAAGTGTGACCTGTCAGGGAAGCACCAGAGTTCCTTGTGCTCTCAGAGGGGAGGGCTCACAGATGTCCTCTCTTGTTCCCAGGAAAGGCAATTGCACTAATCTTGATGATGAGACTATGCTCCTGTGCTGACCTGTTATAGTTTTTGACTGAAATTGTCACTGTGATCCCCAATCGACATCTATTCACACAGAAGTGTATAAAGGTCAGGCCACGTTCTCAGCAT
>NW_012118699.1:387067-387836 GCF_000951035.1 Colobus angolensis palliatus
CCTCCTGAGATTGCAGACAGAATCCCAAATTACAAACGGTCACAAAAGGGAAAGTCTCAGATTTTTATTTTTTTATGACGCACTTTCTGGGACAGACGTATTCACTCCAATCATGATGGATATTCTCAATTACAATAAACATTGCATGGATGTAGGTTTGAATAAATTCGCTGTGACGAACATATTTAGCTGCTGCCCTAATGATTTTGAATGGAGATTTGACAATTTAGATAACCTGGATGTTTGGTTGGTTTCATATAAATCTTCACGGGTAGAACAGCATTGAATCTGTGCCAAAATCTGTCCTTGATCCATAATCACACTCATCTCCCAGAACAGCTCCTTCGGCAAATCAGCGCACATCTCCCTACCTGGAAGAAGAGGACTCTGGGCTTGGTCAGGGGAGGTCCCAGGAAGAGACCTGAGTTCTCAGAGGGCACAGCCAGCATCCTCCTCTCAGGGTGAGCCCCAAAGCCTGGGCCTCCCTCATCCCTTTTCACCTCTCCATACAAAGGCACCACCCACATGCAAATCCTCCCTTAGGCACCCACAGGGAACCACCACACATTTCCTTAAATTCAGGGTCCTGCTCACAGGGGAGATGCTCTCTGAGAGTCATGGACATCCTGTGCAGGAACATGAAGCACCTGTGGTTTTTCCTCCTCCTGGTGGCAGCTCCCAGATGTGAGTGTCTCAGGGATTCAGATATGACGATATGGGAGGCTGTCTCTGATCCCAGGGCTCACTGTGGGTCTCTCTGTTCACAGGG
>NW_012118699.1:388627-397756 GCF_000951035.1 Colobus angolensis palliatus
GGAGGGCGGGGCTTCCTCATCTGCTCAGTGCTCTCCCTCCTCACCAGCACCTCAGCTGTCCCCAGGGCTCCTCTTTCTTTGATATCTGTGGTTCTGCTTCCTCACATTCTTCTGTCAGAAAAGAAAGGAGGAAGGCACATTTTCCTCTTACAATTGAAGTTTCACCGATTACTAGGAACTTTCCTACAAGTTCCTGCATGGCCCATTATTCCTTAGTGATTAAAAATATATATATTCTAATGCATCTCACCATCTCTTGGTTTGTGTCATCAACTGAATTGTGCCCTCTTTAAAATTCATATGCTGAACCCTTCAATTGAATGGATCTATATTGGAATTTTAATGATACAATTAAGGTTAAATGTGGTCATAAGTGTGAGAACCTAATGCAATAGATGTACTGTCTTTATAAGAAGAGGAAGAGACACCAAAGACCTCTCACTTTTCACGTGCACGCAGAGAAGAGTACATGCGGAGACACAGTGTATTAGAAGGTGCCCCAGTGCGTGCCAGGAAGAAGCCGCACCAAGAACCAACCCTGCCAGCACCTTGATCTTCAACATTCAGACTTCGGAATTGTAAGAAAATCAATATTTGTTGTGTAAGCCACCCACTCTGTGTTGTCTTCTTATGAAGACCCAGACCGACTAATACCGCATAACTCATAACTCTGTTAGCGCTGTCCCTTGGATGAAGAATCAGCCCCCTGAAGCTGGGCACATCTCTCAGATTTCTACATAAAGTAGGCAAAAAATAGTAGCTGTGATATAAAAACTTGTCATGTACCTGTTGACCAATTTCTGGGCAAAGTGTTTTAATGAAGCCCTTGGGGCTTTGTCACAAAAGTTGTCTTTTATCTTTTCTTATGACCTAACTAATGGACAATGGGTACCAACTGGATGGAGACTGACCACTGACCATCTTCTGCTGTCTCCTTAGTATGCCACAGAAAACCACACCAACATTATTCAATGTCTTCAACTTTCTAAATTTGCACTGAATGTATTGCTAAATGAGGAGCTACATGAGGTCTGAGTTTTGTTCCCTTCTTCCCAGTCTTCCTCAATTACTAAGGGCAGAAGAGACTTTCAATGAAATTTGGCTGTCAATGCCCCCAACACCACATCACTTTTTAAGGTCCAGGAACTTTATTTGGGGGATAGAGAAATACACTTTTAAATGGAAAGCCCTAAAGCACATGCAACAGCTGAAGGAATGGCCACTGTGCACCTGAAGGCGGATGAGGCAGATGGTAGGGTACCTTCCTTCAAGATGGTCCTGGGTGTGTGATGGTTGGATGCCTCATGCACATGGAATTAAGGACTAGACTGAATTAGAAACAAGAGCCATATCCCATAGGAAAACAAGAAACGAACAGGTGGGCATCCGTGAAGACAGGTAATTAAATTTGTTGAGTTTAAGATGAAATTTTTTTCCGAAGTTTTTAATGTTCTTAGGTAAATATGAATCTTTTCAACAAACTGAGAATTAAAAGGAGAATGGAGTTAGAAGTTGAGAGAAAAAAGTCCTGAGAGAGGAGAAAGAAAATTCACACAAAACTATCACATGGCAGAGGCCAGAATGGAGCTGATGCAGCTATGTCATTATTCTGCAGACCTAGTTGAGACCCTTTGGTATTTAAGGCAGGCCTAGTGTTGAAGAATTCCTTTAGTTTTTGCTTCTCTGGGAAAGGTCTTATCTATCCTTTATTTTACAAAATGATTTACATGTTAAAGTTTCTGGGTTGGCAGAGTTTTGTTTGTTTTTCATTCTTTTTCCCCAAGCAATTTGAATACAGTCATGGGCCACCTAACAATGATTCAGTCAGCAAGAGACCACATATATGTTTGTGGCCACATAACATTGTAATACCACATTCACTAAGGATGTTCCATATTTACATGTGTTTAGATAGAGAGATACTTACCACAGCGTTTCAGTTCCCTGCAGTGTTCGGTGCAGTAACACTCTGCACAGGTTAGTTGTCCGGAAACACTGTGCTGTCCCACATAGTCTGTGTGTAGTAGGGTATTCCTTGTATGTCTGTGTAAGTTCTCCCTGTGATGCTTGCACAATGATGACATGGACTAGAAATACATTTCTCAGAAATGATCTCTATCACTAAACCATACATCATCGAATGTGATTCCTCTCCATTCTGAACTGAAAATCTTCTGCTGAGAAATCTGCTAAATCTGCTCTTTTATTTTCTGTTTTCAAAAACCTTTCCTTTAGCAATGTGGTTTCAAACTATCTTTGATTTTCTCATTTGGTTTACCTTATTTAAAATGTATAGAGCTTCATGGATGTGGATGAATATTTGCTTCTCCAGATTTAGAAAGTTTCTACGCTACTACTTCTTTAAAAACCTTTCTGCCTCTCTTGCTCTGTCTCTCTTTCTCTGTCTCTCTCTCTGCCTCTCGCCCTCTTCTGTCACTACCCCTTTTGTCTTATCTCTGCATAACCCCTCAATGCATAAAATTTCATTTTCACTGTGCTTCCTGACTCATAAGTCTTTAACTCTTTTTTATTTCTTTCATTTAAGATTTTCTTCTCTGTCTCTACTATTTCAAATGATCTTTCTTTGAGTTTACTGTTTCTTTTATTACTTGATCTAGTCTGGTCTAAAATCCTCTTAAAAATTTTGTCTGACTTATTGTATTCTTCAGCATCAATATTTTTGTTTAGTCATCTTCTAAATGTTTTATCTCTATTAAAATCCTCACACTGTTCTTGCATGCTGCCACTAGCTCATTGAATGTGTTTCTAACATTTACTTTAAATTTTCTTCCAGGTAATCCATATGCTTCCTTTTCATTGACGTTGGTTTCTGGACCTTTATGTTGTTCTTCTGTTTGGACCATGTTCCCGTCCTCCTTCATTTTCCTTGACTGTCTTTGTTGATACCTGTTCATTATAACAAAGCCACCATACACTCTTCAAAGACGAGGCTCATAGAGACCATCCTCACCAATCAGTCCAGGCAGTAACTTGGGTCTCTCAAAACTTCATAGTATTCGAACTTCTGTCTCTGTTCTTAACAGTCCCGGGTTTCAGAGGATGACAGATTCTGCCAGAAATCACAGGTAGGGGAGGTAGAAACTATTTACTCAAGCAGCCCCTTGAAAATTTGGACCACTTGACAAAGTTTTATCATTGATGTGTGATTCATCAAAATAATGTTAGCTCAAGCTTCTCTCAACCAGTCATTAAACATTGAAATTTTATCATTTCTTATTTGAATCTGGGGTTTGTTCTTTGAGTATTTAGGTAAAATTTAAATCTGCCTATTTGGCAAACTGATCTGTTGCTGAATTTCCATTTTCTGCCTTATCTCCGTGCATTTAAATCTAAATCTGTATTAGACGTGCATCTAGAATGTAGAAAGGTGTCTTAAAGTTCCCTAATTTATTTAATTTAATGGAGTTTCCAGAAGAAGTGAAAATCTCCTTTGTTTATAAAACACCTGATTATTGGTCAATAGTTTTCTCTTTAATTTTTCTCTCTCCTCTTCCCTTATCTATAATAAGCAAGGAGAAATGAAGACACACCATCGACAGTTTGCTTAGATATCCCACCACCTAAAATTCTGTCACTTACTAATTCTGACTTCAACCAATGTAACATAATTAAGATATAAATTCTATAACAAGGTACACATACTTTCCAGTTCTAATACCACGTTTGTGACAGAAACAATGCAGGTGTGCTCTCTGCGAGGTGGTCATCTGAGGTCTGAGATGAGGTGTCACACAGGTATTTTTATGATATTTAAGGGTTTGGGCAACAACAGTGATAACAATTCTGATCATCACTGGCTCTAACCAGAAGGTTTACAAGTAAAGTTACTGCTGTTATTTGATTTTAACACCTGGTTAGAATGAAGCTCAGAGGAAGAGGTCACATCCTAGGTCACACAGTGAGGAGGAATGGAGCTGTGCTCTGCTCTCCACACTGCCTACAAATCCCAGGCACGGGCCCAGATTCCACTGACACGTGGCATCTGGAGGGCAGTTCTCAGGGGATGGACTTAGTGCACCTGCTTCCTGGGGCAGGGCGCTTCCTTCTCTCAGTTGTGCACTTGCTCCTTCTGCAAGTTCTGAAATGACCACTTGCATTGCCATGAATTATTCATATTCTCTCCCTTATTATGGCAAAAAGCATATGTATTAAATTTTCAATTCATTTTCTCTGAAGCACACTGCATTAGCAGAAAGGAATAAATCACATTCCTTCACCTCCCCCACAGCCGAAGATTCCTGAAGACAGAGCCGGTGTGATGTACTCATAGGTGTATCGGTGCTCCACCTATGAGGAGGTGGCCTTGGTCTTCAAGTTTCAGCAATTCTGGGAAGCCAAGGACACCTCCGTCTCCTCCTCCTTGCTCTGCAGCTCACCTGAGAACAGTTTTCTCATTGGAATATCATCTGTTTAAGGAATACAAGTCTCTGCTTTAGGATTTGGGGCCTGAGTGTGTATTACTGTGAATGTGTGCTGGTATGTATGTGTTAATATGTATGTATATATATGTTATGCGTTGTGGCTACAAGGTACACAATTGCCTTTAAAATAAGTAACTATTTTTAAATAAAGGAGCCCTAAATACATTTTAAGTACCTGTGACATAAATTAATATTTAATAAATGAGCTGCCTTTAAAATCGTTGTTAAAGCAAAATAAGAGATATTTTCAGAATTATCAGGTTACCTTATTGTTTATATTAATTGGTCAAGTGATTTTCTATTTAAAATCACAGCTAGATATTATATGGTGTGCAAATTTTTTATAAAGATGATAAAATTATAAACCTAGTTAAAGCCAGAATGATTTTTGTTATTTGGCAAATAATATGTTTAATATTGTTGTTTTAATAAAAAACAGGTAAATAGTTATTAGAAAAACAATCATTTAATTAAACATAAGATTTTTACTTAGGTAAATACATTAAATTTATGGGTTATAACATGGTTAACAGGGAAACGACTTTAAAGTGTGAGTATTATAGCTTTCGTAAATAATCTAGGTAAACTGCTTAAAAATAAACTAGGTAAATGTAATAAAGTAAACCTTTTGCATAAACTTGTTCTACAATTTAAAAATGTAAAGTTTAATTAAGTAATAAATATTGACTAAATGTTTAAGTCATTACTAATTGTTTTAAAAAATATATACTATAAAAACTTATTTTTTAAAAAAATTTGTTTTTACAAAATGAACTTATTTAATTCAAAGATTTCTTATAAAACATCACAAACATAACCAGTAAATAAGAGAGATTTAAAGAAAGTTACAGAAATAGAGAAGTATTTTCAATAAGGAAAGTTAAAAAAATTATATGAGAAAGAATCTTGTATGATAACATTTATCCTGAAATAAAAATGACTTTATTTAAGGAAGAGTGATGTTTAGAATAAAACAATATGTTCAAGTATGCCACAAACCATTTGTACAAGGTACAATGGTACAAACAATGTACAAGGTACAAATATAAAAGGTACAATGTACAATTGTACAATGTACAAGGTACAAATGTACATTGTACAATGTTACATTGTACAATGTATGTACAATGGAACAACACCACAACGATACTCCTCGAGAAGAACAACTCCAAGACACATAATTGTCAGATTCACCAAAGTTGAAATGAAGGAAAAAATGTTAAGGGCAGCCAGAGAGAAAGGTCGGGTTACATATAAAGGGAAGCTCATCAGACTAACAGCAGATCTCTCAGCAGAAACTCTACAAGCCAGAAGAGAGTGGGGGCCAATATTCAACATTCTTAAAGAAAAGGATTTTCAACCCAGAATTTCATATCCAACCACACTAAGTTTAATAAGTGAAGAAGAAACAAAATTCTTTACAGACAAGCAAATGCTTAGAGATTTTGTCACCATCAGGCCTGCCCTACAAAAGACCCTAAAGGAAGCACTAAACATGGAAAGGAGCAACAGGTACCAGCCATTGCAAAAACATGTCAAAATGTAAAGTCAATTTCCACTTTTATATTAGCCATGAATGTGGGATAGGTGGGTGCTCCTAAGAGATCCATAACTTGCCCATTTTGATGGGTTTTCCAGAAGATGTGAGAAGCCACTTTGTTTGCAAAGCATCCCAGAGCCATGCCCTGCTCCACACACATGAGTGCCCATTTCCTGGTCTTTGGTTAACTGTAAGACACTCCTCAGTGCACCTGGGCTAATTTCACATCAGGTAGAGGAATGTGTTCTAAAGGAAAGCTAAAGTTGCAATAGCAAGTCCTGCTCAGTAACCTTCAGCTTCATTGTTTTTGTGTAACCCATGAACTAATTACATTACATCAAGGTTCTCAATGGTAGTTTCTAATAAGTATAAGGGATGTATTGAAGTTCCCTAATTAAAATAATACAATTGTGAACACAACCTCAGTATTCAACCATGTCTCCACCCTTCACACCCTTCACCACAAAGGAATTTTCATCTCTTCTGGAAGTTGGGTTCATTTTGAAATTAGTGATTTTTTTTCATTTTAATATCTCAAGATTATCGTATGTGACTATTTTATCAGAAAGTGAGTATGAGAACTTGAACTAAACAACTGAAAACAAATTCACAGCTAATAAGCAAGATGACAGAATGTGATTGGCTCCAGGCTTTGATAATCCAGCAGTTTATGTATCCAGACTTTAAATTTACCCATCTTCCTGTTACCTTCATGGCACAGTCAACTCCCATTATGAAAGAAATGGTGAGGGCATTCCCAAGGGTCATGCACAGTTACAAAAATGGACTGGGTAAGGTGAGGAGTTGATGGTTTAAATTCCCGTTTGAAGAGGTAGAATCAACTATTTTTTGAATGGCTCACAATGACTCCAGCTCACTCACAGAGCTCAGACAGAAACTTCACTTGAGGGTGGGAGCTGGGCTGCAGGGGGCACTTGGTAGCCATAAAGGTGAAAATGAGCTGTCAGATGGAATTTCCCCGTCACCTCAATATGGAATTTATTGTTTCATTTTATTAACACTCTTTACATAATGGTTCATTTGTTTTGGTCTGTTCATTACTGGTATTTTTCAAAGGAATCTCACTTGAATCTTTACTCTTTTGCATTTTGTCTCCAGGACAATGTTGGGAAGTGTTACCTCCAGCATCATAACATGATCTAGTGACCTGACACATTTGCTGCAAAGAATACCTACAAACTCAGAAGCTCTTTAGTTTTCTTTCCATGAAATAGAATTATTTCTTCTGTTCTGTGTATCACCATATCCCAGCAATCCTGTACACACCCACATAGATGTCTACAAGCCTATGAATTATTCTCTGTAAATAAAAATTTATCTCAATTTCCCTCAGTGTCCATAATTCTCCTGAAGGTGAGGAAGGTCTTTCTGGATCTGTTTAAACAAAATGTCCAGAGACCAGCTGGTCGGTCAGGAGTTCACCTGGCTCTGGATGTTGGCTCTGTGTCTTTCCCTCTGTTGTCCCACAGGTCAGCTCACTTGTTCAGTCCTAACAAGAGAGCCCAGGTTTGTCCTCATGTTGAAACACATCCAACTTCTGATGACTCTCCTGTTACCCACATCCATGGAGATAGATTATTTATTATATAATTCACCAAATGCCCAAGATGCAATACCGCAAACTCTAAGCTATGTTCATGCAATTCAATGAAGGAGAAAGTCTTTCAGACACCGGACTACCTGAAATGATAAATATGTGGGTGAGAACTCTGGGTTTGAATGTCATTTTCCAGCCAGCCAAGTTTCAGAAGTGTGACCTGTCAGAGAAGAACCAGAGTTCCTTGTGCTCTCAGAGGGGAGATCTCACAGATATCCTCTCTTCTTCCCAGGAAAGGCAATTGCACTAATCTTGATGATGAGACTATGCTCCTGTGCTGACCTATTATAGTTTTTGACTGAAATTGTCGCTGTGATCCCCAATCTGCATCTATTCACACAGAAGTGTTTAAAGGTCAGGCCACATTCTCAGGGTCACACATTGAAACGGTTGGAGATACGTCCCACTACCTTCTCCTGAGATTGCAGACAGAATCCCAAACTTCAAACGTTCACAAAAGGGATGGTCTCAGATTTCTTTTTTTTATGACTCACTCTCTGGGACAGATATATTCCCTCTAACCATGATGGATATTCTGAATTACAATAAACATTGCATGGATGTAGGTTTATATAAATTCACTGTGACGAATATATTTAGCTGCTGCCCTAATGCTTTGAATGGAGATTTGACAATTTAGATAACCTGGATGTTTGGTTGGTTTCATATAAATCTTCACGGGTAGACAGCATTGAACCTATTCCAAAATCTGTCCTAGATCCATGATCACAGTCATCACCCAGACCAGCTCCTTCAGCACATCTCCCTACCTGGAAGAAGAGGACTCTGGGCTTGGTGAGGGGAGGTCCCAGGAAGAGAACTGAGCTCTCAGAGGGCACAGCCAGCATCCTCCTCTCAGGGTGAGCCCAAAAGACTGGGGCCTCCCTCATCCCTTTTCACCTCTCCATACAAAGTCACCACCCACATGCAAATCCTCACTTAGGCACCCACAGGAAACCACCACACATTTCCTTAAATTCAGGGACCAGCCCACATGGGAAATGCTCTCTGAGAGTCACGGACATCCTGTGCAGGAACATGAAGCACCTGTGGTTCTTCCTCCTCCTGGTGGCAGCGCCCAGATGTGAGTGTCTCGGGGATGCAGATATGACGATATGGGAGGCTGTCTCTGATCCCAGGGCTCACTGTGGGTCTCTCTGTTCACAGGGGTCCTGTCCCAGGTGCAGCTGCAGGAGTCGGGCCCAGGACTGGTGAAGCCTTCGGAGACCCTGTCCCTCACCTGCGCTGTCTCTGGTGGCTCCATCAGCGGTTACTACTACTGGAGCTGGATCCGCCAGCCCCCAGGGAAGGGGCTGGAGTGGATTGGGCATATCTATGGTGGTAGTGCGAGCACCAACTACAATCCCTCCCTCAAGAGTCGAGTCACCATTTCAACAGACACGTCCAAGAACCAGTTCTCCCTGAAGCTGAGCTCTGTGACCGCCGCGGACACGGCCGTGTATTACTGTGCGAGAGACACAGTGAGGGGAGGCGAGTGTGAGCCCAGACACAAACCTCCCTGCAGGGAG
>NW_012118699.1:398216-401031 GCF_000951035.1 Colobus angolensis palliatus
CTAATGCAATAGACGTACTGTCTTTATAAGAAGAGGAAGAGACACCAGAGACCTCTCACTTTTCACGTGCACGCAGAGAAGAGGCCATGTGGAGACGCAGTGTATTAGAAGGTGCCCCAGTGCTGCCAGGAAGAAGCCGCACCAAGAACCAACCCTGCCAGCACCTTGATCTTCAACATTCAGACTTCAGAATTGTAAGAAAATCAATATTTGTTGTTTAAGCCACCCACTCCGTGTTGTCTTCTTAGGAAGACCCAGACAGACTAATACCACATAACTCATAACTCTGTTAACGCTGTCCCCTGGATGGAGAATCAGCCCCCTGAGGCTGGGCACATCTCTCAGATTTCTACATAAAGTAGGCAAAAAATAGTAGCTGTGGTATAAAAACTTGTCATGTCCCTGTTGACCAATTTCTGGGCAAAGTGTTTTAATGAAGCCCCTGGGGCTTAGTCACAAAAGTTGTCTTTTATCTTTTCTGACCACCTAACTAATGGACAATGGGTACCAGCTGGATGGAGACTGACCACTGACCATCTTCTGCTGTCTCCTTAGTATGCCACAGAAAACCACACCAACATTACTCAATGTCTTCAACTCTCTAAATTTGCACTGAATGTATTGCTAAATGAGGAGCTACATGAGGTCTGAGTTTTGTTCCCTTCCTCCCAGTCTTCTTCAATTACCAAGGGCAGAAGAGGCTTTCAAGGAAATTTGGCTGTCAATGCCCCCAACACCACATCACTTTTTAAAGTGCAGGAACTTTATTGGGGGGTAGTGAAATACACTTTTAAATGGAAAGCCCTAAAGCACATACAACAGCTGAAGGAATGGCCACTGTGCACCTGAAGGCTGATGAGGCAAATGGTAGTGTCCCTTCCTCCAAGATGTTCCTGGGTGTGTGATGGTTGGACGCTTCATGCATATGGAATTAAGGACTGGACTGAATTAGAAACAAGGGCCATATCCCATAGGAAAACAAGAAAAGAACAGGTGGGCATCCGTGAAGACAGGTAATTAAATTTGTTGAGTTTAAGATGAAATTTTTTTCCGAAATTTTTATTGTTCTTAGCTAAATATGAATCCTTTCAACAAACTGAGAATTAAAAGGAGAATGGAGTTAGAAGATGAGAGAGAAAAAATGTCCTGAGAGAGCAGAAAGAAAATTCACACAAAACTGTCACATGGCAGAGGCCAGAATGGAGCTGATGCAGCTATGTCATTATTCTGCAGACCTAGTTGAGACCCTTTGGTATTTAAGGCAGGCCCAGTGGTGAAGAACTCCTTTAGTTTTTGCTTCTCTGGGAAAGGTCTTATCTATCCTTTATTTTACAAAAAGATTTACATGGTAAAGTTCCTTGGTTGGCAGAGTTTTGTTTGTTTTTCATTCTTTTTTCCCCAGCAATTTGAATACAGTCATGGGCCACCTAACAATGATTCAGTCAGCAATAGACCACATATATGTTTGTGGCCACATAACATTGTAATACCGTGTTTTCACTAAGGATGTTCCATATTTACATGTGTTTAGATAGAGAGATACTTACCACAGCGTTTCAGTTCCCTGCAGTGTTCGGTGCAGTAACACTCTGCACAGGTTAGTTGTCCGGAAACATTGTGCTGTCCCACATAGTCTGTGTGTAGTAGGATATTCCTTGTAAGTCTGTGTAAGTTCTCCCTGTGATGCTTGCACAGTGGTGACATGGACTAGAAATACATTTCTCAGAAATAATCTCTATCACTAAACCATACATCATCGAATGTAATTCCTCTCCATTCTGAACTGAAAATCTTCTGCTGAGAGATCTGCTAAATCTGCTCTTTTTCTTTCTGTTTTCAAAAACCTTTCCTTTAGTGATGTGGTTTCAAACTATCTTTGAGTTTTCTCGTTTGGTTTACCTTATTTAAAATGTATAGAGCTTCATGGATGTGGACGAATATTTGCTTCTCCAGATTTAGAAAGTTTCTATGCTATTACTTCTTTAAAAAGCTTTCTGCCTCTCTAGCTCTGTCTCTCTTTCTCTGTCTCTCTCTCTCTCTGTCTCTCACCGTCTTCCTTCACTACCGCTTTTGTCTTATCTCTGCATAACTCCTCAATGCATAAAATTTAATTTTCATTGTGCTTCCTGACTCGTAAGTCTTTAACTCTTTTTTATTTCTTTCATTTAAGTTTTTCTTCTCTGTCTCTACTATTTCAAATGATCTTTCTTATGTTTACTGTTTCCTTTATTACATGATCTAGTCTGGTCTAAAATCCTCTTAAAATTTTTGTTTGACTTATTGTATTCATCAGCATCAATATTTTTGTTTAGTCATCTTTTAAATGTTTTATCTCTATTAAAATTCTCACATTGTTCTTGCATGATGCCACTAGCTCATTGAACATGTTTCTAACATTTACTTCAAATTTTCTTCCAGGAAATCCATATGCTTCGTTTTCATTGATATCAGGTTCTAGATCTTTATGTTGTTCTTCTGTTTGGACCATGTTCCCGTCCTCCTTCATTTTCCTTGACTGTCTTTGTTGCTACCTGTTCATTATAACAAAAGCCACATACACTCTTCAAAGACGAGGCTTATAGAGATCATCCTCACAAATCAGTCCAGGCAGTAATTTGGGTTTTCAAAACTTCATAGTATTCAAACTTCTGTCTCTGTTCTTAACGGTCCCCGGGTTTCAGAGGATGACAGATTCTGCCAGAAATCACAGGTAGGGGAGGTAGAAACTATTTACTCAAGCAGCCCCTTGAAAATTTGGACCACCGGACAAAGTTTCATTATTGATGTACTATTCATCAAAATAATGTTAGTTCAA
>NW_012118699.1:408888-411828 GCF_000951035.1 Colobus angolensis palliatus
AATAGGAAGAAGGGAATATGTGTGTTATTGGAATAGTGGATATGGAGTGGGGTGTCATCTGAATGCATCTGGACCTGCTGGTATTCTCAGGTGCAACATTCAACTGCAGGAGCCCATTGAAGAAACACATCACTCCCCAAACTCCTGTAAGTTTCTGTATTCATTTTGGATCCACTAACGAAGTGAATCCAGAGCTTCAGAGAAGGAACTTCCTCTTTCATCATATAATCCTTGCTTTGGTTCACCCTGCAGAGTTCAACAGATTTAGTAAGGTTAATCAATTGTTTCAAGAAATGATGTCAGCAGCATATGGTGTCACTGAGAGAGTATTCTAAACCAGAACAAAGCCATTTCATGTTGGGCTAGAGAAGCTGGGGGTAAATGTTTGTGAGTCCCAAGAGGAACCTCCTTGCAAGGCAAGGGCTGGTCTGGAGAGTCACTCAGGAGCCACACAACACAGGTTCCAGCCCTGGAGCAGGTGCACAGGAGGCTGCTGAGAAGGTTTCCTCTGAAGGACTGAGTCTTCCTTTGTCAGAAAAAAAAGCTAAAATATGAGTTCAACAAGTTGCTGATATCCGAACCATTCGTACAATTTAAGGCATTGAGAACTATTTTTAAAGTGGGCTTCTGGGATTATTAATGTCTTAATAGTGAGAATATGAAGATCAGGGATGGTTTTGCTAATTCAGTGGATACAGAACTGTGGTAGCCACTATATTTCTATGAATAAGAAATTCAGATTTCAGTGTTAAGTAATGTTGCCTACAATGTGTGAGTGACAGGGCAGTGGTGGATCTTGGAGTGTGGCAGGGGCACTTACCAAGTGAGTCAGAAATCAATATGTAAATATGAGGATCTATGGATATGAACTGAAAGTATGTAAATACTTCATAAAATACTAACAAGTGGAGTTCAAAATTAACCCAAAATTATTAAAAACACAAATTTCTTGACAATTATATTGGGACCAGTGAGTTCATAAAGAACTCCAAACTACTGTTTCCACTTCTGCTTCCTACTGTTCCTGAGATGAGAAAATCAGTTCTAATTACACATCACAGGGCAAATCTCTAAACCAAGAGTGCTTCCACTGAAGATGCTGGGGAATCAGACACAGGGCAGGTGCTAGAGACACTGGATCAGGAATACCCAGTGGATCTCAGAGGGACCTACTGGACACTCATATAGGAGATCAGCAGTCACTGTCTCACATCACCAGTGAGCTGTGCAGGTGCCTGACAGGTCCAGAATAGGGCCAAGGCCTCTTCTCAGTGTCACGGAGAGGGATGGTTCCAGAAATCCTCGAGGCGGTCTCTACGCTTATAAAATGAAAGTTCACAATGAGGAGCATGCTCTGAGGGGGCTTATTCTTCAGTGAAAGGACCTCTGTCCACAAACATTCATAAATGGAGCAGGACATGCATTTCATCAAACAGGATTAGGGCTCAGACCATCTGCATCTCACTCCCATAAGGCCAATGTGTCATTTACCTTCCCTTTCTTATCATGGATCAGGCTCTGAGGTACGAAATGTTCTGCCTCATGAATATGCAAATAAGCTGAGATCCACTGAAGTAAATAACCTGACATCCACTGGATGTCTGTGCCCTGAGAGCATCATCCAACAACCAATCCCTCCTCTAGAGAATCCCCTGAGAGCTCAGCTTCTCACCATGGACTAGGCCGGGAGGACTGCTTTTTTTGGTGGCAGCAACTACAGGTAAAGGAACACCTATTCCCTGGGATGCGAGAGGAACTCTTTTCAGTCAAAAAGAACTTTATCCACTCTTCTGTGTCCTCTCCACAGGTGCCCACTCCCAGGTGCAGCTGGTGCAGTCTGAGGCTGAGGTGAGGAAGCCTGGGCCTCAGTGAAGGTCTCCTGTAATTTTTCTGGGTTCATCATCACGAACTACCGGATACACTGGGCGTGACAGGCCCCTGGACAAGGGCTTAAGTGGATAGGATGGAACAACCTTAGCAATAGTAACAGAGTCTACACGCAGAAGTTTAAGGGCAGACTCACTATGACCAGGGACACGTCCAAGAGCACAGCCTACACGGAGTTGAACAGCCTGAGATCTGAGGACATGGCCGTGTATTACTCTGCACAACACACAGTGTGAAAACCCACAGCCTGAGAGAGTCTGAGGGTCTGAGGGAGGGGGCAGTTGTGCTGGGCATGAAGAGATGACAGGGATTATTTGATTGCAGACTTTCTTAGAAAGTGAGGTTAAGTCATTGAAGAAAAGGAACAATAGAAATGTGTATGCGCTCTAATTATTTGAGAAATTTTCCGTACAATATTTACTCTGTAAGTGAAATTAAAGGAGTAGAAAACAGTCAAGTTAATAAAACTGATATAGGAATTGCTCTGAAGATATTAGTGTGAGCATGAGTTTTTGAATCCATGTTGTTAATATTTTGGAACACAGCTGCGAGATCACATTTTATCTCTCCGTTTACCTCTATTATATGAAATATCAAAATGTTTTAATGTTTCCATAGTGTGCAGTTACGATTTGGGGCTCATGCCAGTAATGCATGACAGATCTTGGTTCTTCCTCATCCTTATTGCCATTTGGCACTATGAATATTGTGAATTTTAACCATTCGACTAGGTTATTAGTGGTATCCCATTGTTGTTTAATGCACGTCTCTAATTAAAATTTTATATTTAATTATTTTTATATAATTATGATGAAGTGTCTATTTTGATATTCTGCTCATTTTTAATGTAACTGTTTTCTTTTGATCAGTTGTATGCTTCCTTACATACCCAATATAAAATTCATGTACCAAGTTAACATAAAGTCATTTAACAAATATGTGATTTGGAAGTGTATTTTCCAAGTCTGTAGTTGTCTTTTCACTAGGAAGATTGCATTGCAGAACAGGCACAGGTGTTGCACAATGATTCCTATGGAATCATTATTAATTGGT
>NW_012118699.1:411878-416310 GCF_000951035.1 Colobus angolensis palliatus
GGGCAGACTCACTATGACCAGGGACACGTCCAAGAGCACAGCCTACACGGAGCTGAACAGCCTGAGATCTGAGGACACGGCCGTGTATTACTCTGCACAACACACAGTGTGAAAACCCACAGCCTGAGAGAGTCTGAGGGCCTGAGGGAGGGGGCAGTGGTGCTGGGCATGAAGAGATGACAGGGATTATTTGATTGCAGACTTTCTTAGAAAGTGAGGTTAAGTCATTGAAGAAAATGAACAATAGAAATGTGTATGCACTCTAATTATTTAAGAAATTTTCTGTACAATATTTACTCTGTAAGCGAAATGCAAGGAGTAGAAAACAGTCAAATAAATAAAACTGATATAGGAATTGCTCTGAAGATATTAGTGTGAGCATGAGTTTTTGAATCCATGTTGTAAATATTTTGGAACACAGCTGCGAGATCACATTTTATCTCTCCATTTGCCTCTATTATATGAAATATCAAAATGTTTTAATGTTTTCCATAGTGTGCAGTTATGATTTGGGGCTCATGCCAGTAATGCATGATAGATCTCGGTTCTTCCTCATCCTTATTGCCATTTGGCACTATGAATATTGTGTATTTTAACCATTCTACTAGATTATTAGTAGTATCCCATTGTTGTTTAAATGCACGTCTCTAATTAAAATTTTATATTTAATTATTATATAATTATGATGAAGTGTCTATTTTGATATTCTGCTCATTTTTAATGTAACTGTTTTCTTTTGATCAGTTGTTTGCTTCCTTACATACCCAATATAAAATTCATGTACCAAGTTAACATAAAGCTATTTAAGAAATATGTGATTTGGAAGTGTATTCTCCAAGTCTGTAGTTGTCTTTTCACTAGGAAGATTGCATTGCAGAACAGGCACAGGTGTTGCACAATGATTCCTATGGAATCATTATTAATTGGTCACCTAAAGGGATGTTTAGCTTAAATTGCACCTCTCAGTCTTCATGCCATGGCCACACTGTGTTCAGCTGGTCTCAACAAAACGGTCAGATGGTAGAAATGATAAGAAGTACAGCAAAAGTTCCTATTATCTGGAGCCATGGTGGTGTAGTAGCACCTCAACCTCAAATGATATGGCTCCTTGTAGGAACTAAACGTAAGGATTTGTGGAAACAATTAATAGCTCCTAATAAGATCAAAATTTGGGAAATATTAAAAAAGCACCTAGAAAGGCACTCTACAAACTTGTCTTTGCATATTGCAAAATTAAAGAACAAATATGTATAGCATCCCAGGCACACCTGACCTTAATGCCAGGAACTGGGGTACTTAAAGGAGTTACAGACAAATTAGCAGCTAGTAACCCATTAAAATGGATAAAAACACTTGGAAACTCTGTGATTTCAATGACAATTGTGCTTTTAATCTGTGTTGTTTGTCTTTGCATAGTCTGCAGATGTGGCTCTTGACTCCTGTGAGAAGAAGTTCACCGTGACAAAGCTGCCTTTGCCTTTATCAATTTGCACATCAAAGAAGGGGGATGTGTTGGGAAGAAGCCCACCAAAATAAGGCCATAAACTGGCCCTAAAACCTGCCATAAACAAAATCTCTGCAGCACTGTAACATGTTCATGATGGCTATAAAGCCCATAGTGGAAGGTTGTGGGTTTACTGGAATGAGAGCAAGGAACACCTGACCTGGCCTGCCCAGGACAGAAAACCCCTCAAAGGCATTCTTAAGCCACAAACAACAGCATGAGTGATCTGTGCCTTAAGGACATGCTCCTGCTGCAGTTAACTAGCCCAACCCATTCCTGTAATTCAGCCCATCCCTTTGTTTCCCAGAAGGGATACTTTTAGTTAATTTAAAATCTATAGAAACAATGCTAATGACTAGCTTGCTGTTAATAAATTCATGGGTAAATCTCTGTTCTGGGCTCTCAGCTCTGAAAGCTGTGAGACACCTGATTGCCCACTTCACACCTCTATATTTCTGTGTGTGTGTCTTTAATTCGTCTAGTGCCACTGGGTATCCCCGACGGAGCTAGTCTTGGCAATGCGGATGCCAGGGAGGGCTTATGAAAGACCAGGAGGCGCTTAGGACCCACTAAGGAGCGCTCAGAACACAAGGGGTCACTCAGAGCCACCAGAGGGTGCTTAGGACACCAGGGGATGCTCAGGACACCAGGGGATGCTCAGAACCACCAGGGGGCGCTCAAGACACACGGGACGATCATAACCACCAGGGGGCGCTCAGGACACTGGGGGATGTCCAGAACCACCAGGGGGCGCTCAGGACACTGGGGGATGTTCAGAACCACCAGGGGGCGCTGACAACCAGCAGGGGGTGCTCAGGCACTAGGGTACGCTCAGGACACCAGGGGACTCTCAGAACCATCACAGGGCATCAGGACACCAAGAGCCGATCATAACCACCAGGGGTGCTCAGGACAACAGCTTGCTCAGGGCACCAGGAGGCTCTCAGAACCACCAGGGGGCGCTCAGGACTACAAGGCAGTGCTCAGGACACCAGGGTTAGCTCAAGATAGCAGGGAACGGTCAGAACCACCAGGGGGCGCTCAGGACACAAGCAGATGCTAAGGACACCAGAGGACGCTCGGAACCACCAGGGGGCGCTCAAGACAAAAGGGGACGATCATGACCACCAGGGAGCGCTCAGGACACTGGGGGATGTTCAGGACCACCAGGGGGCGCCCAGGACACCAGGGGATGCTGACAACCAGCAGTGGATGCTCAGGACACCAGGGGGCGCTCAGGACACCAGGGGACTCTCAGAACCACCAGGGGGCGCTCAGGACACCAAGGGTCGATCATAACCACCAGGGATGCCCAGGACAACAGCTCGCTCAGGACACCAGGAGGCTCTCAGAACCACCAGGGGGCGCTCAGGACTATAAGGCAGACCTCAGGACACCAGGGTTAGCTCAAGATAGCAGGGAACGCTCAGAACCACCAGGGGGCGCTCAGGACACAAGGGGACACTCAGGACTCAAGGGTTCTCTTGGGAAGTGGCTCCCTATCAAGAGATTGGGGATGGTGTGTTTCTTTTTTTAGGCTTTGTAATTTCTCACCTGGTGAAACAAAAGTCTTCCCAGGATCTCTTGCCATTTATTTCTTGGAATGCATGTTTCTCTCCTCTACAAAATCTTACCTTAGAACCATAATTCAATTCTTTATATTTTTATAATAATACTAGCAATAATATCTAAGTAAATTTTAAAATGAAGAAATTGTGTATGTTTACCTTAAACTACTTCCACAAACAGATTTCTGTTTCCTGCAGTGTGTCAGTCACATTATTTTAAATACTTTTCTACCAATAACTCAGCATATGAATGTGTTGAGTTTATTTCCCTTTCATCTGCTGTTTATGGAGATGAAACATCACTTTAAGGGCTTCTGTCCTCCACTTTGGTGGTTCCTGGAGTTCTGCCCCTCAGTCTGTTTCTCTACCTTCCCTTCTTCTGTTCACACCTTTTATATTCCTCAGTTTCCGCTCAAGGAATCGGCAAGTCCATTTACTTTGTCTCATCCATGTCTGGTGAATCAGTTCCCTTCCCTTCATGATCACTGAAGTCACCCAAGTATGGGAAGGTAACAGTCCTTAGAATATGCTCATCTACCTGAAGAATCCCTGCTCTCCTCACCCTTTTCCAGGGTCCTGCAGACATCACCCCATCCCATTCCCCCTTCTCTAAGTACCCCAGAGTGGGCTCTGCAGCTTCTGTGTCCCTCTGTGTGCTCAGCCCTGGAACTCACTACAGCTTTGATGATAAAGCCCAAATCCCTATTGTCTTTGCACACTTTCTGACCACCGTCTAGCAAGCTGCCATTGTGAGTGAATCCTGGGAATCCTGGGGTGACTTTAGTTCTATATTTATGGATATTCTCTAGCATCCAGGAATATCATAAAATAAGCAACATATAGAGTTTATGTTAAAAATTCATGTAAAACAATTGCAGAAAAAACATTATTTAAATTGCAAAACGCTATCTTTTAAATTTAATACTTAATATTTTATTTTACTTTAATATTTAAATGTTATTTAAATTGGAAAACACTGACACATTTTTCAAAATACGTTATTTCAACACAGATTGTGTAATAAAATTACACAATGTGTTTTTACTAAAACATACATTTACATATATTTCATAATTGATATTGGAATATACAGACATTCATAGAAGAATATTATTTTGCACTAAACCCTCAAATATAAATACAAATAAATTTAAATCAATTAATTAATTAGAATAATACAGAAACAAAGGTATGTTGCTTTGGTATTCAGAAATGTGTTCACTTTTGCCTGTGCTCATATATGTTTCATTGCTGAGTGTGGGTGTTTTTTTGTGTATGTGACTATAAAGTTTTAAAACAGATTATTAACTTATATAGTCATAGAAATCTAAGTTTGGGTTTTTTTCATGTTAAAAATTAA
>NW_012118699.1:423855-425846 GCF_000951035.1 Colobus angolensis palliatus
GCGGCCTTTGGAATGTGTCTAGACTTGCTGGCTCCTTGCTTCTAGCCCTCCCAGGCTCCTAGATCAATTGTATTCCCATTATCTCAAGTAGCAGAACATGTTCCATATAAATGCTAAACCATCACAGCTGTAGATCCTGTGTTTGCCCTTTCGACCCCTACATTCTCACCACCTGTTTCTTTTATCACCAAT
This sequence comes from Colobus angolensis palliatus, assembly GCF_000951035.1. Lineage (NCBI taxonomy): Eukaryota > Metazoa > Chordata > Mammalia > Primates > Cercopithecidae > Colobus > Colobus angolensis. The sequence goes on from NW_012118699.1 coordinate 424,048, forward strand.
AAATAGTCTTGGTGTCCAGAGCTCGGGGCCTTCACAGGCTCCACACTCAGGATGGTCCCCGGTCACACTTTCTCTCTCAAACTGTCTTTTTCTCATTCCTTTGACTCTGCTGGATTTGATAGCCCCAATGACCTGGTGTTGTGCTTGATCACCCCAACATTTCTGGCACCCAATGTGGGTCGACAAAGACCCCAGTAAAGGAACAGCAGAGCATGTAAAAGTGGAGGCTGCATCATCAAAGGACAACTGATCGTGATGAAAACAATCTCGGAGGGAAAGCTGAGAGCTCAGCAGAACCAGGGTAACAATGGAACTAAGTGAAAGCAAACATTCTGCTTATTTAAATTTCTTAAGGCATTTATTATGAAGAAGGAAAGTGAAAGTTAGTACTCAGAATATATTATCACTGATTAGTAGAGGAAAGCAGTTTTTGCCCATGGTTCCTGGAACAAGGGACTATGGAGTTGGATGAATGGGAGAGAACTTGCAGATATTTTTCAAAAAGTATATAAAGATGGAGCAAAATTCCAGTCTCACTTTGGTCAATGTGGGCACTAATAAAGGCAGCTTATGAGCCATTTCAAACAGATGATGAGGCAGATTCAGATGAGAAAGAGGAGGACAAGTGTAAAAAAACCACCGATTCTGAATGTGAAGAATAGAAACCAGAGGAAAATAAAAGAGAACTAAAGTATGTTTTACTAGCCCATCAGCTCCATCTGCTGAATTAAGTGAATGGCCACCTCCTATCTCTCCCCTTAATGGGCAAGAAAATGTATTAGCTACAAAACTTACTGCTCCTGTAGTTACAACCTTAAAACCTGGAGCAATTGGTGGTGCTATACAAAATTCCATTCAAAAGGCTAGAGCTGACAGACACCTTGAAGCGTGGCAATTTCAGTTTCTCTAATTGAACCACCTTTCCATTTAAACTGTTAAAGGTATTCATGCAGGCCATTAGTCAATATGAGCTAACTCTCCTTTTGTGCAGTTCGTTAAAAAATGTGGCTCTTGATAATAAGTTAATACCATATGATTGGGATACTTTGATAAAATCTGTTCTCACTCCATCTCAGTGCTTGCAGTTTAAAACCTGGTGGTCTGATGAAGCTCAAACTCGGGTAAGGGAAAATACACAAGCACAGCCACCTGTGCCAGTTTCCTTTGAACAGTCAATGGGAGTCGGCCCTAACTGGGGTCGATTAGAAAATCAAGCAGTAATGTAGGATGTTGCCATTGTTCAGCTGTACTCTGTGTGCTTACGGGCATGGGAAAGGATAAATGTTACAGGGGAATAATATCCTTTCAGTTCTGTCTGACAAGGACCTAAGGAACCATATATTTTTTATTGCTCAGCACCAAGAGGCTGTCAATAAAGCCATAACTGATAAAACAGCTGAAGATGTTATAATACAGCTTTCTGCATATGATAATGCTAATGCAGAGTGTCAAACTGCTATTAGACCCCTGAGAGGGAAGGCTCACTTAGCTGAATATATTAAGGCTTGCAATGGCATTGGAGGTAACTTACATAAGGCTACTCTTGTAGCTCAGGCTATGGCTGGATTAAGAGTTGGAAAAATTATGCCCCATTTCTCAGGCTCTTGCTTTACTTGTGGGCCATTTGGACACAAAAAAAGGAATGTAGAAAAGGAAGTCAAAAGGCAAGAACTACTACCACCAAACAACAGAAAAGCCCCAGTGTGTGCCCCTGTGGTGAAAAAGGCCATCACTGGGCAAGTCAGTGTCATTCTAAATTTAGCAAAGATGGAAAACCTCTTTTGGGAAATGAGATAGAG
>NW_012118699.1:427797-432864 GCF_000951035.1 Colobus angolensis palliatus
CTCAGGAGAAGGAGCTTGCATGATTTAAACCTCACACTGGCATCAGATAAGGAGGCTAGGCTTCCGTGATTTCTTCACTAGATTTACCACATGCAGAGGACAAGGAGGAGGAAGAATAAACCTTAATTCATTAGCATTGAGGCACAAAAAATAGGACCTGGCACTTTATTCTCCCTAGCAGCTTAAGATAATGAGTGAAAAAGAGAAAGAAGAGTCCACTATGTGTGACAAGCAAACAGGTCTAAAGAAAATAAAAATTTTATTACTATGAGGACATAATAAAAAGAAAGAGAAGAAGGAATGAGACAGGCAGAAGTGCTGAATCAATGCCCTGTGTGTGGCCTTTTCATTATCCACAGTCATCAGTTTATTCTGAATGTCTCAGGTCAGCTTCCTGCTTCAAAATATCACAGGCCCTTACAGTATATGTGAAAACGCTCAGTTTGTCATTCTTCACTAAAGTAGTCTTATAATTAGATGAACTTCTGAATTTAATCTCCAGTTATGTTAAATAAAAAACAAAACACAATCTACAGTTTAGGAAAGTGAGAGTTTATTTTTTATCAAAGGTTACAGCCATCCCGTATGCTGGAAAGCGTAGCTTTTGGTAAAGATGAGAGAAAGGCACTCCCACGAAGAAGGGATTGGGTAGAAGCTTTATGCTGAAGGGTTTGGCTAAACAGACACAATCGACAGGTTACAGGAGGGGCTATGGATGTTCATGGAGGTGGTCCTGTCACATGCATGCTGGACACACATGCATGTAACTTATGACCCCTATTTACTTACCAGTGAAGATTTAGCATTTAAATTCATTACAGTTAGGACCTATGTGCCAAAAGTAGAAGCATAGACACAAAGGTACTCAGTGTGCAGCCTCTGCAAACTGCCAGAGCCAGGCGATGGTCAGTGGTCTCTGATCAGGAGAAAGGTCCTGATATGAGTCTAGTGTTCAATCAAAGCTGGGGTTATGGCTTGTGGAACAGGGGTCAGTTCATCAGGGCATGGGCTGCAATTGTCCTCACAGTGCTTGTCTCAGTGCCCATGACTACTGAACCACTAGAGAAAAAGAATCACCTACTGGCCGTTAGAACATAGTTTATCTTTCAAGTGTAGGAGTGAGTGGCAAACTCCTGACATGCCTGACATGGCTTCAGGTCTTGTTTATAATTTGACATCGCCACAGAGAGTCTGTTCCGTCAGTCTTATGATCTCTATTTTAACATTAGTGTTGGTCATTGTTGTGTCTAAACTGAAAAGGGGAGTGGGTAGAAGAGGCGTGTCTGATCTTGTCATGGCTGGGAACTCAGTTTTTAGGCTCTTCTGGAGTCCCTTAGACAAACAGATGGACTATTTAGTCAGTTGGGGCACTTAGGATTTTATTTTTAGTTTACAGTTCATCAGTATGTACCCAAGTAATGACACTGTGCAAATTCACTGCTGGGTTGTGGTTGAAATCACCTGGTAAGATTCCTTCCAAAGTAGTTCAAGAGCAGTGTTCCACCCTGATGTTTCTTCCAATAGATACAATTCCCTGTTTCAATGTCATCAGAGGCTATTGAAAAGATGTAGGAAAATGGTAGCTTTAATCTGTCGATGAATGGAGTGTGTAAAATACAGTCATCACTTTCAATACTTTGTCATGTGTGCTTGTTAATAGGAAGAGGTGAGCACTGGGGGTAAATCTCTAAGTGTAAGTGCCTTCCCCAGCTACCAAACCACAGGTAATAATAACTGATGTCTCCCTGAGGGAGTTGACTATAACACTTTGGTGCTAGGGAGAGAAACTTTGGCCAAGGAAGTTCAAGATTTTCTTAAGGTTTTGACAATTTTAGTTCAAGAATGACAATTTTCTTCATCATTTTCAGAAAATTGTGGATGGGACTGAGGCTGAGTTATATGAGTAACGCTGATGCCTTCTGAGTTTAGATAGTATTATAAACAAGACTGTTTGGTGTGATGATCCACTACAATACATATTCTTTTAGTTGTTTTGCCATTTCAGTTTCCTTTAGGATTTTACATTCCAAGTTACATTAGTCAGGTCCCTAAAATGTAGCCGTGCATCTAAAATTTATTCTTTCGTTGAGACTTTTTACAGGTTCCAGAAGATGTGAGAAGCTTCTTTGAGTGAAAAACTTCCCAAAGTCAGGCACTCCTCTGAAACATGTACTTAATCCTTGCCTTTGGCTTATTGACGAGCTCTGTTGACCACAATAACTTCTGTCACGCGGGCTGACTTTACATCAGGTGGAGGGACACACTCTGAATGCACTACTCATCTGAGTGCATAACCTCCAGTTTCATTACTGACGTATGATTCATCAGAAATGATATTAGATAAAGGATTTCAATCAGAATCTAATCTAAAAGATGTAAACAAACTTTCCTAATTTAGATAATATTACTGTGAGCACATTGCTAGTATTCAGCCAAGTCTCCTGGCTATCATACTGAATCCACACTAACTTTGACCTAAAAGTTAGCACTTGTTCTAATGTTCAAATATGTTATTTTTATTTTGATGTCTCTAGACTATTAAGTGTGGCTATTCTAGCCACGAGTAAAGGAAAGCAAGGTTAACTGACCAAAAAAGAGAAAAAGCACAATCTAATGTAATGGAAGTCGGGACATGAGTGTCTCCAGGCTTTTCTATTTTGTAGAGTTCATGTACCCAGGGGATTTCTTTTTTCTCATTTTTACACAAAGAAACACCCAAATTGTCCATTTCATCTCCCATTGTCTCTTATCATCTGTCTCTGTGTCAGTTTGCTTAGAATTTTGGCCTTTAGCTGAATCCAAGTTGCTGCAAAAACATAATTTCATTCATTTTTATAGCTGCATGGTATTCCATGGTATTCCACTGTGTGTAAGTACATCATACTCTTGATCTTGAATCTATGTGCTTTTACCAATTAAGTGAATTTCATGTCAGCAGCATAAATTTCAAAACTCTTTTTTATTCTTTCTACCAATGTATATATTTTAGGTGAAGAATTTAACTTATTTATATCCAAACTTAGTAGTGATATGTGAGGTTTGGATCTGTTGTCATGTTAATTATTAACTAGTGGCTTTGTAGTCTTAATTGTGTAATAGTTTTATGAGTGAATTTTATAATTTTGTGTTGTTTATGATGGTGACTATTGACCTATGGCTTCCATATTTAGGACTCCCTTGAGCATTTCTTGTAGTTCTGGTCTAGTGTAAATAAATATCCTTAGCATTTTCTTACCTTAGAAATACTTTATTTCTCCTTTATTTATAAAGCTTAGTTTAGCAGGATACAAAATCAAATATTGACATAGAATTTTTTTCCTTTATTTTTTCTTTAAGTAGTCTGAAACTGAGAGTTCAATCTTTTCTATCTTAAAAGTTTATGTTGAGAAGTACATGGTTAGTTTAATAGAATTTCAGATAAATCATTAGACACTTTTTTGTGAATTTTAGAATGTTTGTCTTCCTATTTACTTTAGATAGACTGAGGACTGTAGATCCTGGTTATGTCTGTTTTCCAGTGTCTTGTCATGGAGTTTTCTGAACTTCTTTTATCTGCATGTGAAAATCTCTAGCAAGACTAAGGGATATTTTCCTCAATTATTTCATCAATTTGGTCTTCTAAAAATTTTTACTAATTTTCTCCCTCAGGAATATCCATGATCCACTGTTTCAATTGTTTTACATAATCCTATACTTCCCAATGATTTTGTTTATTTTTTTCTTATTTCTATCTGACTGGGTTAATTTGAAATATCTGTCTGTTAGGTTTGATATTCTTTCTTCAGTTTAGTGTAGTCTTTTGTTAAAGTTTTAAACTGTATTTTCTAATTATAATTCAATGAAGTTTTTATTCCCTGAAGATCATTTTCTAAAAATCAAAGTCTTAAGTAAATCTTGAATTGTTCTGATTTTTGTTTTGTTTTGTTTTTTGACACAGAGTCTTGCAGTGTTGCCTGGGCTGGAGTGCAATGGTGTGATCTTGGCTCACTGCAACCTCCGCCTCCCAGGTTCTTGCAATTCTGCCTCAGCCTCCTGAGTAGCTGAGATTACAGGCACACACCACCACACCAAGCCAGTGGTTTGTATTTTCAGTAGAGATGGCTTTTCACTATGTCGGCCAGACTGGTCTGGAACTTCTGACCTCACGATTCCCCCTCCTCGGTCTCCCAAAGTGCTAGGATTACAGGCATGAGCCACAATGCCTGGCCTGAGTGGTTCTGATTTATTTGTGTTGGTTCTCAACTCTCTTTTGGATTTAGTTGAGCTTCTTTAAAATAAACATTTTGAATTATTTATCTGAGATTTCAAATATATCATATTGTTTAGATTCTATTGCTGAAGAGCTAAGGTGATATCCAGGGTCTTGTAATTCTGCTTTTTCATACTTCCAGAGTTGCTTATCTGTTTGCTTTTCACTGGCCAAACTATCTGTTACTATTTTTGAATTCATTTTGATTTTAATGAAAATTTCATTCCCTTTAGACTGTGAATATCATGCATATAGAGTGGGTCTTTTTATTTGGTTCTTGGTTTACTCAGTGGCAAAGACTCTGTAATTGTTTCTTGTCTATAGATGGTCATTATTTAGTGGCTTTCTGAAATGACAGTTGTAATACAATGTACTGGGCCTGTGAGCAGGCTCACTGCCACCTGCAGGTCCTAGATAGTGGAGGCCTCAGGAACTGTTTCTCATTTGGGATGCATTTGTTTCAGCAGATTTTATATTGGGTTGTTAAGTTTACCCTTCACGTTAGTAGGTGGCCTTACAGGTTTGAGCTGACTGTGGCAGAAGCAGATGAGTACATGCTTGATATCTGTGCACAGGGAGAAGCTCTCCGTTGCCTCAGGCAATGGGCTGGTCTATGAAATGCACAGTGACCTGAGTTCTCTGCTGAGCTCCTGAGAGGGGAACAAACATGAGCCACTCAGCCTGGCAAGCAAAAGCACCAGCCTTGATGGAAATGGCCAGGTGAGGGGCATCTACTCAGTGTGATTTATTTTGTTATTAATAGTTTTAGTGTTGTGCCTTTTCCAAATTCCAGCTTTAGTAGTAACATACTGAGCATG
>NW_012118699.1:437644-438651 GCF_000951035.1 Colobus angolensis palliatus
GTAAACATTGGATTAGGACCAGATTTGTCTGAGTTCAATGTAATTATTATACTCAGCTGCTGGTCCCATATGGCCTGAATATGGATAATTTAAATGAGCCTGGCTGTGTGATTTGTTATATGAAAATCTGAACTAAATGAGCATAAAGAGCATGTGTGGACTAGCATGAGGGTGAGAGATCCTGGGGACCCCACCCCCCTGTACTCTTATAGCCCTTTCCTCCAGGAACCTCTAGGTTCTCAGGGTGAGAATCCACATAGATCCCTGTATGGCTGTATTACCAGGACACCAAATCCCTGATAAAACACTGAGACCTTCTTCAGGCAGACAACCCATTTTTACATCCTTATGTATGTGGGGAAAGGTAATCCATCCCCATTACAAGACCATACCTACAGGCTTCCTTTATCATGAAAATGGCTACAATTAGCCAAAAGGGGCACATTTACAAAAATTTTCCTGTGATGTTCCATTGAGAAAAGAGCAAAAAATTTTCCTGTGATGTTCCATCGAGAAAAGAGCAAAAATCAGCTTCACACCTGGAGACTTCCTGTGTTGGGCACAGTCCAGAGAAAGAAGATCACCAGAGTATTAAGATTCATCTGTAAGAACATGCAATGCTTCCGTGTTCCACCCATTACATCTCACCAGTTTAGTCAATATGGATTAAATATGAGAGTGTGGCAATGCACAAAGTCTATCTGAGGAGGAAAATAGGATAAAAAATATTTAGGAAAATAGAGCAATTTGAAGGCTCTGACAATAGCAACTTCAACACCAAGGAAATGATTTCACCCTCATTGGCCTCAAATTTACTTTTCATGGCACGTCTGCAGGGTTCCAAAGTGAGACCAGGTGAATTCAATGTGCATGCACTTCCCAGATGTCTACTTGTATTCTGTTTTCTTTACTTCTGTTTGCAGAAACTAGACATATACTCATCCTTAGTGCCAGTGTAGGGAGTGCTTTCCTTGACATGGATACCAGAAAAGAAAGGAAAAAAATGG
>NW_012118699.1:441674-442214 GCF_000951035.1 Colobus angolensis palliatus
TTTCTGATGACTCTCCTGTTACCCACATCCATGGAGATAGATTATTTATTATATAATTCACCAAACTAATGTCAAATGCCCAAGATGCAATACCGCAAACTCTAAGCTATGTTCATGCAATTCAATGAAGGAGAAAGTCTTTCAGACACAGGTGCACCTGACACGATGAATATGTGGGTGAGGACTCTGGGCTTGAGTGTCATTGTCCAGCCAAGTTTTAGAACACGGTTGGAGATACGTCCCACTACCTTCTCCTGAGATTGCAGACAGAATCCCAAACTTCAAACGTTCACAAAATTGAAGGCCTCAGATTTTTTTTTTTTTAATGACGCACTCTCTGGGACAGACATATTCCCTCTAACCATGATGGATATTCTGAATTACAATAAACATTGCATGGATGTAGGTTTGTATAAATTCACTGTGATGAATATATTTAGCTGCCGCCCTAATGTTTTTGAATGGAGATTTGACAATTTAGATAACCTGGATGTTTGGTTGGTTTCATATAAATCTTCACGGGTAGAACAGCATTGAACC
>NW_012118699.1:447219-452210 GCF_000951035.1 Colobus angolensis palliatus
CAGGAGCAGGTGCAGGGAGGGCGGGGCTTCCTCATCTGTGCAGTGCTCTCCCTCCTCACCAGCACCTCAGCTGTCCCCAGGGCTCCTCTTACTTTGATATCTGTGGTTCTGCTTCCTCACGTTCTTCTGCCAGAAAAGAAAGGAGGAAGGCACATTTTCCTCTTACAATTGAAGTTTCACCGATTACTAGGAACTTTCCTACAACTTCCTACATGGCTCATTATTCCTTAGTGATTAAAAATATATCTATTCTAATGCTTCTCACCATCTCTTGGTTTGTGTCATCAATCGAATTGTGCCCTCTTTGAAATTCATATGCTGAAATCTTAAATTCTATGGATCGATATAGGAATTTTAATGATACAATTAAGGTTAAATGTGGTCAGAAGTGTGAGAACATAATGCAATAGACGTGCTGCCTTTATAAGAAAGGGAAGAGACACCAGAGACCTCTCAGTTTTCACGTGCACGCAGAGAAGAGTCCATGTGGAGACGCAGTGTATTAGAAGGTGCCCCAGTGCATGCCAGGAAGAAGCCGCACCAAGAACCAACCCTGCCAGCACCTTGATCTTCAGCATTCAGACCTCAGAATTGTAAGAAAATCAATATTTGTGTTTAAGCCACCCACTCCGTGTTGCATTCTTATGAAGAGCCAGACAGACTAATACCACATAACTCATAACTCTGTTAACGCTGTCCCCTGGATGGAGAATCAGCCCCCCTGAGGCTGGTCACATCGCTCAGATTTCTACATAAAGTAGGCAAAAAATAGTGGCTGTGGTATAAAAACTTGTCATGTCCCTGTTGACCAATTTCTGGGCAAAGTGTTTTAATGAAGCCCTTGCGGCTTTGTCACAAAAGTTGTCTTTTATCTTTTCTGACGACCTAACTAATGGACAATGGGTACCAGCTGGATGGAGACTGACCACTGACCATCTTCTGCTGTCTCCTTAGCATGCCACAGAAAACCACACCAACATTACTCCATGTCTTCAACTCTCTAAATTTGCACTGAATCTATTGCTAAATGAGGAGCTACATGAGGTCTGAGTTTTGTTCCCTTCCTCCCAGTCTTCCTCAATTACCAAGGGCAGAAGAGACTTTCACTGAAATTTGGCTGTCAATGCCCCCAACACCACATCACTTTTTAAGGTCCAGGAACTTTATTTGGGGGATAGTGAAATACACTTTTAAATTAAAAGCCCTAAAGCACATACAACAGCTAAAGGAATGGCCGCTGTGCACCTGAAGGTGGATGAGGCAAATGGTAGGGTCCCTTCCTCCAAGATGATCCTGGGTGTGTGATGGTTGGATGCCTCATGCATATGGAATTAAGGACTGGACTGAAGTAGAAACAAGGACCACGTCCCATAGGAAAACAAGAAAAGAACAGATGGGCATCCGTGAAGACAGGTAATTAAATTTGTTGAGTTTAAGATGAAATTTTTTTCCGAAGTTTATAATGTTCTTAGCTAAATATGAATCCTTTCAACAAACTGAGAATTAAAAGGAGAATGGAGTTAGAAGCTGAGAGAGAAAAAAAGTCCTGAGAGCAGAAAGAAAATTCACACAAAACTGTCACATGGCAGAGGCCAGAATGCAGCTGATGCAGCTATGTCATTATTCTGCAGACCTAGTTGAGACCCTTTGGTATTTAAGGCAGGCCCAGTGTTGAAGAACTCCTTTAATTTTTGCTTCTCTGGGAAAGTCTTACCATCCTTTATTTTACAAAAAGATTTACATGGTAAAGTTCCTTGGTTGGCAGAGTTTTGCTTGTTTTTCATTCTTTTTCCCCCAGCAATTTGAATACAGTCATGGGCCACCTAACAATGATTCAGTCAGCAATAGACCACATATATGTTTGTGGCCACATAACATTGTAATACCGTATTTTCAGTAAGGATGTTCCATATTTACATGTGTTTAGATACAGAGATACTTACCACAGCATTTCAGTTCCCTGCAGTGTTCGGTGCAGTAACACTCTGTACAGGTTAGTTGTCTGGAAACATTGTGCTGTCCCACATAGTCTGTGTGTAGTAGGATATTCCTTGTCGGTCTGTGTAAGTTCTCCCTATGATGCTTGCACAATGATGACATTGACTAGAAATACATTTCTCAGAAATAATCTCTATCAATAAACCGTACATTATCTAATATAATTCCTCTCCATTCTGAACTGAAAACCTACTGCTGAGAAATCTGCTAAATCTGCTCTTTTACTTTCCGTTTTCAAATCCTTTCCTTTAGCAAGGTGGTTTCAAACTATCTTTGCTTTTTCTCATTTGGTTTACCTTATTTAAAATGTATAGAGCTTCATGGATGTGGACGAATATTTGCTTCTCCAGATTTAGAAAGTTGCTATGCTATTACTTCTTTAAAATCCTTTCTGCCTCTCTTGCTCTCTCTCTTTCTCTGTCTCTCTCTCTGCCTCTCACCCTCTTCCGTCACTACCCCTTTTGTCTTATCTTTGCATAACTCCTCAATGCATAATTTCATTTTCACTGTGCTTCCTGATGCGTAAGTCTTTAACTCTTTTTTATTTCTTTCATTTAAGTTTTTCTTCTCTGTCTCTACTATTTCAAATGATCTTTCTTTGAGTTTACTGTTTCTTTTATGACTTGATCTAGTCTGGTCTAAAATCCTCTTAAAAATTTTGTCTGACTTATTGTATTCTTCAGCATCAATATTTTTGTTTAGTCATCTTTTAAATGTTTTATCTCTATTAAAATTCTCACATTGTTCTTGCATGATGCCACTAGCTCATTGAACATGTTTCTAACATTTACTTTAAATTTTCTTCCAGGAAATCCATATGCTTCGTTTTCATTGATATCAGTTTCTAGATCTTTATGTTGTTCTTCTGTTTGGACCATGTTCCCCTCCTCCTTCATTTTCCTTGACTGTCTTTGTTGCTACCTGTTCATTATAACAAAAGCCACCACACACTCTTCAAAGATGAGGCTTATAGAGATCATCCTCACCAATCAGTCCAGGCAGTAATTTGGGTCTCTCAAAACTTCATAGTATTCAAACTTCTGTCTCTGTTCTTACTGGTCCCTGGGTTTTAGAGGATGACAGATTCTGCCAGAAATCACAGGTAGGGGAAGTAGAAACTATTTACTCAAGCAGCCCCTTGAAAATTTGGACCACTGGACAAAGCTTTATTATTGATGTGTGATTCATCAAAATAATGTTAGTTCAAGCTTCTCTCAACCAGTCACTAAACATTGAAATTTTATCATTTCTTATTTGAATCTGGGGTTTGTTCTGTGAGTATTTAGGTAAAATTACAAACTAGTTTAAATCTGCCTATTTGGCAAACAGATCTGTTGCTGAATTTCCATTTTCTGTGTTATCTCTAAATCATATTTAAATCTAAATCTGTATTAGACATGCATCTAGAATGTAGAAAAGTGTCTTAAAGTTCCCTAATTTATTTAATTTAATGGAGTTTCTAGAAGAAGTGAAAATCTCCTTTGTTTATAAAACACCTGACTATTGGTCAATAGTTTTCTCTTTAATTTTCCTCTCTCCTCTTCCATTATCTATAATAAGCAAGGAGAAATGGAGGCACACCATCGACAGTTTGCTTAGATATCCCACCACCTAAAATTCTAACTGTCACTTATTAATTCTAACTTCAACCAATGTAACATAACTAAGATATAAATTCTATAACAAGGTACACATAGTTTCCAGTTCTAATACCACGTTTGTGCTTCCTGGGGCAGGGCGCTTCCTTCTCTCAGTTGTGTACTTGCTCCTTCTGCCAGCTCTGAAGTGACCACTTGCATTGCCATGAATTATTCATATTCTCTCCCTCATTATGGCAAAAAGCATATGTATTAAATTTTCAATTCATTTTCTCTGAAGCACACTGCATTAGCAGAAAGGAATAAATCACATCCCTTCACCTCCCCCACAGCCCAAGATTCCTGAAGACAGAGCCGATGTGATGTACTCATAGGTGGATTTCTGCTCCATCTATGAGGAGGTGGCCTTGGTCTTCAAGTTTCAGCAATTCTGGGAAGTCAAGGACACCTCCGTCTCCTCCTCCCTGCTCTGCAGCTCACCTGAGAACAGCTTTCTCATTGGAATATCATCTGTTTAAGGAATACAAATCCCTGCTTTAGGATTTGGGGCCTGAGTGCACCTACTGGATCCAGCCCAGGACTGGAGACACTTTCCAGAACTCAACATCACCTGAGACATGTCCGGTCACACTGTTTTATTTGCACAATTTCAGCTTCCTCAGAAGAAAATTAAAATTGCTGAGACTTTTTCACAAACGTTGTGCCATGTCCTTTTTCTGTTTCCTTGCCTGTTCATTTATGTCAGACCAGGTACCATTTATATGTAATAAGATCAGAATTCTGCCTCCAGTAACATATCTGAGGTGACACTTGATTGTACTTTTGGTTTAGGCTCCAAAATGTAGATTATAAAATTCAGCAACCTCATTTTTATGTCAAAAGAAATCTGCATAATCTGAATGTCAACACTTTTTGGAATCTATTAAATAACTGAAGTAGCAAGAAATCTTACCCACTCCAAAAACTGGATAGACGGACATGCCTAAAATGGCAGTTGACACTTGCTTAACTGGAACAGAGGTTGCAGAAGCCACAAAATATTGAGGGCACTACATGACAAGCACTATAGACATCTGAAAGACAGATGTGGACTCAGTAAATGCAACAGTTCCAGAGGGTCTTTCACTTCTAAAGTTTCTGTACTTTCTCTCCAGAAACCTCAGGATTCTAAAAAACAAAATCCAAATGCATTTCCTATGGATCAGAACTGCAGATGACTAATTACTGAGAAACATACCAGAAGCCTGCTTCAGGAGCTTCTACAGGGAAGGACTTTTCCAGAACCTTATCTTATGTGAATGAAGACAAATCTCCCCTTCCAGATTTTTCTTCCATCCTTCCATTATTATACAAATGAGCAAACACATTCAAAAGCTAGCAGAAGGCAAGAAATAA
>NW_012118699.1:458312-458893 GCF_000951035.1 Colobus angolensis palliatus
TAGGGTGGGAGTTACCCGATTTTTCAGGTGTTGTGTGACTTAGTTTCCCTTGGCTAGGAAAAGGGATTCCCTTCCCCCTTGCACTTCCCAGGTGAGGTGATGCCTCATCCTGCTTCAGCTCTCACTGGTTGGGCTGCACCAGCTGACCAGCACCGATTGTCTGGCACTCCCCAGTGAGATGAACCCGGTACCTCAGTTGAAAATACAGAAATCCCCCGTCTTCTGTGTCCCTTGCACTGGGACCTGGAGGCTGGAGCTGTTCCTCTTCGGCCATCTTGATCCCGATCAGAAATTTTTTAGTTGTAAGCTTCTAACTGCTATTATTGCCTTATGCTAGAAATCTTTTATCTTAAAGTTCTAAATAAAATGCTTGATTTCATTATAATTTTCTGCACTCTTGGCTTTTCTTTAAATGTTTAATTTTTCTAGGAAATAAAAATCTTCACTCGTAATTTAAGACATGTTCTTCCTATGTCTAATTAATTCAAATACTTTTTTCATTAGAGTTGACTTGCAGGTTATCTACATGGAGTTTCCCATAGGGGAAAACAGTCACACTGCATAAGTTTTTTTTTTTTTTT
>NW_012118699.1:459573-481514 GCF_000951035.1 Colobus angolensis palliatus
CTAGTAACAATACAGATAGATCTCAAATGCATTATGCTAAGTGATAAAAGTGATATACTCCAAAGGGTATATACTTTGTGTTTCCATTTACACAACATTCAGTAAAAGGCAAAATTACAGGAACAGAAAAACAGATCAGTGTTTGCCAGTGGATAGAGCAGGAGAAGGGGATAAATAACAGAGGGCCATGAGGGAACTTTCTGGGATGAGAGAAGTAACCCATGTCTTGATTAAGGTAGTAGTTATGCAACCTTTATGCACTGATCAAAATTCACAGGACTAGTCACCTTAACGGAGTAAATTTTACTGCGTGTTAATAGATCTCAAAAAAAAAAAAAATCTTAAGACACAAGGTCAGAAATTAAAACTACTCAACCACTCCAGGCCCATGGACTACTACAGAAGAAGTGGCTTTGTAGGAGTATAAGAGCTAATGTTGACAGATAAAATTACTTGAGAGTTTCTTCATCAATTAAACATTAATATTAAATGCACACTAATGCAAGGCTAAGATCTGGGCCTTTATAGCAGATTGACAAGGGATTCTTGAAGAATTAATCCACTTTTTAATTTTAAAAAATTTTTAAAGTTTATAAAAGATCTATGGAAATTATCTTTTTTACTAAAAGTAAATATAATTTAATAGATTTATTTTTCAGAATTGAGAGACAGTTTTAACTTTTCTCATGCTGTTCTTATAAGGGGTTACTATTTAGAAAATTAACTCTTCTCTTTCAAAAATAAAAATTTTGTTTGAAGTCACTGAGTTGTCACTTGACTAAATAAGTAACTTACTTTACAATAGTCTGTAATCCCATTTTGTAATATCAAGTGCTTTAAACTTTTGGTATTTGACAAACTTCACAAAATAAAATTTTGAATTCTGTCATTTGACCTCATTATTCTTTTTTGATATTAGTTTCCCTGAAGATGAAAAGGAATGTATTTAGCTTATTTGGTATAACTAAATTGTACAGGAAGTAATGTTGAATTTGAAATGGTATTTAACTTTGGGCTATATTTATAAAAATGTAGACTATATAGTTGTAATATATTTATATAAATTAAAGAGCATATGTTCCCAAATTTTATATTTAAGTGATTTTGATATGTCTGAGTATACTTTATCAGTAGTAATTATGATTATTGTGTACAATTTTTTATCACAGAAATAAGCAAATTTTCTCCTCAATTCTGTCGTTAACCATGGCTATTCTAAAATCAGTCATCCACAATTGTTGTTTTACTTTGATTCTATATCAGGTGGCTTATAATAATCCATACAATTTTGAGGAGTACTCTTAAATATACGATTGTGACAATTTTATAAATTGTGCCATTGGTATAGGGAGAAAAACTTTCATGACTCTCATTGAGACCTGATGCATTTATGATGATTGTTAATCTAATATTAAGCAGGACAGGACTTAATTCCACGAACTGAATCAACAGGAGACTGAAATAATTTTTATGGCTTATTCTTTAAAGCATTTGCTGAATACTTATGTTTTGTTTTTCAGAATCAAGAAAACTTTATCCTGTAAGCTATTCACAGTTTTTAACAATTGAGTATATTATACTCTATTGAGAAAAAAATTGAAACATAATTTCTTCTTATCTTACATAAATTCTCCAAAATTTGGAAACTGTGAGTATTCTTATATTAAAATAGTTATTTGCATAGGTTCAATAAAAATCTGCTTTGTTCCATAACAGGGCACAATTGGAGACAATGGTCATTTTACCAAGGCTTTAACTTGAATGACATATTTTCAGATTTACTTCGTAAAATGCATCTAACCTGTAGAGCTGATAAAGCCTCTTGGAAAAACTGGTATGTAACTTTTTTTTGCAGGGCCCTGAGCTGTAGAAAGTAAATAATTTTACTTTCAGACAGGCCCAGGAATAGCAGGTTTTCTTAGAAACTTGAAAAAAGAGAAAGTAACCCAATTCATATAGCTATCTAATGACACAGATAAAACATTGGCTGGGCTTGAGAATTTTAAAGATTCTATCCTTAGATTCTTTATAAAAAATTTCCAGCAAAGTCAGTTTATGAATAAGATAGCCTATGTATAAAAAATAGAAAATAGAAAAGAGAGCTAATATGTTGACTGATTACTTTTGCTGCATCTTATACAAAAAAAAATCAGGCCAAGTATAATAAGCCTAAAACTTATTTTACAAATACATTGGTCCTAGTATGATTTTGTCTCTAATAAAATTGAGTCATTATAGAGAGAAATATTACCTCGAAATAAACTATAGTGTATCTGTTATTACATTTTAACCTTGTACACTTGTTTTTCAATTTGTATTATTTTATACAATTCGGATTGAATTTAAACTTTTTCTTTGCACAACTCTCCAAAACAATATTTTCAGTTATTTTCCTTTGTAAATTTTTGTTCTGATTTGAAATCAGTAGAAGTTAAACTGTGCTTTCTTACAGCTAGAGAACTTAAAATCTAAAAGAAAATCGATGATGTGGTTTGGCTCTGTGTCCCCACCCAAATCTCACCTTGTGTTGTAATAGTTCCCATATGACAAGCGTGGAACGAGGTGAAGATAATTGAATCAAGGGGGCTGTTTTCTCCATACTTTTCTCCTATTAATTAGTGAGCTCTCACAAGATCTGATGGTTTTATAGAAGGCTTCTCTCTTCACTTGGCACATCTCTCTCCTGCCGCCATGTGAAGAAGCACATGTTTGCTACCACTTTCATCATGATTATAGGTTTCTTGTGGCCTTCCCAGCCATGCAGATCTGTGAGTCAATTAAACCTTTTTTTAAAATAAATTACACAGACTCAGATATGTTTTTATGGAAACATGAAAATGGACTAATATAGGAAACTCAATTATATACAAAAATTCATTTTATACCTGCCTACTGTGAAGGGAAAATAAATTTTGAGACCACCAAATCAATAAGCTAAAGAGAAGAGTCTAGCTAGTGTTACAAGACATAGAAAGAAATTATTTAGGTAGATAGGATGAAAGAGTCTCTGGCAAAAGTTTTCTTCTAACAAAAATCAGCTTAGAAACTAATTTTCTAATCACATACTGTTCAAAGAAATCACTCATAACAAAATGCAGTCTGAAAGATTAGGCTGTAAAACATAGATAAGCAACTCTCGCAGAGAGGGTGTTTCTGTGTGTAATCTCCAAACTTCACATATACAGGATGGGTCCCAGTAAGAACAGTGGACCTTCATGAGCACATTCATTTCCTTTCCTGGGGAAACACTAAGATAGGAAAGCTGGAAGCTTGCATGGGGTTTGGGATGCCAGCAACTGCAAGGAAGTACCTGGGACCAGGCACAGAAACTCCTCCTTCCCTTTTTAGCACATGCATGGTGGAAGGAGATAAGTACCGTGGAGTAGACCAAGCGAAGTCTCCATCTGCATAAGAAAAGCATGATTTGGGGCTGCTAGAGTCTTTGCTCTATGCAGATGGCACACCTGATCCTAACTATTTTTGCACCCTGTGTTGAAAATATACCCTCACCCCACGAGCACATTTATAAAAAGTCCTTACATTTCACTGAAGCATGGCAACCCATTTGGGAAACCCCTCTGTGACAGAGAGGTTCTTTTTACACTTACCCATTAAACTTATGCTCTAACCTCACCCTTCGTGTGTCTCTGTCCTTGATTTTCATGGCCATGAGACAAAGAACCTTGGGTGATATTCCAGACAGTGAAGCTGCTACACTGGAAAGTGATTTGGGGAAAGCCTTTCTATTCTTTTCAAAGTCATTCCTTTGAGGCTCACCTGAGACAAATACATATCTGATTGCTTCCTCTTCAATATAATTTATGTAAAAATTAGGATTCACTGAGTCAGACTAAATTGTGTATTCAGTGGAAGGCTAACAAAGGACTCAAAAGAATGCAACATATTGTTTCTTATCTACTTCTAACCTGCAAGCCCACATTTTGATTTGTCCTGCCTTACAGGAAAAAAATAATGTACATTAGACATATATTGATTGATGTTTCATGTCTCTCTAAAATATATAAAAGCAAGTTGTACATCAGTCACCTTGGCACATGTCTCAGGACTTCCTAAGGCTAGTCATGGGTGGGTTCTTAACTTTGGCAAAATAAATGTATTAGTCTGTTCTCCTGCTGCTAATAAAAACATAACCAAGACTGGGTAATTTATAAAGGAAAGAGGTTTTATTGACTCACAGTTTCATGTGGCTTGGAACGCTTCACAGTCATGTCAGAAAAGCAAGGGACATCTTACATGGTGGCAGACTAGAGAGAGCTTGCACAGGGGAATTCCCCTTTATAAAACCATCAGATCTAATGAGACTTATTCACTGTCATGAGAACAGCATGGGAAAGACCTGCCCCAGTGATTCGATTACCTCTCACTGGGTCCTTCCAATGACACATAGGAATTGTGGGTCTACAATTCAAGATGAGATTTGCATGGGGACACAGATAAACCATGTTAATAGACTTCCTAAATTCACTGAGACCTGCCTCAGATATTTGTTGTTTACCCTACTCATGTACAGCCTTCAGAGTTACAAGGCCTGTATCAGTTTTCCAGGATTGTTTCTCCTTTTTGTTGTTTGCTATTTCCTCCTTGATTTTTTACATTTTACTTCTCTTTTTCTCCCACTATTTTCTTATTAATCAGATGTGAGACTCCCAACATTTGAAAGATAAGTAACAATGAGCTGTACTAACAACATGGGATCTGTTAAGAAATAATTCGTCCTACCCATGAAAGATAAAACAAAACAGCAGAACAAAACTCATTTGCTTGTAAAATGCTTCCTCTGAAAGATTTTGAAAAGGAAAAAGTGGGGAAAATATGGAAGGAAAATAAAAACTTGTGATCTCAGTTCATTACATCATGAGGAGGAAACAACCTAAAGGATGATCCATGCAGGAAACTGATTTTCCTTTCATTCCTAAGAAAATAGCTAGAAATGAAAATTTAAATATTTTCACAGATAGTTACAATTTGTCGTTTAAATACGTAGTGCAGGAGAACTACTTGATTTTTTATTTCCCTATATGCTTCTTTTTCATTACAACATGTAAATTTTCATATAATCCCCTTTTCCCCTCTTTCCAGCTTTTTCCCTTTATATATTGAAAGCCCTAAAAGTCGTCTTTGGGGAGCAGCACTGAACACACAGTTTTTGTGATTACTTTTATTTTTCTCCCAGGCATGCCCTGAGTTTGGCAAAATTAATTTTAATTTGATTGACATCTCTCTCAGAAACCCTTGGTTTACACTAGAAAAAAACCAAACTCAGGAGCCAATTACTGTCAAACTCAGCCATACCACTGTGTGTGTATATGTGCATGTCTGTGTGCGTGTTCATGTGTGTTTTAATTTTTGTGAGCTTTGGGCCATGTAGTTCTCTCTGTGGAGATACCATTTGGTGTGATTTTGAATACAGAATTCTAAAATAAACAAGAGGCTCCTAAGAATTCTCTTAAAGTTTCTGGACTTTCGTTGTCTTTGCATCTGACAGTCCCAAGAAAGAGACTCTCTAGTGGTTTCACAGAATCTGTGCTTGGGCTCTCACTGCAGTTTACTGGGTATAGTAATGACAAGTCACTGTTTCAAGAGACAATTTTAAAATCATTAGATGCTGCTGAAAGAGCAGTGTGAACCAGGATACAGCCCCTTCATTCTTGGAGAGCGACATTGGGAGAATATGCTCTGTGAGCCCAAACAGCACCCTCCCCTTCAGGGTGACCACAGAGCTGCAGGGCAGGCCCAGAGCCCACTCAACACAGATGTCAACCCTGGAGCTGCTGCAGAGGAGTCTGAGGATAAAATTTTTCCAGCACCTGAATTACACTTATTTCAAAACAAAAATGCTATTAAAACATTAAAATAAATAATGTCCAGGCAAAGTAGCTTACACATATAATCTGAGAAATTTGAGAGGCTGAGGTGGGAAGATTATGTGAACCCAGGAGTTTGAGATTATCCTGTGAAAAATAGTGAGGCTTCATCTTTATTTTTGAAAATAAAAATAAAATAAAACATAAATAATTTAGCAAAAACTATAATGTGTCTTTACATATCCCATCATACTTGGAGCATTTACCTAACCCAATGAGTTGATGAGGATCCAGTTTGAAGGGAGAAAATTTTAGAGTTTTCAGAAATCTTAATAGTTGGAAGATGTAGAAGAAACAGAAGTTTATCAATTCAATGTGTGCAAATATTGAGAGACACACTCATGCCAGGAGTTCAACCTGCAAAGGGCAAAACCGAAAAACGGTTGAGATTGTTAATGTTCCATCTGAAGGTGTGACCATTTTGAGGACTGTGCCTGGTGAGAGTTTGTTTCTCTATTACAGGAGTTCTGTACTCATGAAGTTCTGGACATGCCAGGGACAAATATCAGTAAACAAACATCAGAACTTGAACCTCAACTTCCCACTGTTGCATTCTCCATGTGTCATCTCTCTGTTATTTCTCATGCTAGATCAGGTCTTTACCTATGAAATATTCTGCCTAATTAACATGTAAATAGCTTGAAGTCTACAGAGTTAAATACATATAGGGTTTTCTCCTGTTTTTCCCAGTTGTTCCCTCCCACAGCTCCAATATTCTCCACTGTTTTCATCACCTTCTAGATCTGCTGCCATGCCCTGCAGATTAAGGATTTGGTTCCACAACAGAGAGGAGGTGAATTTCGATGGAACTTTGGTGAGAACCTCGGTTTTTATCCCATTTCCTCTAGGGCTCCACCAGCACCTCTGGAATAATGGTTTCAGTGGTGATACCCTGCAGGGTGAATCCTTAGTTCTGTAGTGCTGGTGAGGGGGGTGGGTCTGAATGCAGTTCAGAAGTATGGGCTTACCTTCTCTCTCAGACAGACACTTTGGGAAAGGAGGATTTTTCTGACTGTCCCCATTCTATGACAAAGGGATTCAATTGGATAGGAATGCTGATAAAAGAAAACCTTAAGCCAAATTAAGTTTAAAGGAGTTTAATTGAGCAATGCATGATTCGTGAATTGGGCAGCCACCAGAATTACAGCACATTCAAAGAGACTTCAGGGCTGCCACGTGGTGGAGAAAGATTTATAGATTTTTGAAAATGATGTCGAGACATCAGAAGTGAGGAACAGAAACAGCTGGGTTGCTTACAGGATGATGTTTGTCTCATTTAAACACAGTTTGAACACTCAAGAGTGTGTGAGTGGTTGAGCTGTGGCTGCTGGAATTGGCCAAGTCTCAGCTATAGTTACAGGTGCACACTCCTAAGTTAGGTTTTCAATCTTGTCCACCTATTCAGGCAGGTTACAGTTTGTTCACAAGGACTCAAACATAGAAGTACGGAGTCCTTCTCAGGCCAGATTTAATTTACTTTATCAATACCGTTCTTTATGTGATTTCTGAGATTTTTTTTTTTTTTTTTTTTTTTTTTTTTGAGTAGGGGAATGGTTCTGTGGCCCAGGCTGGAGTGCAGTGGCGCGATCTCGACTCACTGCAAGCTCTGCCTCCCGGGTTCTCGCCATTGTCCTGCCTCAGTCTCCCGAGTAACTGGGACTACAGGCGCCCGACACCACACCTGGCTAATTTTTTGTATTTTTAGTAGAGACGGGGTTTCGCATTGTTAGCCAGGACGGTCTCGATCTGCCGACCTCGTGATCCACCCGCCTGGGCCTCCCGAAGTGCTGGGATTACAGGCATGAGCCACAGCGCCCAGCCGGTTCCTGAGAATTTCACAAGAGAAATTTACCACACTGGAACTTAAACGATCCAACACATGTTTGTAGCTTTATCTTGTAAGAGGCTACATTTCATATGGCAGCCTCGGCCTCAGTTTAGCTAACACTATGGCTTTGTTTGTTTCTACAAGAACTTGTTTCTCCCAAGGTTTCCTTGATTGTGAAAGGAAAATAAATCTTTGGGTGCCCCATATCACTAAGCCAAAGGGAAAAGTCAAGCTAAAAATGGTTTGGGGCAAACCCACCTCCCATTCTTTCCCTAAAATGACAGCTGCTCACGTTTTTAAAAGCTACATACCTCCTTCAAAATTTGACCACAAGGAAGAAAATCCTTGTGGACCAAGGACAGACAGAGTGTTTTTCTGCTCACGTAAGTCAAATGCACATCTGATTGCTCCATTTGCTCTGTTGTTTCGCTAAGCCAGACTAAGGCCTATGTGACTATTCCTGTAAATTGTACATTCAGTTAAAGGCTAATCAGAAACTCAAAAGAATGCAATCATTTGTCTCATACCTACCTGTGACCTAGAAACTCTCCCCCCAACTTCAATTTGTCCTGCCTTTTTGAACTAAATCAATATACATCTTACATGTATTAATTAATGTCTCATGTCTCCCTAAATTGTATAAAACCAAGCTGTGCCCCACAATCTGGGGCACATATCCTCAGGACTCCCTGAGGCTGTGTCACGGGCATGTCCTTAATCTTGGAAAAATGAACTTCCTAAATCTATTGAGATTAGTCTCAGATTCTCTTTGGTTTACAGATTTATTTCTTATCTCATAACTTCAGTTATTTGAAATATTAAAGAAAAGTTGCCAAATAGAACATTCTCCTGTTTATCTGTTATTGTTGTTGCAAAAATAAGTATATTTATAAAATTTATATAGAATTTATCATTTTTGTACATTACCGAATTGAGTAGCAGCTTTATTAGTAAGACCCAGTGTAATGAAAAATTCAAATATCAATTAGCATCTTAATAGAAAAACAAATCATGCTACATTTGTTTGCTGAAATGCTCCCCATTATTTATAAAAAATAAACACATACAATATAAAATGGTTTAAGTCTTAGTATTTCTATTGATAAAAATAAGCCAAATACATGAGTGTATACTATATTATTTTATTCTTATAAATTATAGAAAATAAAAACTAGTCTAAAGAAACGTGAAAACATCAGAGTTTTATAAAGAAATGGTAGAAAAAGGGAAGGAGAATAATAAAAATAAATAAAAGATCAAGAGGAATGCTGAGGGGAGTCAACTTGTCATCTTGAAAACAGATTTTTTTTTCAAAGTTTACTATTGCACAGGTTAAATATATGAATTTTATCATCTGTCAATTAAAACTCATAAAATTTATTACAAGTAAACAACTGAAACTTTAGACAAAAGAGGGATGATAGGAAGGAACAAATAGATTTGTTAAATGTCAGACACACCAAAAATTTATCTGTCTGACCACTAGATATCTCTGTAGTTTTTGGTAAATGCAGCAATTCTGTCCAAGAGTTGGTTCAGAGAGCAATTGAGGCCAGCTGTGAGGAGCATAGGCCCAGATACTAGGACTCACTGATGCCAGATGTAAGCCCTTAGACACATACCTAGACCCTCTATGTGTGGGTTCACTTTTACATCTGTAAATAAAGAATGCACTGACTCCTACATAACAATTTATACACATAGGTAAAAATAACAAAAAGTATGATAGTTGTTAAATGTTTACACAGAACAATATCACTCTCTCATCTGCTCTGGGACCTGCCCTCTCCTCAGGTGTCCAACCCCAGAGCTTGCTATATAGTAGGAGATATGCAAATAGGTCCCTCCCTCTGCTGATGAAAACCAGCCCAGCCCTGACCCTGCAGCTCTGGGAGAGGAGCCCCAGCCTTGGGATTCCCAGGTGTTTTCATTCAGTGATCAGGACTGAACACACAGGACTCACCATGGAGTTTGTGCTGAGCTGGGTTTTCCTTGTTGCCATATTAGAAGGTGATTCATGGGGAACTAGAGATATTGAGTGTGACTGGACATGAATGACAGAAACAGTGAATATGTGTGGCAATTTCTGATCATGGTGTCTCTGTGTTTGCAGGTGTCCAGTGTGAGGTGCAACTGGTGGAGTCTAGGGGAGGCTTGGTACAGCCTGGGGAGTCCCTGAGACTGTCCTGTGCAGCCTCTGATTCACCTTCAGTAGCTATGCTATGCAGTGGGTTCACCAGGCTCCAGGGAAGGGTCTGGAGTGGGTATCAGCTATTGGTCCTGGTGGTGACACATACTATGCAGACGCCGGGAAGGGCAGATTCACCATCTCCAGAGACAACACCAAGAACTCCTTGTATCTTCAAATGAACAGCCTGAAAGCCGAGGACACGGCTATGTATTACTGTGCAAGATACACAGTGAGGGGAAATTAATGTGAACCCAGACACAAACCTCCCTGCACGGATGCTGGAGGAAATAAGCTGCAAGGGGCGCTCAGGAGTCACTGATTAGCACCAGCCCCAGAGGCAGCTGCACACTGAGGCTGATTTCCTGTCAGGATGTGGGACTTCATCTTTTTACCATTTCTCTAGGGAATCTCTTTAAGTTCAGAATTCTGTGCTTACCAGTGTCATGTCTACATATTTTTAAATGATTATTTTAATATGAGAACCTATTCCCATATGCACAAAACGCAGATTGATGCTTACAGAGATGAAAAGTCCTCAACCATGGTCACCAGGATCAGAGTCCTGAGGAATCTCAGGGTGCCTGGTGAGTCTTCTCCAATCAGAATCAGGACAGAAACCTCTCTGACTAAAACAGTCTTTAGGAATTTTGATCACAGCCAATAGAGAGTCTAGATCATGGTCAGTGTCATGTAGAACCTCACAGGTTTCACGTCTGACCCTTTTCCTGACACTAAAGTATGCAAATCAGTATCAGCACTGATCTGGGGCCCCTTTTGCTCTTAGTCCATTCTATTTCTTTTTATTTGTTGTTGTTGTTCTTGCTTTTCCTTGTACTGTTCCTACTCCCTATAAAGTGGGGATGTAGTTCATGCTGTCAAAGCTCCAAGCCTCAAGTCCATTCCCTGCAGCTCAGGTGTGGCTCAGGCTGTGGCTCCTGCATCCATGTGGGAGAGGCTGATGGGACTTTCTTCTCTCCCATTGCTCAACACCCTGCAGTGTGTTGTGTGGAGACTCACCTGGGAATGCAAGTGGCCAAGAGTAGTGAAGGAGATGAGCTTGTGTGGACAAAATGGGATGTGGATGTGAAATTTATCCTGTCCTGTGCAAACTACCACAGAGTCACCTTCCTCACCAGTAGTGTTAGAAAGAGGGTGTGAAAGTTTTCAGAATAAAAATGGAACTACTCGTGTTAACGCCCTGAAAAATGGAACTAGGAATGACCATGAAGGAAGTTTCTCATACACATACTCCTGATAACAAGAACTACCATAAATGGATTCTGCTTAACCACAACCTTGGATAGAAGTCACTACAACCTTACAAAAATCATGACTACAAGGACATCTTCCCAGCAGATCACTGTTTAACTCTACACTGATGACAACCTTGGTATTGATTTTACAAGCACGAGAAAATCCTCTCAAAACAACTCATGTAATTCACCTCATTTTCACTTCAGAAACCTGTGGGTCAACACCCTGGAGTCACTGCTGCATTTGTTTTTAATGGTAATTAGCCCCCTTTACAATATTTGAGGCTGTTTTTCTCTGATGTCTCTGCTAAAACAAAGAATTTCCAAGTTGACAGCAGTAAAGAAGCTATTTAGGAATATGTGATGGGAAGACATTTTTAACATCCTGTTGAATGTTTCTGCATACCACGTTAATCCCCTGTAATACTTTGCTGTATCAGCCTGTGATGAATCAGAGTATAATATTGAAGGTAAAATGGAAAACACATGAGCTTGTGATGAATCAAGTCATAGGGTGATAATGTCTGTGTCCTTGAGGAAAGAGACCATGGGTTGTAAGTTCTAGTGGGGGTACCTTAGGCAAAGGGAGTTCCTGAGTTTCTGAACATTATGCTACTTATAATTTAAGGTTGCAATTTATGATTTATTTTTACTTAAATCTTTCCAGAAGATATTTGGCAGTAAGGACAGGGCAGAATTTATGTAATAGTGATGACTTAGAGAGTTATTTTGCAATTGCTCCTGTAAGGTATGCACATTGCTCACTTGATACAGAAGTTCAAATGTCACAGGTGGGAAACCAGGAATAAAGCAAATTTTCTGAACTGTCATGGGTGTAGTTTTTGGCAAGGAAGTGTTTCATGTCAATCTGAAAATAAACAGACAACAATAAATCATATTCAAATCCACGGGGAGTCTGACCTCTGTCCTTCTCTCTTGTAAGTACAAGGCTTTGCCAATCCAAAGTATTCTTTAGGCTCCAAGGTATGAAATGCTTTTGGGCTGTGGAAGCTAACAGCTCTCCCCTCAGGCAGGGCTGAGGTATCTGGGGAATGCAGAGTTGTGTTCATGAAGAAGATGGCATTATTGTATCTTCTCCTGTGCCTAGTGACAGCTCCACAGCGTGAGTGTCTCAGATGTCAGACATGGGTCTATGTCGTGAGTGCAGGTACATGTGACTGACAGGGATGGATTCTCCATGCACTCACATGCCCTGTCCCAGGAGCAGCTGCAGAAGTCAGCCCTGGACATGAAGACCTCACATTGATGCTCAGCCTCACCTGCACTCTTTCGGGCCCCTCCATCACAACCAGTCCTTACTACTGGACCTGGATCTGCCAGTTCTCAGGGAGAGGCTGCAATGGATAAAATACATTGCTAGAGGCGGTGGGAATCCATCTGTCTTGTGGAAAATGGCAGCATTTCCTTATTTTATAAGGCATAATAATGTTACATTGTGTACAAATACCACATTGTCTTTATCTATTTATCCATCGACGAACACTTAGTTTTCATATCTTGGCTGTTGTGAATGGCACTGCAATAAGCATAGGAGAGCAGGTATCTTCACAAGGTGGTAATTTCATCTCCTTTGGGTATATTTCCATAAGCTGGATCACTGGTCATATGGTATTTTTGTTTTAATTTATTTAGAAGCCACCACACTGTTTTGCATAATGGTAATGGTGAGAATATAGAATGTCATAATCACTATGAAGAGCAGTTTTAGATTTGAGGTATAATCCAAAAACAGATAATGTTTTATCATGGCTCTTCATATGAGGCTCTAATAAATCTAGTGGAAGTCTAGAAAGTTTTCCCACCTTGGCCAACGATGAGTTTTCCCCTAATTATCTTTGAGTCAGAATATTTGCAGAATGTGAGATGGAGTCTTTTGGCAGGATTCAGGATGATTCATTAATAAATAGTAATGACAGAGAAAAATAGAGAGAGAGAGACATGCAGAGAAAGAAAGAAGAAAGAAAAAAAGAAAGAAAGAAAGAGAAAGAAAGAAAGAAAAGAAAGAGAAAGAGAGAGAGAATATGAATCTCATGAGAGGAAAATCTGCTGGATATCAGTGTTGGGTTTTCAGTCATGTTCAGTCCAAAAATCAGTGTATTCTCAGAGGCACCCATTGCCTCATCACATAGGTGGAGAATTTTGGAAACCAGTGAAGTGTGAGTTCACAATAAGTGATGAAGCTCTCATGTTTCCATAAACTTTCATTAATATGGAAAGTACTTCTATAGATCACTCATGCACAAATATACAAGATGTGTTTTAGCTTTTACGGATGTCTAGAGAAAAATAAGTGAGAAAAGTTTTCCAGGTTACAGAGATCTGCTTAAGTTGAAGATCCCATAGGAGAGTGTCTTTGAGTGAATACTGGTCTATTAACTAAATAGGTCAAAATTCCCTCTGTTGGAGTAGCCTTCCAATTATGTAGATTTCTTTATTCCTTCTTGAGTTGTGAAACATAAACCCAAGGATTGACTTAGTGGAATTTGACTGCTGCATTGATAAAATTTCTGATAAGGTTTCTTCTAATGAATTGAGAATTACTTTCCTGTTTTTCACTCCAGGAAATGAATTTTCACAAGGTTTCAGAATATCATGTTTCAGGTGCTTTACTTAAACAGACTCTTCCTGGGGGCAGTCAGCTTTCTTCTAACCATGAGCTTATTTCTTCTGCAAACCATTCAGTTTGTGCCTCTCTTAAGAATTATGAAACTTTTAAACTTCAATGCACTGAAAATTGTGCCCCTTGAATTAAATGTTGATTGGCACTGACATGAAGTGGCCACTCTTGTATAAGTGTCCTATGTTATGGGCTCAACGTATCAGTGGACTGAGAATCCTCCATTGGATGCCTCTGATTGTGGCACTGAGCAGATTGACAATCCTCAGAGTCATCCATGAAAAAGAGAGTCCTGAGGTTCGTGGGGTTCTTGGATATATTCAGGTGAGTGGAGGAGAGAAACAGGATTGGGGGCTGCCAGCCATTTCAATAACAGTGGGAATTATTAGCATCTAAGTTTAAAGGTCTACATCATTCCAAACACCCTGCATGGCA
Source organism: Colobus angolensis palliatus (assembly GCF_000951035.1). NCBI lineage: Eukaryota > Metazoa > Chordata > Mammalia > Primates > Cercopithecidae > Colobus > Colobus angolensis. The sequence goes on from NW_012118699.1 coordinate 473,804, forward strand.
GGCTGACGGGAAGAAATCCAACCCCACAGCAGCTCCATAGCAACTCTTTAGTATAGTTGGTAGTGAGGCTGTTTCAGGGAAGAAATGTCCACTCAAGTGAATCAATGATGCTTCTCTGAGCTACAAGAAACAGTGTATTGGACCCAGGTTTCTCTGAGTTCAATGTGATGATTACACTCAGTTGTTGCTCCAGTGAGTTTAAATGGGCATGTGGCAATTCAGATACACCTGGCTGTGGGGTTTATGATATGTAAATCTGAACTACATAAACAAAGACGGCATGTCTGACCGTATGAGGATGCAAAATCCTGGAGACCCCACACCCCACACTGTTGTGGTTTTTTGCTCCAGCAACCTCCAGGTTTTTTGTGTGAGAATTGCGATAGATTATTTCATGGCTAAGTCATCAAGAGACATAAACTCTGAGAAATACACACAGAAACTGCTCCAGATAGAAGATCCAGGGGAAGGACCTTTCTTGCACCTTATCCATGTAAGGGAAAGCAGTCCATCTCCATTACAGACCCCTCACAGCAGGCTTCCTTTATCATGAAGATGGGTTAAATTAGCCAATAGGGTAAGAATCCTATAATGTTCCAGCCGGAAAAGGGAAAGCATCAGTTTGACCTCTGGAGATTCTGTGTATAGGACAACTTCCAGAGAAAGAAGAGCACTAAATTATTAAGATTCAATTGTAACTACATATGATACTTCTGGGATGCACAAATTAAAGATGAAAGTGTGGCAATGCACAGGCTCTATCAGAGAAGGAGAACAGGGAAACTGAAAGAGATTGGCAGAGAGTAGGACAAGGACAGAAGAGTGATCTGAAGCCTCTGACATCAACTCTGTAAAGACAAGGTCTTAGCAACTCCCGTATTGACTGCCGATTCTGTTACCATGGGCCATTTACAGGATTCCTAGCTAAGAAAAAGAAAAAAAAAAAAAACTGCATGCCCTTCCCAAGTCTCCACTTGTGTTCTGTTTTTCTTAGCTCTCTAGGACAAAAACATGGCGTAAACCTAGACCTAGTGTCAGCGAAGGAGGCACTTCCTACAGGCTACACACAGGGAAGAAGGGAAAATGTGTGTTATTGGAATAGGACATACAGAGATGGCTTTCATCTGAATAGATCTACACCCGCAGGTATTCTCAGCTGTAACGTTCAACTACAAGAGCCTAATGAAGAAACACGACCCTGCCCAAACCCCTACAAGTTCTTGTATTCACTGTGTCTCCACTGATTTAGTGCCTCTGGAGCTTCAGAGAACTGGCTCCCTCCTGTGTCCTAGAATCTTTTCTTTGGGTCTTTCTGCAGAATTCAACAGGTTTAGTTAGGCTAATCAGCTGTTTCAAGAGATGGTGTTGGCAGCATATATTGTCGCTGAAAGAGTATTCTAAGCCAGGGCACAGCCGCTTTATGCTGGACTAAAGACTCTGGAGGAAATGTTTTGTGAGCCCTGACAGAAACCTCCTTGCAATGTAAGGGCTGGGCAGGAGGGGGCACTCAGGAGCCACGCAGCACCAGGTCCAGCCCCAGAACAGGAGGCTGGGGAGGAGGTTTCCTCTCAAGGCCTCGGTTTTCCTTCATCAGAAAAAAAAAAAAATCTAAAATAACTGTTCAACGAGTTGCTGATATGCTTTCAAATATCCTGCTACAATGGAACAATTCATATAACTTAAGGCAGTAATAACTATTTTTTAAATTGGGCTTCTAGGATTAGAAATACCTTAACAGTGAGAATATGAAGAATAGGCATGATTTTACTAATTCAATGGGTACAGAATTGCAGGAGTCACTATATTCCTATGAACAAAAAATTCAGATTTCAGTGTTAAGTAATGTTGCTTACATTGTGTGAGTGACAGGGCAGTGGTAGATCTGAGAGTGTGGCAGGTGCACAAACCTAATGAGTCAGAAATCAATATGGAAAGATCAGGATCTCTGGATATGAACTGAAAGTCTGTAAATAGTTCACAAAATACTAATAAACAGAGATGAATATAAAATCCATAATTATCCAAAACACAAATTCCTTGGAAGTTATTCTGGGAGCATGAGTTCAAAAGAACTCCAAACTCCTGTTTCAACTTCTGACTCCCCGTTTCTGTGATATAAGAAAATCATCTCCAATTATGCACCTCAGGGCAATTCTGTAAACCCAGAGTGTTTCTGCTGAAGATCCTGGGGAATCAAGACACCAGGCAGGTGATGGGGACACTGTCTCAGGAGCGCCCAGCAGATCTCAGAGGAACCTGCTGGAGAGTCACATGGAACATCCACAGTCAATTTCTCAGAGTCAACAGTGAGCTGTGCCAGTGCCTGAGGGGACCATGATGGGGCCAAGGCACGTGCTCAGTGTCATGGACAGTTATAGTCCTGAAATGATCAGATGGTCTTGATGCTAATGAAATATGGGCTCAGAATGAGGAGTGTAATCTGTGGGGACTTGTTCTTCAGTGAAGGGATCCTGTCCGTGAATAGCAGTGGAGCAGGGCATGCATTTTCTGAAGCAGCATTAGGGCTTGGACCATAAGCATCCCACTCCTGTGTGGCGGATGGGTCATCTATCTTCTCTTTCTCATCCTCGATCAGGCTTTGAGGTATGAAATAATCTGTCTCATGAATATGCAAATAACCTCAGATCTACTGAGGTAAATATGGATACATCTGTGCCCTGAAAGCATCGCCCAACAGCCACATCCCTTCTCTACAGAAGCCCCTGAGAGGAAAGCTCTTCACCATGGACTGGACCTGGACAGTCTTCTGCTTGCTGGCAGTAGCTCCAGGTAAAGGGCCAACTAGTTCCAGGGCTGAGGAGGGATTTTTTTCCAGTTTAGGGGACTGTCATTCTCTACTGTGTCCTCTCTGCAGGTGCCCACTCCCAGGAGTAGCTGGTGCAGTCTGGGGCTGAGGTGAAGAAGCCTGGGGCCTCAGTGAAGGTCTCCTGCAAAGCTTCTGGATACATCTTCACCAGTTATGCTATCAGCTGGCTGCGACAGGCCCCTGGACAAGGGTTTGAGTGGATGGGAGGAATCAACCCTAGTGATGGTAGCACAAGCTACGCACAGAAGTTCCAGGGCAGAGTCACGATTACTGCGGACACGTCCACGAGCACAGTCTACATGGAGCTGAGCAGCCTGAGATCTGAGGACACGGCCGTGTATTACTGTGCGGCAGACACAGTGTGAAAACCACATCCTCAGAGTGTCAGAAACCCTGAGGGAGGACTCAGCTGTGCTGGGCTAAGGAAATGTCAGGGGTTACTCAGTTTAAGACTGTTTAGAAAATGGGTTATATATTTGAGAACAACAGAAACACAGTCTAACTGTAAGAGAAATATTCCATTCAAGAGCCACCATATAAGCCAAATTGACAGAGTGGGAAAGGCCACACTCAATAAAGTTGATACAAGCATTCCATGAAGGTGCTACTGTGAACAGTTCAAATTAGATGCATAAATAATTTGGAGCAAGGTTATTTGATCATGTGTTAAGGGTAAGTATGATTCTTAAAAGGAGGCAAAATTGTCTTTCAAATGTTTCTGTCACTCCTTACCATAAATTTTATTTTAGAGCAGTTTTAGGTTTGCAAAGAAATTGCACAGAAGGTGTGAGAATTCCCATGAATCCCTGCCCTGCACAGGCACAGCCTCCTCCACCACGACCATCCTGCACCACAGGCACAAATTAGTCACAATGGATGAATCTACACGGACCCTTGGTTCTTTCCTTTTCTGATGATCCCCGAATATAACAAACCTAAATTATCTTGGAACACCCAGGTATTTTCAGTGGCTTTCTAGAAGTGATATTAGTCAGAGGGAAAGTGAGTTGAGGCTATTACCATTTGAGCACTTTCTTCCAAAATCCACAAAATATATATTAATTTGGAGTTTTTCTTACTCCTGGTTTACAATGCCCCTTCCCAGAGAATAACATTTTTAAGCTTTTTGTGAGGCTGGAAATTGAAAAAAAATTAAAAAAAAGAGAAACTTTCCTGTATTAGGCTGACTTATCCCAGAGGCAGTAATGAGCACAGCCCAGACCCAGGAAAAGTCTTAATAATATTATCTAATGTGCTTCTGAGACTCCTCCAGCACTCCCTCAACATAGAGAGAAGAAAAAGAATTTTTCCTTTGTTTTATGGTATGAGTTTATAGATTCTTGTTCTATGTTACTAATAACTTCAAGTATTCTGTTTTATCTAAGAAGTACAATGAAGGTAATGAGAAGCCTGAGCAGGCCTGAACTACAGTGGTCTAGGCACGATAGTGAGGGTTACGAGATAAAACAGCGCAAGGCTGTTTAGAGCAAAACCTAGATAACAGACATCTGGGTTGCACAGCAATGATCATGTGCAATCCTGAGTTATGAACTGTCTTTGTAATGCCTCTGTGTCCCTGCTTTTGTGCCACTCTAATCTTGCTTCAAGCTAGCCCACCCCATTTTGTGAAGCGTGTTTAAAAGTCAAGTGCTGTCTTTATTCTGCACCCAGTCTTTGTTTGTTGAGTCTGCTGGGTCTGAGTGCACTCATTAATAAAGATATCCTCCTGTATATAGGATCTCTCTGGTCCTCCTGATTCCACAACATTGCGGCCACGTTCATATCTCTAAAAGGCCAGAAAGTTCTGGTCAATCTCATAATGAAAATCCTTTAATGAGGGTTGGCAAACCTGACAATAAGAGATTTCATGTATAATGCCTTAGAGTTGGATTAGATACACCGTAAGCTCTTGGGTGGTGGTTGTGAATAAGGCGGATTGTGCAGCAAATGCAAACACATGCATGGGACCCAGGCAGGAACAAAAGCTTCCCTTTACAAAGTGGGTGGACCCTGGAGGGAGCCCTCAGAGGTGGGCAGTGGTCGCCCTTGCTGACTGCACATTAGCCAGAGGGATAATCATGATTGGTCTTGCAGGGAAAGAGCACCACTGAGGTCACAGGTTATGAAAATATTTGTCAACCTCCAGCTGAGCAAGTCCATCTGCTTGCTTGTGGGTATCAGCCTCATGGTGGATACACGCTGGGAGATGACAAGATGCACGTAAACCTCCTCTCACTAACTATCCACTACCACACACTCAAAACCCACCTGTGCTCCAGAAAGGAATATGTGCCTGTGGAAACAGACAGAGCTTAAGTATTTTGTTACCTTGTGAATATACTGTGTGAAACCACATGTTTCGGGAAGATTAGCTCACAAATGTTGACCAAGTGACTGAAGGGCAGTGGCGGGTGAGGTGACGGGACAGCCTCAGGGCTGCACATGAGGAGGGCTCCCTCCCCATGCAGGCTTTTCCTCCAGGAGCTGCACCAGGAACTCAAGGAGGATCAGAGAGAATTCTGAGAACATCCTGTTGCGGTGCTGTCTAGAGAGGAAGAATATATATGAAAAAATATAACTCTGAGTAATGTATGGGCATTTGTTCATGAAAACTCTTTCTCTGAAAGCTTGTGAAGTTCTTGAAATACCCCTGATTAGCTGAGGGCAAACATTTAAACCCTCCTTCCACAGGGAGTTCAAGCAGGATGGATGTGTCCTTCTGTGATCTTCCCCAACCCCGTCCTCTTCCCAGCTTGTCTCTGGCTCTCTGTGTAAACAGTTCTCATCAGTGGAATGTGCTTGATGAAGTGAGGTCTTCAATTTTTTCATCTTCTATGTGGTCATGTAATTTTCCTCATCTGAGGTTTAAAAACTCACCCGCATTCAGCACATGACAGCCTAAAATCTCTTCTGGGCAAAGCAGCAACAAAGGCACCCACCAGGGTTGAGCATCCCGTGTTGCTGACAGCGACCACCGGGGCTGAATGTCCTCTTCACAATCCTGTGTCAGAGCATCGCCTGAGTGATTTCAGTAGCAACTCCCCAGGAGAAGCAGCTGAAAACTCCTTGTCCCATTTTCCATACAGATATAACCCCTCTATTTTCCTGAAGAAATAGCTGAATGCTGAATATGCTGAATGTCTACTGGTTTTGCAAGCTTGTGAATATACCACTTTCTAATTTCTGACCTGTGCAGACCACTCTACAGACTTTTCTCACTGGTGTGGCCAGCATTCTGGATGTCAAATATAACTGAACTTCTTCATATAAAAGTCAACACAAACTCCTCATGGTTTCAGAGCTCACTGAATTGAATTGGAAATAAAACTCACAATTACCCATAACACAAATTCCATGGAAGTTATCTTGGGATCATGAGTTCATAACCTGTAGACCAAGAGCCCAAGAGTGTTTCTATTGAAGAGCCTGGGGGATCAAGACACCAGGCAGTTGATGCAGACACTGTCTAAAGAGTGCCCAGCGGCTCTCAGAGGGACCTGCTGGATACTCACGTGGGACATCAGCAATCACTTTCTCAGAGTCACCAGTGAGCTGTGCTAGTTTCTGAAGGGTCCAGGATAGGGCCAAGGCACCTGCTCTGTGTCATGGAGAGTGATTGTTCCTGAAATCATAGAGGTTGTCTCCATGCTTGTAAAAACTATATTTGCAGTGAGGAACCTGTTCTGAGAGGGCTGATTCTTCAGTGAAAGGACCTCTGTCCACAAATGTTCATACATGGAGCAGGGCATTCATTTCCTCAAGCAGGATTAGGGCTTGAACCATCAGCATCTCACTCTTGTAAGGCTGATATGTCATTTATCTTCCCTTTCTTATCATCAACCAGGCTTTGAGCTATGAAATGCTCTGTCTCATCAATATGCAAATAACCTGAGATCCACTTAGGTGAATATGGATGTCTGTGCCCTGAGAGCATCCCCCAACAACCACAGGCCTCCTCTAGAGAATCCCCTGAGAGCTCAGCTCCTCACCATGGACTGGACCTGGAGGATCCTCTTCTTGGTGGCAGCAGCCACAGGTAAGGGGGGCTCTCAGGTCCCAGTGATGAGAAAGGGATTGAGTCCAGTCAAGGGGGCTTTATCCACTCCTGTGTCCCCTCCACAGGTGCCCACTCCGAGATGCAGCTGGTGCAGGCTGAGGCTGAGGCGAAGAAGCCTGGGGCCTCAGTGAAGTTTTCCTGCAAGGCTTCCGGATACACCTTCACCTACCGCTACTTGCACTGGATGCGACAGACCCCTGGACAAGGGCTTGAGTGGATGGGATGGATCACACCTTACAATGGTAACACCAACTATGCACAGAAGTTCCAGGACAGAGTCACCATTACCAGGGACAGGTCTATGAGCACAGCCTACATGGAGCTGAGCAGCCTGAGTTCTGAGGACACGGCTGTGTGTTACTGTGCAAGATACACAGTGTGAAAACCCACATCCTGAGACCGTCAGAAATCCCAGGGAGGAGGCAGCTGCACTGAATGAGGAGATTACAGGGCTTACAATGTTTAAAGTGCTTTCTAAAATAGGCTAAGCAATTGAGGAATATGAGTAATAGAAACATGTATGCACTCTATATAGGAAATATTTCTAATAACTGTCACCCTATATGCACAATTCACACAGAGGTAAAAGCAGAAATCAGTCAAGCTGATGCAAAGTTTCCCACGTAGGCTTTGTGCAGACATAAGTTCCAAAATCAGATAGATAAATAATTTGGAGCAAGATTGCTCGACAACATGGCTAACACTAAATATGATTCCTAAAAACTGATCAAAATGTATTCCAAAATGTCTCTGTCGCCTTTATTTTTTTTGAGACGGAGTCTCGCTCTGTGGCCCAGGCTGGAGTGCAGTGGCCGGATCTCAGCTCA
>NW_012118699.1:481601-482536 GCF_000951035.1 Colobus angolensis palliatus
TCTCGATCTCCTGACCTTGTGATCCGCCTGCCAAAGTGATCGGCCTCCCAAAGTGCTGGGATTACAGGCGTGAGCCACCGCGCCCGGCTCTGCCACCTCTCTTACATAAAATGTATTAAAAAGTAGTTTTAAAACCTCAGCAAAATTGAACAGAAGGTCCACAGAGTCCTTATGTTCCCCTGCTTCACCATGCATGGACTTCCCCACTGTCTCCATCCTGCCTGAGTCATCAATAAGTTCCAGTGGATGAACTTACATAGCCTTGTTGCTTCTTTCCTCTTCCAGCAGTCCCTTGGCATACCAAGCCTAAATAATCTTGAAGCACCACAGGTTCCTCAAGTGGGTTCCTGGGAATGATGCCAGTTAGAGGAAAAGTGGGTGGGGCTATTTCTATTGGGACTCTTTTTTAGAGGATTCATACAATGTAAATTTTCTTATAGATCCTGTGGCTCATGATTTACTATGTTCCTTCCCAGAGAGTGAGGTCCCTAAATGTTTAGAGGTAGATCCATGTCTATAGAAAGAAAACAAGTTCTAGTGAATCCCATAAGGAATATCCTTAGTGAGAAGTGGAGACGTTGGTTGATTATATCAAGGCCTGTGATGGTATCAGAGGTAATCTGCATAAAGCTACTTTGTTGGCACAGACAACAACAGAGCTGAGAGTGGATAAAGGAAATACTCCATTTTCTGGAGCTTGTTTTAACTGTGGGAAGAATAGTCATACTAAAAAAGAATGTAGAAAAAATCAGTGAGTCAGGCTGCCAGATAGGGGAAAAAAGAAAACTGCTGAGCCTGAAATATGTCCAAAATGTAAAAAAGGAAAACATTGGGCTAATCAGTGTCACTCTAAGTTTGATAAAGAAGGGAACCCGATTTTGGGAAATGCCAGGAGGGTCCCGTCCAGGGCCCCATTCTAAACCAGGGCATTTCCA
>NW_012118699.1:482586-483874 GCF_000951035.1 Colobus angolensis palliatus
AGTGTCACTCTAAGTTTGATAAAGAAGGGAACCCGATTTTGGGAAATGCCAGGAGGGTCCCGTCCAGGGCCCCATTCTAAACCAGGGCATTTCCAGCTCAGGCCATTCCCTCACCTCTATACAATGTCTGTCTCCCGCCACAGCCAGTAGTGCCCCAGTATATTTATGCTGCACAAAAGCTGTGAGGCTTCTGTCTGGTGAACCCCCACAAAAGGTCCCAAGAGGAGTCTGTGGACCCTTGCCAGCAGGGATGATGGGATTACTTTTAGGAAGATCTAGTTTAAGTTTAAAAGGGGTTCAAATATATACAGGAGTCATTGATTCAGATTACAAAGGAGAAATTCAAATTGTTGTATCTACTTCTGTTCCCTGGAAAGCAGAGCCAGGAGAGCACATAGCACAGCTCCTGATTGTGCCATATGTGGGAGTGGAAAAAAGTGAAATTACATGAACAGGAGGATTTGGAAGTACAAATAAACAAGGCAAAGCAGCTTATTGGGCAAATCAAATTACTGATAAACATCCTACCTTTGAATAACTATTCAGGGAAAGAAATTTAAAGGTTTCATAGACAGCGGAGTGGACATTTCAATAATTTCTCTACAGTACTGGCCATCCTCATGGCCAATTCAACCCACTCAATTTATCATAGTTGGGGTTGGTAAAGCCCCTGAAGTATATCAAAGTAGTTATATTTTGCATTGTGAAGGGCCCGATGGACAACCTGGGACTATTCCACCATTATAACTTCTGTACCTATAAATTTATGGGGAAGAGATTTATAACAACAATGGGAGCACAAGTTCTAATTCCAGAACAGTTATATAGCCCTCAAAGTCAGCATATGATGCATGAAATGGGGCATGTCCTTGGTATGGGACTAGAAAAAAATTTGCAAGTTTTGAAAGAACTGCTTCCAGCAAAAAGACAAAATTCCCACCAAAGATTAGGATATTATTTTTGATGGCGGCCATTGTTAAGCCTCCAAAACCTATATCTTTAAAATGGTTAACAGATAAGCCAATTTGGGTAGAACAACAGCCACTAAGTAAAGAGAAACTGGAGGCTTGAGATAAATTAGTTACTGAACAATTAGAAAATGGGCACATAGCTCCAACATTTTCCCCTTGGAATTCTCCAGTTTTCCTAATTAAGAAAAAAATCGGGTAAGTGGAGAATGTTAACTGACTTAAGAGCCATCAATTCAGTTATACAACCTATGGGAGCATTACAGCCAGGATTGTCTTCTCCTGCTATAATTCCAAAAAATTGGCCTTTAATAGTCATA
>NW_012118699.1:484680-487272 GCF_000951035.1 Colobus angolensis palliatus
CATTACAGCCAGGATTGTCTTCTCCTGCTATAATTCCAAAAAATTGGCCTTTAATAGTCATACATTTAAAGGACTGTTTTTTTACTATGCCCTTAGTTGAGCAAGACTGTGAAAGGTTTGCATTTACAATTCCTGCAGTAAACAACCTGCAGCCTGCTAAGCGTTTTCGTTGTTTTACAGATGGGTCTAGTAATGGTAAAGCTTCTTATTGTGGATCAAAAAGTGAAGTTTTCCATACGCCCTATATTTCAGCTCAAAATGCGGCACTTGTCACTGTAATTGAGGTGTTGACTACTTTTGATATGCCTACTAATGTGATTTCTGATTCTTCATATGTGATTCATTCCACACAGATAATTGAAAATGTTCAGTTCCAATTTCATACAGATGAACAACTGATGCCTTTATTTACCCAATTGAAAATAGCAGTTAGAAGTAGAATGCACTATTTTTACATCACTCATGTTAGGGCTCATAGACCTCTTGCAGGACCTTTGACTGAATGGAATCAAATGGCTGATTGCCTAGTTGCTAATGCAATATCTAATGCTAGAAACTTTTACAATTTAGCCTGTGTTAATTCCTCTTGTCTTAAACGCAGATACAGCATTACCTGGAAAGAAGATAAAAATATTATCCAATGATGTCCAACTTGCCAAATGGTACATTCCTCATCTTTTACAGGAGGAGTTAATCCTTGAGGATTGGAACCTAACTCTCTTTGGCAAATGGATGTCACATATATTCCCTCGTTTGGGAGACTGGCATATGTACAGGTATGTGTGGACACCTTTTCTCACTTTGTCTGGGCTACATGCCAATCAAGAGAGTCTTCTGCCTGTGTTAAACATCACCCTTTGCAGTGTTTTGCGGTGATGGGCATTCTAGCTTCTATTAAACTGATAATGCACCAGGCTACACTAGCCAAGATCTAGCTATATTTTTCTCTATGTGGAATATTAAAAACATTACTGGCATCCCACAGAATTCTCAAGACAAGTGATAGTGGAAAGAATAAATCTCTCCCTAAAACAGCAGTTGCAAAAGCAGAAAGAGGCAGACAGATAATATGGAACACCACAGATACAACTGAATCCTGCATTATTAACTTTAAATTTTTTGAGCCTGCCCAAATGCCAGATGCTATCAGCAGCAAAGACAGAAGCAGAGACAGAAGCAGAAACCAGCTGCAAAGACAGAAGCAGAAAAATTGGTTTGGTAGAGAGATCTGACAACAAAAAATTGAGAAATAGGTAAAATAATAACTTGCGGTAGAGGTTATTCTTGTGTTTCTCCAGGCCAAAATCAACATCCAGTTTGGATAGCATCAAGACACCTGAAACCTTATAATGAGCCAGATGCCAAGGAAGAGACTCTGGGAGGATCCTGAGGACCCCCAGTTGCAGCCATGTCGGGGCTGACACTGAGGAGGACCCCAACTGTCATGAGCAACACTCGTCAAACACACCCACCCACCTGGGGACAGATCAAGAAGCTGTCACAGATGGCAGAAGAGAACCTGAGGAAAGCGGGACAACCAGTTGCAATAAATAATTTAATGGGAGCTCTGATAGCAGCTGTCACCACTGCTGTGAGTATTCCTTCAACAAGGGTTGACACAAAGAACAATTATACTTATTGCACATATTTATCAACCCTGGCTGGTAATAACCCCTGGATATAATCGCTCTATGACACAGTGACACATGCTTTCTGATCTCAGTGTTTATCATAATAAATCTGCTCCTATAATTGAAGCATACCACCTTCAAAAACTGTCTGTAAACAAAATAGAACTTGGCCAGAAACAATGAATGTACTTGTTTAGGAATAATGCCTAGATGTAATCACTCTATGACACAGTTACACATGCTTTCTGATCTCAGTATTTACCATAATAAATCTGTTCCTATAATTGAAGCATACCACCTTCAAAAACTGTCTGTAAACAAAATAGAACTTGGCCAGAAACAATGAATGTACTTGTTTAGGAAGATTGATATGCACAACAGGCACAGGTGCTGCACAATGATTCCTATGGAATCATTATTAATTGGTCACCTAAGGGGATGTTTAGCTTAAACTGCACCTCTCAGTCTGTGTGCCCTGGCCACACTGTGTTCAGCTGGTCTCAACAAAACAGTCAGATGGTAGAAATGATAAGAAGTATAGCAAAAGTTCCTATTATCTGGAGCCATGGTGATATCGTAGCACCTCAACCTCAAATGATATGGCTCGTTGTAGTAACTAAACATAAGGATTTGTGAAAACTATTAATAGCTACTAATGAGATCAAAATTTGGGAAATTATAAAAAAGCATCTAGAAAGACACTCTACAAACTTCTCTTTGGATATTGCAAAATTAAAGAACAAATACAGCATCCCAGGCACACTTGACCTTAATGTCAGGAACTGGAGTGCTTGAAGGAGTTACAGACAAATTAGCAGCTAGTAACCCATTAAAATGCAAAAAAAACACTTGGAAGCTCTGTGATTTCAATGACAATTGTGCTTTTAATCTGTGTTGTTTGTCTTTGCATAGTCTGCAGATGTGGCTCTTGACTTCTGCTAGAAGTAGCTCACCTTGACAA
>NW_012118699.1:492539-493956 GCF_000951035.1 Colobus angolensis palliatus
CTTCCCTTCATGATCACTGAAGTCACCCAAGTATGGGAAGGTAACAGTCCTTAGAATATGCTCATCTACCTGCAGAATCCCTGCTCTCCTCACCCTTTTCTAGGGTCCTGCAGACATCACCCCATCCCATCCCCTCCTTCTCTAAGTACCCCAGAGTGGGCTCTACAGCTTCTGCTGCCCTCTGTGTGCTCAGCCCTTGGGCTCAGTACGGCTTTGATGATAAAGCCCAAATCTCTATTGTTTTTGCACACTTTCTGACCACCCTCTAGCAAGCTGCCATTGTGAGTGAATCCTGGGAATCCTGGGGTGACTTTAGTTCTATATTTATGGATATTCTCTAGCATCCAGGAATATTGTAAAATAAGCAACATATAGAGTTTATGTTAAAAATTCATGTAAAACAATTGAAGAATAAAAATCATTTAAATTGCAAAACACTATCTTTTAAATTTAATACTTAATATTTTATTTTACTTTAATATTTAAATGTTATTTAATTGGAAAAAGCTGACACATTTTTCAAAATACAATGTTATTTCAACACATTGTGTAATAAAATTTTAATAGAGATGTTTACCTTTGATTAACACATTCCTTTATAATGTATAATGCATTATTATATGCATTTAAAAAGTATGCCACTAGCAAAAATGAGAAATCAGCCATAAGAGAATATATAAGGAATACCATTGTATATTTCAATGATGCCTTTTCCAATAATGGCAGTTACAGTAAGTTTTACTAAAACATACACTTACGTATATTTCATAATTGATATTGGAATATACAGACATTCATAGAAGAATATTACTTTGGACTAAAACCTCAAATATAAATACAAATAAATTTAAATCAATTAATTAATTAGAATAACACAGAAACAAAGGTAGGTTGCTTTGGTGTTCAGAAATGTGTTCACTTTTGCCTGTGCTCATATATGTTTCATTGCTGAGTGTGGGTGTTTCTTTGTGTATGTGCCTATAAAGTTTTAAAACAGATTATTAACTTATATAGTCATAGAAATCTAAGTTTGGGTTTTTTTCATGTTAAAAGTTAACAGAAAACTCAAATGAAAAAAAAAAAGTCATAGGCCAGGTGCAGCGGCTCACGTCTGTAATCTCACCACTTTGGGAGGCTGAAGCGAGTGCATCACCTGAGGTCAGGAGTTTGAGACCATCCTGACCAACATGGTGAAACCCCATCTCTAGTAAAAATATATAAATTTGCTGGATGTGGTGGCAGCTGCAATCCTAGCTACTGGGGAGGCTGAGGCAGGAGAATTCTTGAATTTGGGAGGCAGAGTTTGCAGTGACCCAAGATCATATCACTGCCCTTTAGCCTGGGCAACAAGAACAAAATGCTGTTTAAAAAAAAAAAAAAAAATTCCAGAGAGTATTTGAAATGCCTGTGGTGTATT
>NW_012118699.1:494308-494982 GCF_000951035.1 Colobus angolensis palliatus
GGGGATGTGTTGGGAAGAAGCCCCCCAAGATAAGGCCATAAACTGGCCCTAAAACCTGCCATAAACAAAATCTCTGCAGCACTGTAACGTGTTCATGATGGCCATGAAGCCCATAGTGGAAGGTTGTGGGTTTACTGGAATGAGAGCAAAGAACACCTAACCTGGCCCACCCAGGACAGAAAACCTCTCAAAGCCATTCTTAAGCCACAAACAATAGCATGAGTGATCTGTGCCTTAAGGACATGCTCCTGCTGCAGTTAACTAGCCCAACCCATTCCTGTATTTCAGCATATCCCTTCGTTTCCCATAAGGGATACTTTTAGTTAATTTAAAATCTATAGAAACAATGCTAATGACTAGCTTGCTGTTAATAAAGTCATGGGTAAATCTCTGTTCGGGGCTCTCAGCTCTGAAAGCTGTGAGACCCCTGATTTCCCACTTCACACTTCTATATTTCTGTGTGTGTGTCTTTAATTCCTCTAGTGCCACTGGGTCTCCCCGACTGAGCTAGTCTTGGCAACACGGATGCCCGGGAGGGCTTATGAAACACTGGGGGGCACTTAGGACCCACTAAGGAGCACTCAGAACACGAGGGGTCACTCAGAGCCACCAGAGGGTGCTTAAGACACCAGGGGATGCTCAGGACACCAGAGGAGGCTCGGAACCACCAGGGA
>NW_012118699.1:500273-502378 GCF_000951035.1 Colobus angolensis palliatus
TTGCCACTAAGGTAATAAGTATAGTGCCTAATGGGTAGTTTTTCAATTCTCACCCTTCTCCCATCCTCCACACTTGTGTAGGTCCCAATGTGTGTTGTTTTCTTCTTTATGTCAATATGATTAGCTCCCGCATATAAGTGAGAACAGGTGGTATATAGTTTTCTGTTACTCTGTTAATTTGCTTGGGATAATGACCTCCAGGTCCAACTACGTTGCTGCAAAGAGCATGTTCTTATTCTTGTTATGACTGTGTTGTATTTCATGCTCAAACATACAGAAATCAATGTGTTGGGAAAAAGCCAAGTGTTGGGAGAGAAGCTGAGACCGAGCTTGCATATCTGACATAATATCCAGGGCTCAGGGCATAAAACCCCTCCTGGACTTTGGAATGTGTCTAGACTTGCTGGGTCCTTGCTTCTAGCCCTCCCACGCCCCTAGATCAATTGTATTCCCATTATCTCAAGTAGCAGAACATGTTCCATATAAATGCTAAACCATCACAGCTGTAGATTGTGTGTTTGCCCTTTCGACCCCTACATTCTCACCACCTGTTTCTTTGTTTGATCACCAATAAATAGTCTTGGCTTCCAGAGCTGGGGGCCTTCACAGGCTCCACACTGGCGATGGTCCCCTGGTCACACTTTCTCCCTCAAACTGTCTTTTTCTCATTCCTTTGACTCTGCTGGACTTCGTAGCCCCAATGACCTGGTGTTGTGCTTGATCACCCCAACATTTCTGGCACCCAATGTGGGGCAACAAAGACCCCGGTGAAGGAACAGCAGAGCATGTAAAAGTGGAGGCTGCATCATCAAAGGATACCTGATTGTGATTAAAACAATCTCGGAGAGAAAGCTGAGAGCTCAGCAGAACCAGGGTAACAATGGAACAAAGTGAAAGCAAACTTTCTGCTTATTTAAATTTCTTAAGGCATTTATTATGAAGAAGGGAAGTGAAAGTTAGTACACAGAATATATTATCACTGTTTCGTAGAGGAAAGCAGGTTTTGCCCATGGTTCCTGGAACAAGGGACTATGGAGTTGGATGAAAGGGAGAGAATTGGCAGATATTTTTTTAAAAGCATATAAAGATGGAGCAAAATTCCAGTCTCAGTTTGGTCAATGTGGACACTAATAAAGGCTGCTTATGAGCCATTTCAAACAGATGTTGAGGCAGATCCAGATGAGAAAGAGGAGGACAAGTGTGAAAAAACCACAGATTCTGAATGTGAAGAATAGAAACCAGAGGAAAATAAAGGAAAACTAAACAAGTATGTTTTACTAGCCCATCAGCTCCATCTGCTGAATTAAGTGAATGGCCACCTCCTCTCTCTCCCCTTAATGGGCGAAAAAATGTATTAGCTACAAAACGTACTGCTCCTGTAGTTACAACCTTAAAACCTGGAGCAATTGGTGGTGCTATACAAAATCCCATTCAAAAGGCTAGAGCTGACAGACACCTTGAAGCGTGGCAATTTCAGTTTCTCTAATTGAACCACCTTTCCATTTGAACTGTTAAAGGTATTCATGCAGGCCATTAGTCAATATGGGCCTACTCTCCTTTTGTGCAAAGTTTGTTAAAAAATGGCTCTTGATAACAGGTTAATACCATATGATTGGGATACTTTGATAAAATCTATTGTCACTCCATCTCAGTACTTGCAGTTTAAAACCTGGTGGTTTGATGAAGCTCAAACTCGTGCAAGGGAAAATACACAAGCACAGCCACCTGTGCCAGTTTCCTTTGAACAGTCAATGGGAGTCGGCCCTAACTGGGGTCGATTAGAAAATCAAGCAGTAATGTAGGATGTTGCCATTGTTCAGCTGCACTCGGTGTGCTCACGGGCATGGGAAAGGATAAATGTTACAGGGGAAAAATATCCTCTCAGTTCTGTCAGACAAGGACCTGAGGAACCATATATTGATTTTTATTGCTCAGCTCCAAGAGGCTGTGTATAAAGCCATAACGGATAAAACAGCTGAAGATGTTGTAATACAGCTTCTTGCATATGACAATGCTAATGCAGAGTGTCAAACTGCTATTAGACCCCTGAGAGGGAAGGCTCACTTAGCTGAATATATTAAGGCTTGCAATGGCATTGGAGGTAA
>NW_012118699.1:508678-510007 GCF_000951035.1 Colobus angolensis palliatus
GGTCAGGGGGTGTGTTTCTCCTCAGGAGAAGGAGCTTGCATGATTTAAACCTCACACTGGCATCAGATAAGGAGGCTAGGCTTCCCTGATTTCTTCACTAGATTTACCACATGCAGAGGACAAGGAGGAGGAAGAATAAACCCGAATTCATTAGCATTGAGCACAAAGCCTCTTGTTGCTGATGGGACAGCTGCCTTCCTGTATCACACAACAGTTTCTCCAAAGTGTCTTTACCCTGAGAATTGAGATTGCCTTTCTCTTCTAAGTGAAAAAAAATAGAACACTCCAAATAAGTTGTAATGCTGTATTTGTAAGACATTCTAATATAGGTCAATTATAACTTGGAATATGCATCCACTTATCTTTTTATTTGTATAAATTCATCGGTGAAAGTGCAATTTTGTTACATGGATATATTGTTTAGTGATAAAGTCAGGGCTTTAAGGGGAGTCATCATCTGGATGGTATATGTTGTACTCATTAAGTATTTTCTCACCCCACACACTGCTCCCACCCTCCAGACCTCCAAGTCTCCAATATTTATTATTCCACACTCTATATTCATGTGTACATATTATTTAGTTCTTACGTAAGTGAGAACATGTGGTATTCAACTTTTCTGAGTTATTTAACTTAAGATGGTGGTCTAAAGTTTCATACATGCTATTGTAAAATACATAATTTCATTTTTTATTATTGAGTAGTAATTAAATGTGTGTACATATATATTCACAAATATATATATAGTGTATTTGTGAGGGTGTGTATGTGTGTATATATATGCACAAATACATATACAACATGTTTTCTTTATCTGACCATAATAAATAGACACTAAGTTTGGTATCATATATGTGCTGCTGTGAATAATGCAACAATAAACATAAAAGCAGGCATCTGTCTAATATAAAATTTATTTTCCTTTGAGCTGATACCAAGCAGTGGGGTTGCGGAATCAAATATTAGTTCGATTATTAGTTCTTTGAGAAATTTCCATACTGTTTTCCATATAGCTTGTACTAATTTACATTTTATCCCACAGTGTATATGCACTACTGTTTCTCTGTGTCCTTACCAACCTCTGTTTATGTTCAGTTTAGTTTTTATTTTTAACTTTTTAATAATAGCTAGTCTGGTTTAATATGGTTTCTCATTGTGACTTTAAATTGCATTTCTCAAAACCACAATGAGATACCATCTCACACCAGTTAGAATGGCCATCATTAAAGAATCAGGAAACAACAGGTGCTGGAGAGGATGTGGAGAAATAGGAACACTTTTACACTGTTGGTGGGATTGTAAACTAGTTCAACCATTATGGAAAACAGT
>NW_012118699.1:516432-520198 GCF_000951035.1 Colobus angolensis palliatus
GCTGGAATCACAGAAGTATTGAGAAGCTAATGTCATTTTCAACTGCTGTACACTGGTGGTAGCGGCTTTGTATTAGGTCATGCAGTTTGAACATCAGGCCAGTAGGTGGCGCTTGTAGCTAAGAGCCGCTATGGGGGCAGCAGAAGGGTTTACGCTTTACCAGTCATAAAATTGGGAGATTTGTCACGTTCCAGATCTTAGAGAAAAGACTTTTAGTTATTTCTCATTCATTATAATACTACCTGAAAGTCTCTGGAATACAACTTTTTGTTATGTCGAGATGTGTTCTTTCTATACCCATTTTTATTTATTTATTTTTTTCCTTAGAGGATGTTGAGTTTCATCAAATGCTTTTTCAGCATCAATTGAAAAAAATGATAATATGTGGATTAAAGATATAGATGTAAAACCTAAGATTATAAAAACTCTGGATAATACCCTAGACAATACAATTTAGTACATAAGAACTGGCAAAGACTTTATTCTGAAAATGATAGAAGCAATTTTAACAAAATCAAAAATTGACAAATGGGACCTAAGTAAACTAAAGAGCTTCTGCATAGCAAGATATACTATCAACAGAGTAAACAGGCAACCTCTAGAATGGGAAGTAAAGTATTTGCCACCTATACATCTGACAGAGGTCTAACATTTATAATATACATGGAATTAAACAAACATACAAGAAAGAAAAAGTGGTCAAAGGACACGAAAAGACATTTACAAAAAGACATACATGTGGCCAAATAGCATAGGAAAACATGCTGAATATCACTATCATTGGAGAAACACATATTAAAACTACAGTGAGGTACCATCTCACATCAGTCAGAATGGCTAATCTTAAAAAAAGTAATACCAGATGCTGCTAAGGTTGCAAGAAGAAGCGATCATTTATACACCTTTGGTGGGAATATAACTTAGTTCAACCATTGTGGAAAGCAGTGTGGTGATCCCTCCAATAACCTCAAGCCGAAGTTTCATTTGACCCAACAATCCCACAGCTGGACAGATACCTAAAGGAATATAAACATGTAGGTTCACTGCAGCACTATTCACAATAGCAAACACATGGAATTTACCTAAATGCTCATAGTGGCAGAAAGGATGGAGAAAAACGTGGTACATAGAACCATGGAAAACTATGCAGCTAAGAAAGGAATGAAATTATGTCCTTTGTAGGAACATGAGGACACTGGAAGTCATTACTCTTTGCAAACTAAGAAGTCAGGAACAGAAAACCAGACACTGTATGTTCTCACTTATTTGTTGGAGACAAATAATGAGAAATATTCTCTCAAGGCCTGAGTCTTGTTTACTCAAAAAATCCTTCTATAATAAGTGTTCAACAAGTTCTCATATGCCTTTAAATATCCTATTTCATCTGGACCATTTATATCACTCAATAAAGCCAAGAGAACTCTATGTAAAAGTGAGATTCTATGATAATAAATATCTTAACAGTGAGAATATGAAGGATATAGATGGTTTATTAATTTGATGGGTACATAACTGTGGGATACACTATGTTCCTATGAAGAAGACATACAGATTTCAGAGCTAAGTAATGTTTCCTACGTTGTGTGTTTGACTTGGCAGTGGTGGATTTGAGAGTGTGGCAGGTGCACAGACCATGTGGATCAGAAATCAACAGGTAAAGATGATGACCATCTATGGACATGAACTAAAAGTATGTAAAGACTTCAAGTAATTCTATTTAATGGAGTTTGAGCTAAAACCCAAACTTATTCAAAACACAAATTACTTAGTATTTATTTTGGATTTATGAGTTTATCAAGAAATTCAAATTCCTATTTCCATTTCAACTCCTGATTCCTACTCTCAGTGGGAGGGAAAACTCAGAGCCAATCACACATGACAGGGCAAATCTGTCAACCAAGAGTCTTTCCACTGAAGGGTCTGGGAGCTCAGGACTCTCAGGCAGGTGCTGGGGACTCTGTCTTGGGAGTGCCCAGCAGATCTCGGAACGCTCCCTGGGGCCTGCTGGGCACTCATGTAGGATAACTAGTGGCCACTTATTCAGAGTTACCAGTGAGCTCTGACTGTTCCTAATGGGACCAGGATGGAGTCAAGGTGCTGCTCAATGTCAGAGACAGCGATGGTCCCAGAAACAATCAAGGTAATCTCTATGCCAATGAAATGTGGATTCACAGTGAGGAGCACATCCTGGGAGGGGGGATTGTTCTTCATTAGGAAGAGTGCTGTCCACAGAAAGCTTAGAAATGGGGCAGGGGGTGCATTTCCTCAAGCAGGATTAGGGCTTGATCCCTCAGTATCCCACTCTTGTGTGGCTGATGTGGCATCTGTGTATTTTTCTCATCCTAGACCAGGCTTTGAGCTGTGAAATACCCTGCCTCATGAATATGCAAATAACCTGAGGTCTCCTGAGATAAATATAGATATATTGGTGTCCTGACAGCATCACATAACAACCACATCCCTCCTCTAAAGAAGACCCTGGGAGCACAGCTCATCACCATGGACTGGACCTGGAGGCTCCTCTTTGTGGTGGCAGCAGCTACAGGTAAGGGGCTTCCTAGTCCCAAAGCTGAGGAGGGGATCCTGGTTTAGTGAAAGAGGATTTTATTCACTGCTGTGTCCTCTCCACAGGTGCCCAGTCCCAGGTGCAGCTGGTGCAGTCCGGGGCTGAGGTGAAGAAGCCTGGGGCCTCAGTGAAGGTCTCCTGCAAAGCTTCTGGATACACCTTCAGCATCTATGCTATCAGCTGGGTGCGACAGGCCCCTGGACAAGGGTTTGAGTGGATGGGAGTGATTGTCCCTGTTGCTGGTATAACAAACTACGCACAGAAGTTCCAGGGCAGAGTCACGATTACCGCGGACACGTCCACGAGCACAGCCTACATGGAGCTGAGCAGCCTGAGATCTGAGGACACGGCCGTGTATTATTGTGCGAGAGGCACAGTGTGAAAACCACATCCTGAGGGTGTCAGAAACCCTGAGGGAGAAGGCAGCTGTGCGGGGCTGAGGAGATGACAGGGGTTATTAGGTTTAAGACTGTTTACAAAATGGGTTATATATTTGAGAAAAAGAGAACAATAGAAACAAGTACATATTCTAATTTTATGATAAATATTCCATTCAAGAGTCGTCATATAAGCCAGATTCACGGAGTGGGAAAGGCCACACTCAATAAAGTTGATACGAACATTCCGTGAAGGTGCTACTGTGAACAAGTTTTCCAGTGGGATGAACACATGATTTGGAGCAAGGTTATTTGATCACATGGTGAGACTAAGAATGATTCTTAGAAAGTGGCAAAAATGTCTTTCAAATGTTGCTGTCCCTCCTTATCATAAAGTTTATTTTAGAGCAGTTTTAGGATTACAAAGAAATTGCACAGAAGGTGTGAGAATTCCCACTAATCCCTGCCCTACACAGGCACAGCCTCCTCCACCATGACCATCCTGCCCCACAGGCACAAATCTGTTACAATGGATCAATCTCCAAGGACACTTGGTTCCTTCTTTTTCTGGTGATGCCCTAATGTAACAAACCTAAAATATTTCAGAGCACCACAGGTTTTTTCACCACAGATTTTTTCTAGAACTGATATTAGTCAGAGGAAAAGTGGGTGAGGCTATTACTATTTGAACTCTTTCTTCCAAAATCCACAAAATATATATTAATTTACAGATTATCTGACTTCTGGTTTACAATGCTCCTTCCCAGAGAGTAAGATTTTTAAGATTTTAGAGGCAGGTTCATGTCTCTAAAAGACCTGAAAA
>NW_012118699.1:526388-530437 GCF_000951035.1 Colobus angolensis palliatus
ACCATATGTCAAACGATTCAGTGCCTCTGGAGCTCCAGGAAAGGGCTCCCCAGTGATGCAGGAGATCTTTTCTTCGGGTCCCCCTGTAGAGTTCTTGGTTTCCTAAGGCCAATTCAGTATTTCAAAAGATGGTGTGAGAAGTACGTTGTGTCACTAAAGGAGAATTCTGAGCCACGGCACAGCCACTTTATACCGGGCTAGAGACACTGGTAGGAATATACTCTGTAAGTTCAGACAGAAGCGCTCCTGCTGGATAGGGGCTGTGCTGCAGGGGGCACTCAGGATAAACGCAGCACAGACTCCCACCCCAGAGCAAGTGCACAGCAGGCTGGGGAGGGGTTCCTCTCAGGGCCCCGGACTTCCTTTAAAAATATCTAATATAGGTATTCACAAGGACTTCTGATGTTTGTATAAATATTCCATTCAATTGTGAGCGTTTATCAAACTGGAGGTTGTAATAAGAACCACTTCAGTGCAATTTTTGGACAAACACACTCATTCCCAAAATAACGTATTCACATATTAAGGTCTAGAAATGGTTCAAGTTGCCCTGATTCATTCAAATGTGGATTCAACGTGAGGTGCGTGTCCTTGGGGAGCTTGTTCCCCCGTGGGGGAAGCTCTGTCAACACAGAGTTCAGGGATGTGTAGGGGACACATGGCCTCTAACAGGATTACGGCTTGAACCCTCAGCTTCTACAATTGTGTCATCCACGTGTCATGTATTTGCTCTTTCTCACACTGGGTCAGGAATTGGGCTATTCAATAGCATCATTCATGAAATATGCAAATCACTGAGGTGAATACAGATAACTCTGTGCCCTGAGAGCATCACCCAACAACCACACCCCTCCTCGTGACCACACCCCACCAACAGCACAGCTCCTCACTATGGACAGGACTTACAGGATCCTCTTCGTGGTGGCAGCAGCAAAAGTTAAGGGGCTCCCCAGTCCCAGGGCTGATAGAGAAACCAGGCCAGTCAAGTGAGACTTCACGCAATCCTGTTTCCTCTCCACTGGTGCCCACTCCCAGGTGCAACTGGTGCAGTTTGGGCCTGAGGCGAAGCAGCCTGTGGCCTCAGTGAAGGTCTTCTGCAAGGCTTCTGGTTACAGCTTTACCACCTATGGTGTGAATTGGGTGAGACAGGTCCCTGGAGAAGAGCTTGAGTGGATGGGATGGATGAACACCAACACTGGGAACCCAATGTATGCCCAGGGCCAAACAGGACGGTTTGTCTTCTCCATGGACACATCTGTCAGCACAGTGCATCTGCAGATCAGCAGCCTAAAGGCTGAGGACACGGCCGTGCGTTACTGTACAAGAGACACAGTGTGGAAACCCACATCCTGAGAGAGTCAGAAGCCCTGAGGGAAGAGGTAGCTGTGCTGAGCTGAGGCAGTGGTGCAGCAGTTTATCTTCCATGTGATCTCATTTTGCATCTACTTCCACTGTAATATTAGCCATGAATGTGGTATAGACGGATGCTCCTAAGAGATCCCTAACTTGCTCATTTTGATGAGTTTTCCAGAAGACGTGAGAAGCCACTTTGTTTGCAAAGCATCCCAGGCCATGCCCTGCTCCACACACACGAGTGCCCATTTCCTGGTCTTTGGTTAACTGTAAACGCTCCTCAGTGCACCTGGGCTAACTTCACATCAGGTAGAGAAATGTATTCTAAAGGAAAGTTAGTTGTAATAGCAATTCCTGCTCAATAACCTTCAGCTTCATTGTTTTTGTGTGACAAATCAACTAATTACATTACATCAAGTTTCTCAATGGGAGTTTCTAATAAATATAAGGGATGAATAGAAGTTCCCTAATTAAAATAATACAATTGTGAACACAACCTCAATATTCCACCATGTCTCCACCCTTCACACCCTTCACCACAAAGGAATTTTCGTTTCTCCTGGAAGTTGCGTTCATTTTGAAATTAGTGATTTTTTTTTCATTTTAATATCTCAAGATTATCGTATGTGACTATTTTATCAGAAAGTGAGTTATGGGAACTTGAACTAAACAACTGAAAACAAATTTACAACTAATTAAGCAAGATGACAGAATGTGATTGGCTCCAGGATTTGATAATCCAGCAGTTTATGTACCCAGACTTTAAACTTACCCATCTTCCTGTTACCTTCATGGCATAGTCAACTCCCATTATGAAATAAATGGTGAGGGCATTCCCAAGGGTCATGCACAGTTACAAAAATAGACTGGGTAAGCTGAGGAGTTGATTGTTTAAATTCCCGTTTGAAGAAGTAGAATCAACTACTTTTCTGAGTGGCTCACAATGACTCCAGCTCACTCACAGAGCTCAGACAGAAACCTCCCTTCAGGGTGGGAGCTGGGCTGCAGAGGGCACTCTGTAGCCATAAAGGTGAAAATGAGCTGTCAGATGGAACTTCCCTGTCACCTCAACATGGAATTTATTGTTTAATTTCATTAGCACTCTTTACATAATGGTTCATTTATTTTGGTCTGTTCATTACTTGTATTTTTCAAAGGAATCTAACTTGAACCTTTACTCTTTTGCATTTTGTCTCCAGGACAAGGTTGGGAAGAGTTACCTCCAGCATCATAACATGATCTAGTGACCTGACACATTTGTGGCAAAGAATACCTACCAATTCAGAAGCTCTTTGGTTTTCTTTCCATGAAATAGAATTATTTCTTCTCTTCTGTGTATGAGCATATCCTAGCAATCCTGTACACACCCACATAGATGTCTACAAGCCTAAGAATTATTCTCTGTAAATAAAAATTTATCTCAATTTCCCTCAATGTTCATAATTCTCCTGAATGTGAGGAAGGTCTTTCTGGATCTGTTTAAATAAAATGTCCAGAGACCACCTGGTAGGTCAGGAGCTCACCTGGCTCTGGATGTTGGCTCTGTCTCTTTCCCTCTGTTGTCCCACAGGTCAGCTCACTTGTTCAGTCCTAACAAGAGAGCCCAGGTTTGTCCTGATGTTAAAACACACCCAACTTCTGATGACTCTCCTGTTACCCACATCCATGGAGATTGATTATTTATTATATAATTCACCAAACTAATGTCAAATGCCCAAGATGCAATATCGCAAACTCTAAGCTATGTTCATGCAATTCAATGAAGGAGAAAGTCTTTCAGACACAGGTGTATCTGACATGATAAATATGTGGGTGAGGACTCTGGGCTTGAGTGTCATTGTCCAGCCATGTTTTATAACACAGTTGGAGATATGTCCCACTACCTTCTCCTGAGATTGCAGACAGAATTCCAAACTTCAAACGTTCACAAAGTTGAAGGCCTCAGATTTTTTTTTTTTTTTTATGACGCACTCTCTGGGACAGACATATTCCCTCTAACCATGATGGATATTATGAATTACAGTAAACATTGCATGGATGTAGGTTTGTATAAATTCACTGTGACAAAAGTATTTAGCTGCTGCCCTAATGTTTTTGAATGGAGATTTGACAATTTAGATAACCTGGATGTTTGGTTGGTTTCATATAAATCTTCATGGGTAGAACAGCATTGAACCTATTCCAAAATCTGTCCTTGATCCATGATCACACTCATCTCCCAGAACAGCTCCTTCAGCACATCTCACATCTTCCTGCCTGGAAGAAGAGGACTCTGGGCTTGGTGAGGGGAGGTCCCAGGAGGAGAACTGAGTTCTCAGAGGGCACAGCCAGCGTCCTCCTCTCAGGGTGAGCCCCAAAGCCTGGACCTCCCTTATCCCTTTTCACCTCTCCATACAAAGGCACCACCCACATGCAAATCCTCACTTAGGCGCCCACAGGAAACCACCACACATTTCCTTAAATTCAGGGTCCAGCTCACATGGGAAATGCTCTCTGAGAGTCACGGACATCCTGTGCAAGAACATGAAGCACCTGTGGTTCTTCCTCCTCCTGGTAGCAGCTCCCAGATGTGAGTGTCTCGGGGATTCAGATATGACGATATGGGAGGCGGTCTCTGATCCCAGGGCTCACTGTGGGTCTCTCTGTTCACAGGGGTCCTGTCCCAGGTGCAGCTGCAGGAGTCGGGCCCAGGACTG
>NW_012118699.1:530507-530882 GCF_000951035.1 Colobus angolensis palliatus
GAAGCCTTCGGAGACCCTGTCCCTCACCTGCGCTGTCTCTGGTTACTCCATCAGCAGTAGCTACTGGAGCTGGATCCGCCAGTCCCCAGGGAAGGGACTGGAGTGGATTGGGTATATCAGTGGTAGTGGTGGGAGCACCAACTACAACCCCTCCCTCAAGAGTCGCGTCACCATGTCAGCAGACACGTCCAAGAACCAGTTCTTCCTGAAGCTGAGCTCTGTGACCACCGCGGACACGGCCGTGTATTACTGTGCGAGAGACACAGTGAGGGGAGGTGAATGTGAGCCCAGACACAAACCTCCCTGCAGGGAGGCGGAGGGGGCGGGCGCAGGTGCCGCTCAGGACCAGCAGGGGGCGCGCGGGGACCACAGAGC